>NC_090816.1:123019710-123345063 GCF_000390325.3 Nicotiana tomentosiformis | reverse complement strand
AGGGACTATTGATATGACATTATTTTATTCTTATGAATCCGATTCACAGTTGATTGGTTATGCAAATGCAGGTTATTTGTCTGACCCACATAAATCCTGATCTCAAACAGGCTATCTATTTACTTGTGGGGGTACAACTATTTCATGGCGTTCAACAAAATAAACTTTAGCTGCTACATCTTCCAATCATGTAGAGATAATAGTTATTCATGAAGCTAGTCGAGAATGTGTATGGTTGAGATCAGTGACTCAACATATTCAACAATTGTGTGGTCTTTCTTTAAAAACAAAGATTCCAACGATATTGTATGAAGACAATGCTGCTTGCATAGCTCAACTTAAAGGAGGATATATCAAATGAGACAGAACAAAGCACATTTCACCAAAGTTCTTTTTCACACACGATCTTTAGCAAAACGGTGAGATATATGTTCAACAAATCCGTTCAAGTGACAATCTAGCAGATTTATTCACTAAGGCATTGCCAACATCAACATTTGAGAAGCTGAGACATAAGATTGGAATGTGTCGTCTCCGAGATATCAAATAAAGCTTTCATCAGCGGGAGTATAATACGCGTTGTACTCTTTTTTCCTTAACCAATGTTTTGTCCCAATTGGATTTTTCTGGTAAGGTTTTTAATGAGTCAACACTCAATGCGTATTATAAGATATGTGTACTCTTTTTTCTTCACTAAGCTTTTTCCCACTGGGTTTTTCTAGTAAGGTTTTAACGAGGCATATTTTTTTTTAAATGGACATCCAAGGGGGAGTGTTATAAATGAGATGAATGCATGTAAGTGAGAGGAATGCATTTGTCTGTCCATTTAACGTACTTTGTATTCATGTACTCAATAGGAAATACATTAACTTATAACCTTTGAATGTATTTGTACCTTTATAAATAGGGAACTTTTGACCCCATGAAAAACACAATCAAAAAAATAAATAACAAAATCATTCTCCATCATATATATTTTCTCTCCGTTAATATATTGTCCTATTGTGCTCTCATTTCTTAACAATCAGCTAATAAAGCCAATTGCTTCAAGGTGCATACTAGCAGTGAACTTTTATAAAATTATATGTATTTAAATAGTATCATAAACATCATAATTGTCCAAAACTTTCGATCACTAACTTCCAGTCGCATTCCTGACATGCAGGCCAAGAACTTGGAACATCCCCGAATAATACCTTGCTTTATTCCCACTATTAGAAAATTGCCTAAAATTGTCTGGAAACACCGATCGATTTTAATTCATCGAAATTAAGCTGGTCGGTAATAAATAACGATAAAAGTCGAACGCAATTTTCTACCGATTTCAGTCGCAATCGGTCGGTCAATAAAATGTCACAAGCGACCAAAAAAGAAAAATTTGCTGAAAAAACCGATTGAAGTCGGTCGGTATTTTTAATTATGCAATTAAAAAATGCACCTTGTGTACTGTGGCATGATACTATTCTACCACTAGACTATTGGTATATTTTGGTTTAAGACTATCTTTTATTTTATTTTATTTTATTTTATTTGTACTCTTTAATTGTATTTTCACGTGAAAATAACCGAGCGATTTCGGTCGATTTTATTAAAAATATAAAATTACCGACCGAAATTGGTTGATTTTTTAAAATGACCGACTAAAATACCGACCGATTTCGGTCGATTTTTTAAATATTAATTTTAATTTATTTTACATGAAAAACCGACTAAAGTTGGTCGGTTTCTTAAAAAATAAATTTCGCAGGATGCCAAATTAGTTTCCCGGATTTTTGCTCCCAAAATAAACCGACCGAAATTGGTCGATTTCGTGAAAAATAAATAAAAAATAAAATATTTTGAAATATACCGACCGACTTCGGTTGATTTTTGAGTCGATTTTTTGATCGACCGAGTTGGTTTGCCCGACCAATTTTGACCGGATTTCTAGTAGTGTCACTTGTAATGACTATCTGATTTATATACAACACTTTGGGCTAACCATTGGGTATTTATTTTATTCTTTGGCAAGATTATCTTTTTTTTGGTGTCCATCGTGGATTGTAATCCAATTCGATATAACCTTGCCGAAGGCCGACGATCAATAAGATTTCTTATCTCAATCTTCGCTCTGTTTATCATTACTATTCTTCGATTTATTGTACGTGCTTTGATTAATCTATTTATTGGTGGCCTTAAAATATAAATTTAATTGTTTATTTTAAAACCACTTGCAATATAGGGTAAGACTGCGTATAGATCTTTGTAGTGTGACTCTTCTCCGAATCTTACGCGTAACGGATGCTTAGTACATCGGGCTACGCTTTATTTAATTGTTTATTTTAAAACTAGTTTTATATTAAACAATATTTATTTTAAGGTCGTCGAGATTATATTTAGATGACAAAGTTAGAATGATCCATAAAGATAAGAAATAATTTTGGTAAAAATGTTCCATACTTTATCATGAGAAAAGTTAACTTTTTGCTTAGAGAAGTTACAATCTTCCTCCCCCCAAGACGAGAACTACAGCTAGAGAAATTAACAAAATCCAATCAAAGGCACATGCTACTATTTTCTAAAGTTTTTTGGGGAGAAAAAGCTGACAAATGCATTCATATTGTTTAATCCTCTCTCTCGATTTGACGTTAAACATTTTTCAATAAATCATTAGAAGTAAAAGAAACAAGCTCTACTGCACATGTGGATTGATGGCACCTTGTAGTGCAGCTATTAGTTGAAAGCATGTGAATTTTTTGTTTATATTGTGACTTTGATCTAACTTATTCTGCCCTTTCCTCGTTGCTTTTTAATGCATATTATATATTTCGTAAAATTAATTTTAATTTCCTTTTATTGGATTCTATTCAATTGGGGTTCTTTGCAATTTGTACCCTTGCTATGACATGTTATAATAATGCAGGGGGCAATTTGCAATTTCCTTTGTACTCGACTTATTTCTCCTAAACCTTCCATCCAAAAAATCCATAGGAAGGAAAAGAAACTTCAAGAATCAAATTAATTATTGATAAGGATTCGAGTAGCTAATAATTTGATTAAACGTATTAATTTAACTAAGATCATAATGTCCTTTCATTATCCTCTCTCACATTTGTTTTGCTATTTTTATTTGGCAAAAATCACTTTTAGCCCGCGGCCAAAACTAGTTACATCTAGTAGATGCAAAAGTATATAAAATGTGTATATATATATATATTCCAGCTATTATTTTGAGAGCGACTATACAATATCATTTTTCCTATTTTTTTCCGGTCAATTACTCTCAAGACAAGGGGAAATCTTTCTTAATAGAACACCTAATTCTTTTAACATCAAAATATAATAACCTTTAAAATTAAAGCTTATAATTTAGTGGTTTTTGATTAATTTAATAAAATTAAAAATGAGATAGTTGTAAGAAAAATAACTTTCTTGCCTAAGTTGTCGGTAGAAGTCGTTTTGCGTATTTTAATGGAGAATATTGTCCTAAAAAGTATAGGAACACGAGAAAATAAATTTTTTATGAAAAATATTTTCTTGAAAAATTACTTCCGTCATACAAAAATTTGAAAAATGACTTATAAGCCACATTATTTTCTCTTGTAAGTTATAACCTTTTCATGAACCTTTTTCAAGACAAAAGGAGTTTTTCCGTTTGAAAACTTTAAGCTAGCGTTTCGGCATAAATTTGGTTAAAACGTGAAAAAAATAAGTTTTTGAAAATGAGATGAATAATGGCTTTTGAAAATTAAAATTATATTTGGACATGCTTTATACTTTAAAAGAATTTGAAGTTTGTGAATAGAAAATTTCAAAAACTATTGTTTCATGTTGTGGGGATTTGAAGACTTTGTTTTCAAACTCTGTCAAAAAATAATTAAAATTTATAAACAAACAGATATTTAAAAATAAAAATTGAAAAATATTTCTAAATTTTATGGCCAAATGGGAGCTAAAGCGTATATTTATGAATATTTCCACTTTGGTTTAATTCTGACCATAATTCAAAGTCTAGATATTCTTTGTATTGACTCATTGACAACTGACAAAAGAATTGAAAGAAATACAGTTGTCTTTTAGTACTGTCTACCGAATTTCTCTAACAACAAGTCTCTGGTCTCCCATAATAATAGAGAAGAAAGGTCTTTTCCAAATTCCAACAGCAGCCATTTTACGACAAAGAAATAAGTTGGTATGAATTCAATACTCCCGTTTCAACTTATGTGAACATGTTTGAATAGATATAGGGTTAAAAAAAATGAAATTTTTTAAAATTTGTGATCCTAGACAAGTTAATAGGGAGTCCAGAATATTTGTATGGTTATAAAAGTTTCTTATTGATAGTAGAATTGAAAGTTTAAACTAAATTGTTTCTAAATTTAATAAGGAGTCATTCTTTTTGAAACGGACAAAAAAAAAAAAAAAGTTCACATAAACTGAATACTATTAAATTGTCGATTAATCAAATCAATCTTATCATATGAGATTTATTTGTATAGTTAGTAAACAAAATTAACGAACTGGTTTCGAATGAACCGTTTTGTATAACATGCATTTGCCCCTGCATAATCGTATCATGTCATATTATATAATTGCTTTAATTTTCACCCATAAGTTACCGTCAAATTTCTACTCATTTGATTCTAAGCAAATCATGTTCCAATTTTTGAAATCTCATTTACTAGCTAAATTTAGTGTTAATATTACTAAGTTTGAATTAATTAAATTTATATTACTTGCTCCAATGAACACTAAGACGTTATTATTAATCTTAATATTAAAAGATAATACATTAAAACATCCTCCGATTTGCTAATATCATTATTAGTTTTCAATATATATATAATATCATTATTAATCAAAAACAGAAAATTATTTTTCTAAAAAAAAGTACTTTTCATGAAAAATATTCTCTAAGGAAATATTTTTCCATGGATTCCATTGCACCAAACACATAAGTGAAAATAGCACGGCTAGCCAGTTTTCGGACTGGTAATTGAAAAATAGCCAACATTTACAAAGTTATTGAAAAATAGCCACTATTTTGCTTCAAAACGGAAAGTTCCAGCATAATATACTGGAGATTGGTGCACCTGTGTATGAACTTTCACTATATTATCTTGGAACTCCAGCACACGAAAAGTTCCAGCATAATATACTGGAGATTGGAGCACATGTGTATGAACTTACATCATATTATGCTCGACCAGTATATTATACTGAAACTCCAGTATATTATGCTGGAAGTCACATGTAAAAAATTCGAACTCAAGTATATTATGCTGGAATATTTTCCGAATTTTGAACAGTATTTTCGTTCAGATTTATCTTTACATAAAAAGTTGCTAAATTTCGATTACTTTTGAAACTTTGGCTATTTTTGAATTACCACTTGTATATCTAGCTATTTTTGAATTTCACCCGACACAAGTCTTGTATTTCAGCCCAAAGTTTTGACTTTATGATCTGACCGAGACTTATATTTCTTAATTAAAGGTCAAGTAATAACACTCACTAGCTTCACATTTCAATTGTCAAGTACTAAATGAAGGAAATTTGGAACTTTGGTCCCTGTTTCCACACTGTGTAGAATAATAATCCAATCCCAACCATGTTTTAAAAGTAGCGTAAATACATGTTCATAACAACAAGCGTAGAAGAAGACCCAACAGAAGTTGAAAAACAATTTTTTAGTTCTACTTTGAGATTCAATATTTTTTCTTCCGATTTTAATTACCTGTAGTACACAAACTTTTTACTTTAAATTATCAACATTCAATAATCAAAGGAAAAAAGTAATAATAATTAACTAGCTACGAGTACCCCTACTAGATTACATTTTTTTTTTATAATTATTTTTTATTCGTTAGACGATATCCATTTTGAGATCCAACTAATCTTGATTCGCATCAGTCTCATTTTAGGGGTAAAGTGTTCCCTTCCAAAGACGATTCCATTCTCGATACTCAACGTGAAATTAAACCTCCCACCACAACCTTTTGGTGGTCTTACTTATTAATTACTACATGGATTCCCATTTAATTAATCAATTTTCTGGATTCCAAGAAACTTTTGCTCTTGTGTTCACAAGACGAAAGGTATTCAAGAAAAGTAGCAAAGTCTGTATCCTTGTAAAGTTTTGGGTTGGATTCATTGATGAGCTTTGGACAAGGTTGAATCTTGCAGCTATAAGGCAGGCTGTGTAGTGAAGCAACTGAGATTCTTGATTTTGAAGAATTTACAAGTACCCTATGTAGCACACTTTTGTACCTCCCGTTGCTGAATATCTGTTCATCAAATTAATTGGGGAAAAATGAGATAGTGATAATTTCTTGAAAAACACATAATTTGTAAGTTGTAACCAAAAAGAAATAATATAGTATCTCTATTTAATTCACTTAAACGAACTATACATATATTCAGAGCATAAAGCTTGTAGCTTGTGTCTTTTTTTTTTTTTTTTTTGGGGGGTGTGTGTGTGTGTGTGTTTACAATTATTAATTTAACATTGAATATATTCAATTGCGAACATATCATATTCTTTTACTCTAGGATAAATAAAGATCATGAAGCTAAAATTTTGTAGAATAGAATTTCACCATTAATAGTTTTGAAATTCTTTACAAATAAGTATTTATGTAGTAATATACTTTGAAACATGGAAATTTTATAATTCTTTTTAAAAAAAATCTCTAGTATTTATCCTTCCCATTATTCTTATTCCCTTTTCTTTCAATATAAATTTTCTTTTTTACTTTTCTATGTTGACGTTGAATACTTCCAAGGTTTCAAAAAGAATGAGGGAGTTCGAAATGCGAGAGTCAAACTTATTAATTTTGTATTTCAATTCGTGCATCAACTTCTTCATCTTTTTTTTAAAAGTTACGTGACTAAAACAAGTTTAAAACTACTATATATACATAATAAAAATACTTAAAATTAAATGAAAAAAATTATGGTTAAACAAAAAGTTGTTCGATTCTCTAAAATAGTAATTGTGTCGTATAAAATGGAACGAAAACTGGCCTCAAGATAGTCCCGACTTTGACAAAAAAGTTGTTCAACATCCTAATATAGTATTAGTATCATATAAAATGGAACGAAAACTGACCTCAAGATGATCCCCGACATTGACAACAAAGGAGTTGGGAATGGGCTCAACTATTAACCATTTTCCTTGATGTTGTATTTGTAAACCTTTCACTTCATCTTGGAGGAGAAGTGTGAGTAAGCCATAATCAGAATGTGGTGGCATTCCGAGTGTTAAATCTGGCTCTGGGCAAGAAGGGTAGCAATTCAATACTAAGAGTTGGCTCCCATTCTCAAACTCTTTCAAACTATCATTTACTTCATTTTCCTTCACTATTCCCAAGCTTTCAAGAATTGCACCTATTAGCAACTGGTACAAGAACTTTGTTTGTTTGGCATAATTTGCAGCTGCTTCCCTATTAATCAATTAAAAACATATAGTATTAACTATTTTTGTCAGCCAAGAAGGGGGAAAAAAAGGATTCAAGCTATATAGCATAAAACTTTTTTCCCACTTTAAATTAACATGTGATAGCAAGTAAGTTACTAGTTTTATCATATTACAAATTAGAGTTTTAACTTCTTTATACTGGTAATTAATGTTAAAAAATTATACTATTAGGTTATTTAAAAGATAGTACTACTTAATTATAGGTGACCATCCATGAAAAACAACATTAGTAACCGGCTACAATAGGTAAAAATATATAGCAATACTAGTGTAAACATTCTTTACACTAGCCAGGGCAGAGTTAGAACACGAGTTACGAGTCCACCCAAACGCAATGGCTTTGCTCCAAACTTTATATTTGTTTTAAGAAATCATTGAATATACTAATTTAGAACTGAGTAACTTAAATTGACTAAACTTTAGATCCTGGCTCCGCCTCTGCTCTCAACGTATATAAGTTAAATCCTATAAATTAATACTTATTATGTATATTTACTCATAATTACTTTTAAAGTGGTCTGATACTACGATAAATATTTTATACTTTTGATGCATAGAACTTAAAATTCTAAAACAACAATAATTAGACAATATTTGAGTTGACTTTGAAGATGATTACGTAAGCTATCTATTGAATTTTGTTAATTATGACATATTATAATTCAAGTGAGGGATCTTACTCTTATTATACAAGTTGACTTTGTTTTTTTTAAATATTAAATAGTTAGTTACCTGAGATCGACAGGAGAAGAGGGCCAAAGTGAGAGGAGATCACTTGACAAAGAATGGCAACTGAGTTTGAGAAAATCCCTCCAACAGAAAACTCCATCTTTGTTTTGGTTAAAGCTTGTGCCAAGACGTACTGGTGCTTGCATATCGGTAGACATGTATTTTGCTCTTTCTTCAAATGGGAGCTCAAAAAACTTTTTACCAACTTCAATTATGTGCTGAATTATTTTGCTAGGTATACCATGATTTACCAACTGCGCATCAAGAAAACAAAATGAGCAAAAAGAAAGGGTTAGTAATTATCTCATTTTCTTTTGATCTCTTTATTTTTTTGTTAATTAGGAGATAAAATTCGACAATTGATATTTTTTTTTATTTTCAAGCATCGGACTGGTTTGACTATTCCGAATTCTAGGAGTTATATTTAGCATTTTCTGTCAAAAAGGACTTAGGAATTCATTCCTAGAGTTTGAACTTGAGGCCTCTCACTAAGGGTAAAGAATCTTTACCATACCAAATACCCTTCCGTGGTGACTCAATAGATGGCAACACAAGAGTGCAACAATACAATAACAAAACAAAAAAACTCAGCGTAATCTCACAAGTGGGGTTTGGAAAGAGTTATGTGCACGCAGATTTTATCCTTATTTTGTAAAGATAGAGAGGTTTTTCGATAGCTCGGCTCAGTGCAACAATCTATGCTAGAATTTATTTCGGAGAGACGGATCTACGATAGGGTTTGTGAGTGCAAGTGAACTCTCCTTACTTTCAGCTCAAACTACGTTTGCTTAAAAAATTATAATGGTTATGAGACAGTGCAAAAGCCAAAAAAAAATAACCCCTATTAGTAATTGGTATGAGAAAAATTTAAAAAGAAATGGAAGAAAATGGTTAAATTAAAGGAGGAGTGGACAAATTTCAAAATTACAAAAACCTATACCTGAAAAAAGCCATACTCTTCACAAGCTTTAGAAAGTGATTTGAGAACTTGGGATCTGTTGCGGCCTTGTAACTGAGCAAAATCAATAATGGGCAAATTGAGATTTTCATCAATTTCTTCTTCTTTTTTCACAATTACTGGCCTATCTGAAACTGGCAATATGTATTTTCTTGGAATTCTGGTAATCCCATTTTCACATAAATGCCTAACTCCTTTTTGATATCTACTCTCAGTTTCTTCAACAGTCATATTCATTGCTGGACACATTATATTTTGTGTACTAAAATGGTTGGAGAAGGAATTAGAGAGAAGGGTTTTAATTTGGTGAGTTTTAAGTGAGAAACAATGTAAATATTTATAGGTGAAAAACAACGTGGGAAAAACAGTGTTAGTTCCTATAATTTCCATGCAAAAACACAAGTGTTGACTTGGTATGGGTCAAACAACGATGCTAATTTTTGGTAAAAAAAGAACTACTCCCGTTGAATTTTTAATTTTTGGCACCCCTTAAGAAAATAAGAATTTTTCGAAAAAAAAAGATGTATTTACTAAATTACTCTGAATTAATTATTATCTTTACACATTGGAATATATAAATAAGGTAAATTTTGAAAAATAAAATAAAATTAATTCCTTCTTAAACATGTAAAAGGATATTTATTTTGAACCAAAATAAAAATACCAAAATATCACTTATTATGTACGGTGGGAGTAGTCTTTTTCTTTCCCTTCTTTGTGGTTCCCTCAACTAAGACAATTTCAATTTTCAACCCTTGTACAATTTCAATTTTCAACCCTTGTGGACCAATCTATATATATATTTCAGTCTCAAGATCTGCCCCATTTTGTCTACGCACAAGGGACGTTCAAATAAAGAGGTTATACTTTGAGAATTATTTCTCTTTTTCCCCTTGACTTGTCTAGAGAAGCTTAAATTTTCTTAAAATATCAGAAGTCAGTTGGACTAATCCTTTGCAGTTAATTGCTAGCCGGGGGCAGAATTAAATTAAAGAGCTCCTACCAAACCAAAAACTATAATTTTTATAACATAAAGGCCAAATATACTCCTGTATTATAAGAAAAGGTTTAAATATATATTTTTTATATTTTGGGTCAAAATATACATCTGCCGTAATACTATTGGTTCAAATATACTCCTCTTCCGTAAAATTTGTCCAAGGTGGATATCCAGTCCTACGTGACACTGATATTTGATGAGGTGGATGCCAGATGACATGCCACCTCAATACCCCTAATCCATATATAAATTTAAAATACAATATTTTTCATGGTAGCGGTAATGGTGGCAATAGTGGTGGAGGGGAAGAAAATTTTAGTGCCAGTAAAAAAAATAGAAGGGAGCGGTAAAATGGGTTAGGGGCACTAAGGTGGCAAATCATATAGCATCCACCTCATCAAATGTTAGTGTCACGTTGGATTGAATGTCCACTTGAGACAAACTTAACATAAAATGATTATATTTGAACCAATAGTATAGCCATAGAAGTATATTTGGACTCAAAACATAACAAGAGGTAAATTTAAACATTTTCTGATAATACACGGATATATTTGATCCTTTTCCATTTTTACAAATATCCGCTTTTAGAGCGGGTAATTGGAATATAACGAACATGTGCTAAGTAATAGTAATTGAAAGGTAACTACAATTTTAGCTACAGCAGCTATCGACTTCTTCTTCTTCTACGCTTCTTTTGCATTTGATCTTTTTTCTTTCTATGTTCTCCTCTATGCCCTAAGTCAAGCTTATAATCTGTTGGTGATTGATCATGATTAATACTTCAGTTTGTTTGGCCAAGCTTTCTTTTGGGCCAAAAATATTTTTTTTGGTCAAAAGTATTTTATTTTAAAAAAAATTGAGGTGTTTGTACAAGCTTTTAGAAGGAAAAAAGTACTTTTGACTAGAAGCAGAAACAGTTTTTGAAAAACAAAAAAAAGTATTTTTCTCCCAAAGCACTTTTAAGAAAAATACACTTAGAAACAGTTTTTAAAAATTTGACCAAATACTAATTACTATTCAAAAGTACTTTTCAAATTAATTAACCAAACACAAACCGCTTATCACAAAGATTTTTTTTTTAAAGAAAAATACTTTTCAAAATAAGTTGATTTTAAAAGCTTAGCCAAATCGGCTATAAGTGTGTTTTTGCCATAATTGGTTGCTCGCTAGAGGCAAACATACGCAGACATAAGCTAAAATCTCCAGTTTTATCTTCGACTTGTGTGGCTATTTTTCAGCTAATTTAATGCATTTTTAAGTTTCAACAATTTTGCAAAAGATGACTATATTCCAATTAGCAGCCCTGAAAGCAGCTACATGCGATCATTTTCACAATTAAAAGTGCATAGTTTATTATGAAAAGTAAAGCTTAACTTGGAGAAAAAGTACTGTACACGGTTAAAATCGAGCCCATCTAATTTTTCTATCTGACCGGGATCAAGGAGTTGCATCGAAGATTGGCCCCGTAGTGGATCAGACCAAGGTACGAGGACAAAGTACCAAGTTCGTAATTCGAGGTACCTGTCGAGATTGAGGCCAGAAGCGATCGAGACATATTAGCTGCCATGGAAATGAGGTCTAAGCTAAGAAGAAGAAGAGGAGGAGGAGGAAGAATCTAGAAGAAGAGAGAAAATCAGATAAAGGCTCGATATATTTCTTCTTAATGAAAAAGAAAGAAAATTGTACAAATGGCCACTATTTAAAACAAATTAAATAATATGCTTGACTAACTCACTAACTATGATTTGTCATTATATTATAATTAAACCATGGTTAACTATGCTAATTAACACTCCCCCTCAAGCTGATGGTTGATACGGATTCTTCAACCCCAGCTTGTTCAGCAGATGCACATGTTGAGCTCTTCCCAAACCTTTAGTCAGTATATCTGTTAGTTGATCTTCAGTGTTAACATACTCAGTCTTCAGCAGACCTTGACTCAACTTTTCCCTCACAAAGTGGCAATTTATATCGATGTGTTTTGTCCTTTCATGGAAGATTGGATTTGCTACAATTTGAATTGCAGCTCTCCTATCACACACCAGAGTTATAGGAAGCTCAATTTTAACACCAAATTCACGACTTCCAGGATATCAATGCACTTCCAAACTTTACCAAGTATCCTATGACTGACCTTCTAGTTTGTATACATCCCCAAGTCTAAATCACAAAAGGCACTTAGTTGATTTGAAGGCCCTGCAGGCAAGAACAACCCCAAGCCAGGAGCCTCTTTTATGTATTTTACAACTCTCAGTGTTGCTTCCATGTAAGACCTTTTAAGACAATGTATATACTGACTAAGAACCTGAACCACAATTGCAAATATCAGGTCTTGTCATAGTGAGATACGACAACATTCCAATGAGTCTTTGGTAAATACCAGGATTGTCAAGACTCTCATCTGTCTGGATGTTATCATTCTTGAAGTAATTATCATACTCTACTGAAGTTAGCTTCTGATTCAATTCTAGTGGTGTTTTAACTGGCTTTGCACCACTCAAACCAGACTCGGAAATTAACTCTAAGGCATATTTTCTTTGGCACATAAGAATTCCTCTTTTGGACATTGCAAACTCAATCACTAGGAATAATTTGAACTCTCATAGATCCTTCATTTTGAACTTCTTCATAAGTTATGATCTAGTACTGCATAACAGTTATTGATTGTTCCCAGTGATCAGAAGATCATCAACATAGACCAATATGATAGTTATATCATCTCCAACCTTCTTTGTGAACAAAGAGTAATCATAGTGACTTTGTTGAAAGCCCATGTTGAGCAGGGCTACTATCAACTTCATATTCCACTGTCTTGGAGCATGCTTAAGTCCATAAAGAGACTTATGTGTAGTTTGCAGACTTTCCTCTTAGTCTCTCCTCCTGTCTGGCAAACCCCTTAGGCAATTGCATATAGACTTCCTCAGTGAAATCTCTATTAAAAAAGGCATTGTGGACATCTATTTGAAAGATCAACCACTGTGTTGAAGCAGCTAAGGCAATAACAGATCTAACAGTCATAATTTTGGCCATAGGAGAGAAAGTTTCTCCATAATCCAATCTTTCTTTCTGGCTGTAGCCTTTAGCCACTAGCCTAGCTTTAAACTTTTCTACTTCATCAGAGTCTTTGTACTTAATTTTGTAAACCCACCTGCAACCAATGGAAGTCTTCCCAGGTGGCAAGTCAACAATACTCCAAGTATAGTTATCTTCAAGTGCTGGAATCTCCAACTTTATTGCTGCTATCCACTTGGGATCAACTGCAGCTTCTTTGAAGGAAGTTGGTTCTGAGAGAGCTGAATAAGCTGCAAGGATCTGCTTATATGATGGACCAATAGAAGAATAGTCCACATAGGAAGATATAGGATAAGTACACTTAGAGCCTTTGGAGTTAATGACATAGTCTTGCAGCCACATATGTGGCTTGCTTGGTCTAGAAGACCTTCTGTTTTCAGCAAGAGGCTCATCATCTTGTTGGGAAAGCACATGTGGATTTTGAATAACATCAGGCAAGTGATCAACAACATAAGGGATCATAGAGACAACTTCTTTTGAGCTTGTTGCAGAATGAGGAACTCTCTGAGAGGAGTCTGCAGGCAACTGATTTGAACTGGTGTCAATAGTCACCTATCTTGCTGGTGGTGCAGGAGAAGAGGGAGTAATACTGCTTAGAGTAGAAGAGAGCAAATCTAGGATATGAAATACAGGACTTCCAGTATATGAGGTATACGTAAAGGGAAAAATGTCCTCTTGAAACACAATATTCCTGTTGACAATAAATGTTATTGAGTGCAGAGTATACAACAACTAACCCTTCTGGTGGAAGAATATCCTAGAAATACAGCAGGTACTGCTCTGGGTGAGAACTTATCCAGCACTTGAGGACAAGTTGCATAGGCCAAATACTTTGAGATGAGATAATGAAGGAGGGTGCAAATATAACATCTCAAATGGTGATTTGTATCCAACAACTTTAGATGGCTGTCGATTGAGTAGATATACTGCAGTAGCAACACATTCTCCCCAAAATCTCAAAGGTACACCAACTTGAAATCCGAGTGATCTAGCTATTTCCAAGATGGTTCTGTGTATTCTTTCTGCCACCCTATTCTGTTGGGGTGTATAGACACATATACTTTAATGGAAAATACCAAGATTAGACAGCAGACTCTTAAATTCAGTGCTAAAAAATTCACTTCCATTATCAGTTCTTAGAAACTTTACAGTAGCAGAGAATATATTTTTTACTTGATTAAGAAAGTCTCTTAGATTTACAATAGCATCTGACTTAGACTGTAACAGAAAAATCCAAGTATACCTTGTGTGATCATCAGCTAGGGTAACAAAATATCTCTTACCATCATGTGTGGGCACTCTGTAGGGTCCCCATATATCATAGTGAATTAATTCAAACATTGATTTTGTAGTTGTACTGCTTAGCTGAAAGGGCAACTTGATCTGCTTTGCTACTGGACACACAGTGCAGTGATGAGAATCAGCTGTTGTGAGTTTCCTTAGCTCTTCTACTCTCTTTATTATATCTAAAGGTGCATGTCCTAACCTTCTATGCCACAAAGTACTAGAAACAGAAGTACATGAAGAAACTGACATAGAGTTTATTGTGTTAGCACACTTATTTGTTGTCTGATATAGATCTTGTTTTGGAATACCTCCTTGCAGAATGTATAGTCCATGTTCTTCTCTACTAATCCCCTTCACCTAACCACTGAAGAGGTCCTGAAAAATGCAAAAGTGAGAGAAGAATCCCACCATACACTTTAGCTCCTTAGTCAGTTTTGAGACTAACAGTAAGTTGAACTTAAAGTCAGGAATATACAGAACATTAGAGATCTCCTGATTACTTAGTATAGAGGTGCAACCTGTGTGAGACATTGACTCAACATTTCGAGTAGGCAAATGTACTTTGTTTGCTTCTATATATGGAAGTGGTCTATGAGTGTGTAACAGCTCTAAACTTGAAGTCATGTGATTTGAAGCCCAAATGTCAACTATCCATTTACTATTGACACATTGAGACATAAACACATTCACATGGTTTAGAATACCTGTTGCAGCAACTTTGTTGGATAGATATGTGTCACGACCCAAACCGATGGGCCCTGACGGGCACCCGGTACCTTACTCAACCGAGTACTAATGTAACATATCTTTCGTATCATACTATCTTAGGTAATTGAGCCGGAGAGGATGTCGTGAGATAAGTAGAATAAAACATAAGGAAATACTCAATATAGGGTGACCCAACTTGATATACCGACTTATACATATGACGTACTAACCTATAAGTCCATACCAGTATCCGTATACATGACATATATCTGCAAGCCTCTAAGAGTACATAAATATCATAAAGATTGGGATAGAGCCCCGCCATACCAATCAATACATATTCAAATCACATTATCCCAAATTGGCAACTCCGGAGCAAGTGGAGTGCACAAACACCTTCTACTGAGCTGATAACCTACTAGGAGAACTCTTAACCGGTCTATCGGGACCTGCGGGCATGAAACGCAGTGTCCCCAGCCAAAGGGACGTCAGTACAAATAATGTACCGAGTATGTAAGGAATAAAAATTAGTAAATAATAGACATAAGAGAAACATGGAGTAAACGACTCAATATGTAAGTCTGAATAACTATGTGAATCATTAATATTTACAATGTCGTTCATATGCTTATAAATATCATACCATTCTTAGGTATATGCGTTCATAACATCATCAAGCCTTTGAGGGCATCCCATCATATCATCTCGGCCACTGTAGGCAAATCATCAACGTATACCAGCTGATCAGGTGGTGGTGCGTATATAATGCCATAACATTTTCCCATATCCCATATACATATAATATATGCGTATATAACGCCTTATGGCCATGGGTCAATGTACATGTATAAATGCATGAAATGCATAAGAAATACGTTAATAAGATTTCTCGAATATCATAAAATCAATATGCCTTTCGGACAAACTTTATCAAATACGTATTTTTATGAGATCCATGAACAAATGATAGAATAATAAGACACATGGGGAATCAATAATATAGACACCCCTAGTATTTCTATGAATAGAGTCATTTATGAAAGTTACGTATTTTGCTCTTTCCGTTTGTATCATTTAGATCATGCCAAAAAGAAAGAAGGGATAGCCTTAACATACCTTAACTCTGTTGAGTCCTTAATACATTCCAAGAAATTCTTCAAATAACTCAATTCAATCTACCACATCATAAGGAGATTCAAAATCAATGCTGAGTAAAGGCTAAGTCCGCAACTTAAACTAGTAGCCCGTTTACGTAAATTTGGGCAACATCTCCCTTATAACTAGGACCTCCTCCAATACCATATACCAATAACAATAAGAACACAACAATAAAAACATGTAAGTATCATTTTTCAACCTTATCTCCATCACAATATACCACAAAACAGCCCACACACCATAATCACTTCATACATAAAACGACAACCAAAGTAGTGTCAAACAACTTTAAAAAATATAACGACGAACGACCAACCCACAATTCCGTCATTATGTGGTGTTTCTCCACACAATTTGTCCTCCAAAACTCCATTAAACAGTAGAAAAATATACAGCCCAAAGGCAACACGAAACAACCCACAAAACAGTCCACTACAAGTCAAATAACTCGAATTCACGGCTTCCGATCACCGTCCCGTGAGTTCTAACTATTAGGAAACCAATTTATTAACATTCCTTGATATTTAAACACTTAAATACAGAAAGTACATATTTTCTTAACTATGAGGTACCTTACAAAACTCAAATTGCAAAGAAAAAGAGAGGCGATATAGCGATACTTACGTCGTATGGATCGTTTTAATGTTACCATTTCTTGATTCCGTGCCCAGGATGATAATATTCTTTGAAACACTATTAGATAGCTTAAATACAGGTTCTACAGTGTTCTATGGTCAGGTTATATGTGAAAATGAAGAGAGAGACGACTTAAGACATATATATCAACTTTTGAAAAGTCAAAGAGGTGCTACCTTGGCACCCTCTCATTCGCCCATTTTTCGATACTTATATCTTTTTATCCGAATGCCATATGAATGAACAGTTAAGAGAGTTGGAAACTACATTTCAAGATCTTCAATTTGGTATATAATATGTCCCAAAAATACCTCATATAGCATACAAAATTTATTTCTCAAAAAAGCTTTATTACACGGCAAATCCTTAGTCGGTTTTTCCGCTACTTAAATCCATTTTTTTCCAAATTTCATATTTTCTATCCAAACATCATATATAGCCATATTATGACTTTAAAATCATTTAAATCATGATTAACAAGTCTCATATTCATCTTAACTTACTTAAGACTTCGGAAAACCTTTCTTATCCGTGTAAAAGGATTTCGCCCTTTTTGAGCTTATATTAGATAATCCTATAATGACAGTGACATCTGAAGTACGGGGTGTAACAATCCGATCCTTCTGAACTTCCTCTAGAAAGTCGCTGAATAATTTGCTGATATTGCTCAGGAGTAAAGATGGATGCTGGATGTGGCATATGCTGGAAATGAGTAGGTTGACTCATTTATTGTGTACCACCTGAACTAGATGATCCATTGACAGTAGGAGTCATGTTGGTAGTCATATTTCATCTCTCTGCACCTAAAACTTATGCATTGCCTACATAATTGGCATACTGTCGTGTACTAATCCCCCTTTTTTGGCTTTGAAATCAGTAGGATATCTAATCAATTTGTAGCAATTTTCTTTTGTATGTCCCTTATAGTGACAATATTCACACTAAACTTGACTCCTTTTGGACCTATAGTTTCCAGTATTGTTCACACTCTTACTGCTATACAGGGCAGTACTTTCCAAGGCTTCAGTGACCTGAGCAACTTGTGTTGTGCTTGTAAGATTCCTTTGACTCTCCTGATCTACTAATAAAGAGTAGGCTTTGTTTATACTTGGCAGGGGATACATCATCATAATCTGACTCCTTGATTGAGAATAGGACTCATTCAACCCAGTGAGAAATTGAAGAAGTCTTTGATACTCAAAGTGTTGAGCATACTGTTTGGATTCAGGATAAGGACAACCAGGACAAGGCATGAGGGCATCAAACTCATCCCACAACTCTCTATGCTTTAAGAAGTAGTCAGTTACAGTCATAGTTCCTTGGATCAGTGTATGAACTTCTCTATGCAAATAGAGTATGCTCGAGCCATTTACTTTATCAAATCTCTCTTTCAAATCCTCCCAAACTCTATGAGCACTAGACGCATACAATACACTATTCAACAATCCTAGTCTCATAGCATTCATTATCCATGAGAGAACTATAGCATTAACTTTCTCCTACAGATAATGAAGCTCGGGCTCAAATTTAGACTTAGGAAATCTCCCATCGACAAAACCTAGTTTGTTTTTACCTAGCAAGCCAATTCTCATTGCCCGACTCCACAAGTCATAATTGTCTGTTCCAGTAAGCTGAAGAGAAATCAGAGAGCTACCTGCTGTGTCGGTTGGTTGCAGGTACAAAGGATGATTGTGATCGATGGTAGGAAAAATAGCATTTTTAGTAGTGAAATTGCTAGTAATTGAGGTCGCGCCAACGTGTTCATCTTCAATCACCATTGTTGACCGAAAAACAGTTTCAAAGTAAGGGATTTACAAATCCTAGCTTCAATCACATGTTACTCTAGCTCAATTCAGCTCTCAATTGCAGAATTGAAGTAAAAGAGAAGACTCGATTTGCTCGCAATTTGCTTAAATTTCAACCGGTGGCTCTGATACCATGTTAGCTGCCATGGAAATAAGGTCTAAGCTAAGAAGAAGAAGAGGAAGAATCTAGAAGAAGAGAGGGAATCAGAGAAATGCTCGATACATTTCTTTTTAATGAAAAAAAAAAGACAATTGTACAAGTGGCCACTATTTATAACAAACTAAACAATCTGCTTGACTAACTCACTAACTATGGTTTGTCATTACATTATAATTAAACCATGATTAACTATGCTGATTAATAAGACCGAATAAGACATGCATCGAGTAAGATCGAAGATAACATAATAATAGAAAGGCGAAATATCCGCGACTGGTCAAAGATCATGGCGAAAATCTCGGAACGGATCAAATTAGGAACGGTTAATTAGCTAATCATGAAATTTCCTTATGTAACTAGAGTTATACCATAAGTAGATTTCCTCTACTATATAAAGGGGAGTATTAACCATTTGTAAGGGGACATTGTTCACAGACATCAAAGTTATATGATTCTCTTTTTCGTTTATACTATTATTCATCAGTTTGTTATATTTTGATTGTTCTTACATCAACCAGTTCGAGGGTATCCAAACTTGAGGGCTGAGTTCCATTCTAACACTGGTTTGCTTTACTTTATAGTTTATTTCTGCTATTAATCTTCATATTTATCAATTGGTGTTAAGTGAAATCACGTGTCCTTAGAACCACATTATAAGTTTAATTGTTATCTAACTTTAAGGGTAAACAAGTACTTATATGTTGTAAATTTGGTTAATTAAGGTGTTTGGCCAAATTTCTTAAAACTAATAATTTTAAGTAGGCTGTTTTTTTGTTGTTTGGAAAAAGTCAGAAAGAAGTAATTAAACTCTCCTTGAAAAATGATCCAAAATTCATTAAACTGTGCTAGTGCCTTGCCTGCAAGTTTATAGTACGACGGCAGAATAACGTACTTAGATTACATCAAACGCATTACTTAATCAATTAAGATATGTCATCTAATAAAAAATACTAATTCGTTAAGAGGCCGAGGCATGATTTAAGTTCTATGAGTTCAATCATAAAAGTTATTTGTCATGAATTCGTTGTATTTTTAAAATTATAAGTTCAAACCTACTATTTGTTAGTATAATTTTAGTAAACTTTTAGGCTTACATTTTTACTCCACGTTAAAAGTACAGGGTTTAGTTGAACCCAATATTACAATTCTACATCCGCCTCTAGGTCTAGCAGCAAGAGCATCACACAATTAAATTACTATATCAACCATCAAAACTTATAGTCTAGAAATTAGAATATATTGTCATTTTGACTTCTTCGTCACCGATAGAAAGATTATTTTTACCTGGTCCTCATTGTGATCATTTTTCGTAAGTCAATAAATACATATTTAAGGCATTAATACAGATTGATACATGACATAATTAACCACAGCTAAGCATGAAAAATGAGTTGGTTGTCAATGGACTTTATTTAACTGTTCATAAGACTATTTAAAGAGATAACAGCAGCTCATTAGTACTTGTATACATTGAATCTAAAATGTCATCCATATATTGATCAACCTATGATATGTTTTTAACTTTTATTTTCAAATAATAAGCTCTTAGGTCATTAAATGGTGTATAATTGAATAAACAATTGCGTTCTTGTTTCCCAACCGATTTAGCCGTAATGATTGTCAAATCGTGTGCCCTCCATGTCCTTATTGTAAGAGGGTTTTGACAAGAAATTAATTAGTATACGTTTCGACATAAAAATTATAATTCTTGAAAAAAAAGTAATCTTTAGAGTTAAGTCGAAAAATATTATTTAGAATTTAAAATTATGGACAAACACATTTTTATGGACAAACGGGTCTTAGTGATATCGTTAATCGTGACTAGGACAGTGTAATAAGGATATATACCACTTATTTTAATCTTTTTACCATTCAGTGTCCGGTATCGCTTTGAGACTCGACTAATGCGTAATCGCGTCAAAAAATCTTACATTGAGTTTGAGGGTAGTATGCTCCTTACCAAAAATAATTTTAGTTCTAGCATTATTAACACCTGAAAATTCTGATTAAAGAAATAAATACTAATTAGCACCTTGCCACAACTTTTGATAGTGGTTATTTTAAATTTGAATCCATTATATGTCATAACTGTTGAATTATAGGTAAAAGAAAATTCTCAACTCCACGTGGTTAAAATAGAATTAGGGAAGAAATTCGAGGGTTGAAGCATGAATTCTCTCAAAACACGTCTGCCCTTGTTTTGCATCAGAACGTCACGACTTACTAGCTGGAGCCAACTTTAGTCGACTAAAAAATACTAAGGGCCAAATATATTCATGTACTATACGAAAATATTTAAATATATCATTCGTTATACTTTGGGTCCAAATATATTCCTACCATAATATTATTGGTTGAAATATACTCATCTTCTGTTAAGTTTGTCCAAGGTGGACATCCAATTCTACGCGACACTGTTATTTGATGGGGGTGGATGTCACCTCAGCACCCCTAATCGATATATAAATGACTAAAATTTGAAATACAATATTTTTCATGGTAGTGACAATGGTGGCAATAGTGGTGGAGGGGGAGAAAATTTTAGTGGAAAAAAAATAGAGGGGGGAGGGGGTAAAATGTGTTAGGGGCGCTGAAGTGGCAAACCATGTAGCATCTTGTCACGTAAGATTGGATGTCCACTTTAGACAAACTTAACATAAAGAAGTATATTTAAACAAATAGTATAACAATAGGTGTATTTGAATTCAAAGTATAACGAGAGATATATTTAAACCTTTTTGATAGTACACGAATATATTTGACCCTTTTTCCGAATTATAAAACTATTTAATTGCTCATGTGAAGTATTGGATTACTATTATTCTAAAAGTTATCTTAATTTAATATGTTCTGTTTCCTATCATCCTATGTAAGGGAAAGGGACCAAAAGTTAACATTTTTATTTATACGACGGTAATATATTTAGTGAAGCATTACAAGGATCAAAACTAGAATTTATCCATAGCAGAGGGATCTAAAGTGCAACCATGACTCTATCCTATACTCATCGGCAACCATAGGCATAAAATCATTATATAATACTACTAGATTTGGGCATCACAATTTAATAAAATATGAATATTAATAAAATAGACAAACTATATATTAAAACTGAAAATCCAGCAACTCCTCTTTCATTTTTCCTCTTCAAGTCAATTCCTATGCAAGATTATATTATTGAAGTCAATATAGCCTCTAGCCAAGCTGGTCCAAGTAAGCAAGCAATGTTTTGTCTTCTATTCTTCATTCATTGCATTTACGTACATGACCTAAATTCGCATCAGCTCTTCAATTTTATTTTTTTATTTTTTTTGAGAAAAAGAAAACTCCTAGCTCATCAGATCTGTCCTTGTTGATCTAGAAAATAATATTGCATGCCGTTTATTACTATTTGTTTTTAAGGCTTTTTAAGGCCAAATATACCCATCATACTTTCGAATATTGTTTACATTTAACTTTCGTTATACTGTCCGGTCAAATTTACTCATATCGCTATACTATTTGGCCAAATTTACCCTTATCATCAGCAAACATTTAAAAATTACCCTTTGATGTGTTAAGTAATCCAAAATCTCCCAAATTCCTTTTATTTAAATTACTTGTTGTTCTTCTTACTCCACTATTTTCAGAAATTACTATTGATGTGAATGATAAAGTTACTAGACTATACAAATTATTCATGAATATTTTTAATTACCAATGCATCCACTTCTCTTCTTGTAATAATAGATTTGGAATTGGTTTATTTATTTATTTTTTTTCAACCATATACACACTTAGAATTCAGTGGGTCTATTTATTGTGAATTATATGCAATTGATCATTATGTATGTACATGCATATTCAAATATATTTTGTCATTTTCTGATTAGTATAGAGTTCGATCGACTAACTTAAGAGTGCACTATGTGTATGCATTTAATTAAAGCAAAGTTGAATTCGACAATGTAGAGTTTCCGAGGAACTTCAATTTCAATCACTAATACTTGCAAAGTCCCCGTACATTTGGTGCAACGAATTCATTAAAATTGAGATCTTGTAAATACTTTTAGAATTTAGACAAGCTACCTAATTTAGATTTTTCAAATAATTGTACTTCGTTTATTAACTGTTGTATTGTTTAATATTTTTTTCTCTTATTTTTTTTTTTTCAATTCAGAAACCAAGTAAATGCCAATTATTTCGAAAATAATGAACCAAGAAGAAGAATCAATAACTTAATTAAAATGATTTGGGAGATTTTGGGTCACCTGACAGATTGAAGGGTAATTTTAAAAAATTTGCTGATTGTAGGGGTAAATTTGGCCCGATAGTATAACGGTAGGGATAAATTTGATCGAATAGTATAACGAAGGTTAAATGTGTAACAATATCTGAAAGTAAAAGGAGTATATTTGACCATTTTTCCTTGTTTAAACTATTCTTTTATCTCTCTTAAAGCTCTAATATTGACCTAATACTACTTTTAATTTGCTTAACTAACCGGTTATACAAAGTTCACTAATCCGAATTCATAATGAAGAGGATAAAACTCTCCTTGTTAAGAAAAGTTCTTCATTCTCTGGCCTCGAGCCTGTCTCAACTAAAACTCAGTGGCTGAACTAAATAATGTTCTCCTCGTCGGAAAATTATACTATACAAATAAAATAAAAATAATCTTTTTTGGTTATATATGAATTGTTAAATCCTCGACATAGAAAAAAAATCAAGTATAAGAGTAGAGAGGGTTTTAAATTGCTTTAGGTCATATGTTCAAATTTCAACTGTTATATTCTAGAATATTTTTTTTAATCCCCTATATGAATTTCGCTAGTGCTAATACTCAATATGATAATCTGTCACTAATATTAAATCTACATGTAAACATGAAGCTTTAAAAATGTTTCAGATTCTTTTCAATAGTTACGTCAGATTATGAATTTTAAACCATTTAAATATGATATCCTGGATTTTGCTCATATCTGGTCTATATTGTTCCTCCATTTTAAAAGAGTTGACTAGCTGCGATTATCTCATGAATATATGCTACTGCCCTAGCAATTGAAACCATGGGCTCTGATTTAAAAAGAAATTAAAACATATGTAGAAGTCAGCCCTTTTAAATGTCAACTCAAGTTACATTGCTCACGCGCGCTGATTTTTTGGAGTTTTCCGAGAACTCTATGATTAATCACTACTCCCTCCAATCCATTTTAAGTGATATTCTAGGGCAAAAATTCAAAATAGCCAGATTTACAAGTGATAATTGAAAAATAGCTACAATTTCAAAACTAATCGAAATTTAGCTACTATTCATGGAAAGATAAATCTGAACGAAAACACTGTTCAAAATCCGAAAAATATTCCAGCACAATATACCAGCATAATATACCAGAGTTCCAGTATAATATACCGATCCAGCATAATATGCTGGAAGTTCATACACAGGTGCTCCAATCTCCAGTATATTATGCTGGAATTTTTCGCGTGTTGAAATTCCAGCATAATATGCTGGAAGTTCATACACAGTTGCATCAATCTCCAGTATATTATGTTGGACCGGTCCGTGTTGCAGCAAAATAGTGGCTATTTTTTAATGACTTTGCAAACGCTGGCTATTTTTCAATTACCAGTCCGAAAACTGGCTAGCCCGTGCTATTTTTACGATATTCTGGCTCTTTTTACACATATTTAGAAAATCACCTTTTAACATTAATTAATAATAAAATTGACCATATTAACCTTAATTTGCTCGTTGAAAATATAACAAACTACTCCTAGGCTCTTTACTCTAAGGACAACTTTGGAAAAAAGAAGTTAATTTCTTCTCGATATCTTAAAATTCAAATATTTTGGACCACAAAAAAAAATCAAAAAAATACTTAAAGTAGATCGGAGGGAGTATCTTTTTTCAAAAAAAATTAAATAAAAAAATACTTTCCTAACCATACTTTAATACACCCTCTGTTTCAAAAATATTGATATTATTTACTTATTAGTTCGTTTTAAAAAGATTGGCACATGCCTATATTTCCTTGATGGGAAATATATATAGGTACACAAATATTCAGACAGATTTAAAATCATAAGATTCAAAAATTTTATAACCATACAAATAATATGGCTCATTTAATACCATAAATTTAAAAAGTTTTTCTCTTCACAAACTAAACTAAGACAAATAAAACGAAATGGAGGGAAAGTTTTTTCCACTACCAATACAATCCACGCTTTTATTAGTGTGAGAAATTCAGTACACGTTTTTCTCTTTTTGTTTGTCTTACCGAGAAACATAGTTTTTACTAAGTCCAATAAACATACTATTTACATCATAAACTTTTTTGACGACGCCTACTTACCCATTTTTCATAAGTTATTAAAAGTTCATTTTCAGAAGTTAACAAACGGGCGCATATAGTATTAATCCTAATAATTTATGTTTACAAGCAAAGTAAGAAAAATTATGCCCTGCATTTGAAAGTCGCATGAATCTTTTGTCGTCTTCGACTAGGTCTTTTGTTCCTTTTTCTTTTTTCGGCAAAGGCCAAATATTTTTATCTACTTTCGAAAATGTTCTACAAATATCACTCGTTATACTATTGGGTTATCTATACCCCTACAGTCATACTTTAGGTTCAAATATACCCCTCATTTAAACGGAGGAACACGTGTCATCGTCCTATTGGTCAATTCTAAATATCTCCTAATTAATTAAAAAGATTCATTATCCATATCCGATTTTTTTTTTGTTATAAAAAATGAAAAAAACTAAAAAAAATATTTTTACTAAAAACTGAAAAAAAATGAAAATATGTTTTTTCCAGTTTTTACAAAAAACTGCTTTAAAAAAACTGAAAAATATTTTCTAAAACAATATTTTTGTAAAAACTGGAAAAAAAAACTGAAAAATAATTTTCTAAAGCAATTAAAAACTGAAAAACAATATTTGTTTTTTCAGTTTTTACAAAAACACTGCTTTAGAAATTTGCATTTTAGTTTTTTTTTTCAGTTTTTACAAAAATATTGTTTTAGAAAATATTTTTTTAGCTTTTTTTAAAGCAGTTTTTTTGTAAAAACTGGAAAAAAAAATATTTTCGTCTTTTTCAGTTTTTAGTAAAAACAAGTTCAGTTTTTACAAAGAAAAATTGTTTTAGAAAATTGATTTTTAGCTTTTTTCAATTTTTTCAAAAATATTGTTTTAGAAAATATTTTTCAATTTTTTCTAAAGCAATTTTTTGTAAAAACTGAAAAAAAAAATATTTTCGTTTTTTTCAGTTTTTAGTAAAAATAATTTCAGTTTTTTTTCAGTTTTTACAAAAAAAAAAAATTACTTTTCGGGTATGATTAATGAGTCTTTTTAATTAATTAGAAGATATTTAGAATTAACCAACAGGACGATGACACGTGTCCCTCCATTTAAATGAGGGGTATATTTGAACCCAAAGTATGACTGTAGGGGTACAGATAACTCAATAATATAAGGAGGGGTATTCTTAGACCATTTTCGAAAGTAGAGAATTATATTTGGCCCTTTGCCGTTCTTTTTTTTACGAAAACATGTATGACATTTGACTTGATTATACATTTCAGCTAAGCATATAAAATTACGTAGAAGTATATATTTCGACTGTATTAATGTTGAAGAAAATCCGTAATTCTTCCTTTTGCTACTTCTAAGTTTAGGGAGTTGGTGATGTGAAGAATAGTATTCTGCCCAAGATGCTCTCAACTTGAGAGTTTTGTCTATTATATATAATATTTAATGTTATACATAGTACAATGTATCAATTCAATAAGGACTCTACCTAGAATACAAGATTATGTAAATAAGGACTCTTTAGAATACAAAGTGTAAGACTAAAGCAACTCTATCTATTATATACGCACTAATAGGTGAAACTTCAATACTTTTCTATTTTCAGGTAAATTTACAAGTCAAAGAACAGTTGAAAGGCGATACCTAATAGAGTACACACAATGACATAAATGCATGTAAGAAATGTCGTAATTCTTAATTAAAGGCATAGTGTGCTTTTGATCTAATTGTTTCCACCACTCTTTAATTATACTGAAGTCTAAAAGTAGACAAATATTATTTCACGAAATTAGAGTTGCTTCTATGAAAAATTTCTCGTAAATTGGTTTTAAAATGCATTTTAAATTTCTTATAAGCATGAGCACGATACCATATTTGGCATTTCAATACAATTGTATTCTTTACCTCAGCTCTACTTCGTTCATAAGTCTTTGGACGATTTTTTGCAAGAAGTTTTCGAAAGAGTCTAGTATTTGGATGTCTTTTTTTTAAAAATAAATATTTTTTTTCAATGGTCATTTTTTATCCTCCAACAGTAACTTATGGGTGAAAACTAGTTCCAACTTCCAACGGTAGTTTTTACGCCTCAAAATGTTATATTTGGACTTGTAATAAGTACGAGTAGTGTTTTCCAAGTTGAAAACAGTCAAATAAAAGTTTCAAGTAAAAAAAACATCTCTTTTCCTTTTGCAAAAGTTTGAAGAAAAACAATATAATAAACTTTTGGCAAATGAAGTTTTCAAAAAATAAATCAGTTTTTTTTCCAAGAAATAGTCTCGAACAATTATCAAGCGGGGAAGAAGGTGAATTAAGCTTCCAAGAAATAGCCGCCCACCTAATCTCTTAAACTAAAAATAGCCGTCGGATGTAAAATTTATATATAATTCATGTATAATATATGTATAATAAATCAATATATAATCTATGTATTCCGGCTAGAAAAAATAAACAGTGAATCTGACCGGCTATTTGTATAAATATTCCTACTGTTTAACGGCCCATCTAGATCCAGCCCAATTGTGCAAGAGAGCATTTGGATGAGGCTCCACATCTGGGCTTTTCTGTGAAGCCCGTGTTAACTACACTGCTCGTTGAAAGAAAACCAAATTCGTGCATGCTTTAAAGATTGGGATTTTTACACAAATAGACCGTCATATTCATTGTTTATTTTTTCTAGCCATATACATAGTTTATACATTGATTATACATAATTTTATATATATATATATATATATATATATATATATATATATATAATACATAAATTATGCATATATTATACCTTCACCGGCTATTTTTAGTTTAAGCAGTTTGGTGGACGGCTATTTGGGTTAATTCTTCTTAAAGAATCCCATGAAAATATCATGGGTTAGCCAATTTTGGATTGGTAATTTAAAAATAGTCACCGTTTACAAAGTCATTAAAAATAACGACTATTTTATGCGGAGATAAAATTTGAACAACAATACCCTAGCTGAAACACGGAAAGTTCCATCATAATATGTTGGATTATGAAGTTACTCCATATAAACTTCCAGCATATTATGTTGGAACTCCAGAACATTATGCTGGAATTTTATATGTAAGAATATCGAACTCGATCATAATATGCTGGAAATTTTCAGATTTTAAGGGTATTTTTGTTCAAATTTTTTTTTTTACATAAAAAGTGGTTAAATTTCGATTCCATTTAAAATGGTGACTAATTTCTGCAATACGAGCCTCATATAGAGTTGTGCTCCTTTAATAAGATGAGAAGAAGGGGGCATGCCTCTTTTTCGTACCAATCCTTATTTATTACGATTTTTGGGGGGGGGGAGTGTATCGCTTAGTTGGTAGAGCATTGGGCTTTTAACGTAATGGTCGCATATTCATATTCTGCTATACCCAGACCTACCTCACACTCTACTATGAATTAGGATGCATAGTAGCATTCAAAGAGAGTCTTTGGCCGTTAGACCCGCTTCGACGACTTCGCTCTTTAAGTGACAAGGGAGTGAGCCTCTCCAAGCGAAAAGTGTTAGTGAATCTCGAACTTGCCCACGCTCATCCAAACCAGCTTAAAAACGTCGGAAAGAGAAGCCATTCCTTCCAATCCAAGTCGTAAAAGTCGCCATTAAATCTAACCACAGTTGTCCCCGATCACATATTGGCACGTTTATGATGCATCATAATCAAAAGGCCGTAAAGTAAAGAAGATCCATGCATCAGTGTACTGTAATGATCACATATTAGCCTGATTTTATTGACGACTTGAAAGTAAAACCGCCTATGTCTTAGGGCAAAGGGCACTCCATCCAATTAGCAATTGTAAATTAGGCTATTCCTAATTTTTTTCCCTAGGATTCCCTTTACTCTTTTTTTCCTCGTTTCATTTTCTTTCCTTCATTATTTTATATCTTTGATATTACATTGACTTTGAAAAGTCCCTCTAAGATAATATTTTTATATATATATATTTTATTCTCACTAACTACAACCTTGTTAGAAATAAATACACATTTGAATTCGTTCTTGACTAGAAGTGATGTCGAGACTAAATTCTTTCGCATTTCGGGAACATGAAGGACGTTGTTCAAGAGTCGCAACTTACCCAGAAGTCATCTTCAAAGCTATCTTTTACGTTTTTTCAATTTTTGCAGTAGCGGAATTTTTCATACAAATTATTTTGTCGGATCTAACATGAACATAAGTATACAAATTCTTGTTACCACAAACATGACGGGTGTCACTAGAATCAATCCACTATTCTCTTGGATTTCTGACCAAGTTGCATTCTGAAAGCATGACACATAATTTGTCCACTTCTTCGTTCACTTTTGTCATGTTTGCTCAACCCTTCTTCTTTTCTTTCTTTGGTGCACAACAATCCACAGCCTTATGTCCAATATTTCTACAATTATGGCAATTACCTTTGAACTTCTTCTTGCTCGTGTTATTCTTTGGTCCAAACGGTTTCTTTCTCTTTTTAGTCAGTGAAGCTTCCTCAATAATATCTACTCTCATTATTGTTGAGTTTCCATGAGACTTCTTTTCATTAGCCTTATTGTCCTCTTCAATCTTTAGGTGAACAATAAGGTCTTCAAGCGTCATCTATTTGCGCTTATGTTTCAAGTAATTCTTAAAGTCCTTCCACAAACGATGTAGTTTTTCAATGAATGTCGCAACTTGATCGCTTCATTTATGACCATACATTCAATCATAAAATTATAATTAGTAATATAATCAAATATTTTTAATAAAAATATTAATTCGGTTTTTACCTTCGGCAAGGAGGTCATGAACGATGACTTGACGATTTGGACTTGAATTATGACAAATTTGTTGTCAACCATTTTAAAATCCAAAAATAGTGCGATAACAAACTATTTAAGTCCGTCATCTTTTGTCTTGCACTTCTTTTCAAGAGCATTCCACAACTCTCTCGAAGTTTTCATGAGCTATAAATATTATACATATCATCTTCCAAACAACTAAAAATATAATTTTTGCACAAGAAGTCAGAATGCTTCCATGCCTCCGCAACCACAAAGCTGTCATTGTCACGAGTTCCTTTTGCCAATATCGGAATGTCTCCTTACTGATAATGTGTTGCAAACGACATCTTGATGCTTGATTTCTTCTCAACTCTTTAAGAGCTAAAGAAGTGCTTCTATATATAAGCACAACAATCTTCCTATTAGAGACAAAATTTCTTTGTAAAGAATACCAATTCAAAATTTTAATTCCCTCCATTTTTCCATTCACACCTTTCTTAAAAATCCAACAAAAAATTCAATTTATCAAATCAACGAATATCGGATGAGTATAACATCTCTCATCAATTGTGAAAAGCAAACTGAAAAGGGGGTACGTAAACATGTTTTCCTTGTAACAGAAGACATGACCAAACATGAGTTTCATCCTCCTTTTCTCCCATTTTTTCCTTTTCTTTTCCTTTCACCAGTTTTGATTCTGGAATTTTCTTTACTTTCGGCAATAAAGGCGAAATAATACATAAGATTGACGTTGCATATATAGATCTATTTAAAAGTCTCTTCTTCTTTTTTTCAAGATCTATTTGAAAGTCTACTTTGTGTTTTTGGACACTCTTCAGTAGCTTCTATCCTTGGACGATCACTCTCGTCAACATACTAATAATTATAGCAAATTAAAATAAGAAACTGCTTATTCTTTTCCACTATAATTTAATAAAAATAACACAACTTTTTGTTTAGTAAATTCAGTGTATTATGATTTCTTGATTTTATGTACCCTAGTGGAATGTAGACTTGAATGTTCTTCATATTATCATGGTGGCTTTGATTGCAAACACCAAAATGATTAAATTTATATGCGTGAAACCAATTTATTAATGTAGTTTAAGTTTTATTATTTACGGTGTAAGAATTATTATTATATCTCAATTAAAAGCCAATTGCATTTAAGTTTGTACACTAAATAGATGGTGATAAAAAAATTAAAAAAAAAAAAAAAAAAAAGAGTGAGTGATCTTCTAATTAACAATTCACAAATAATTGATGATTGAACTCAGAAGAGGGGGGCGGAGCGTGAAGCTCACCTTAAATATGAAAATCATACATCGAAATGAGAGGAGAAAGTTAGAGTTCATTAATGGGCGAGTATATAAATTCAGCTGTCGATGCCACTTTTGATTAAAACCCAAAGGGGTCGTTTGGTTAAAAACCAACATATCCAAAAATTATAATCCTAGAATTACAATCAAGATTATAACCTGAATAGCTTATCACACTTTTCATATGGGATAAATTTTACTTAATACCTCCAAAAAATGCAAAGTAAGTATAATCTCAAAATTTATATCGGAATAACTTACCTAATCTCTTAAATCAAACGATCCCTTTGGGACAAAAGGGTGAAACCTTAAAGGTTAGGCCAGAGAGGACCATGCCTTGTCAGTTGGGCCAAATAAGATGTAACAACCCATGGACCATTGTCTCTGTCTCTCTGAAGTCTGAACCCCAAAAGAGGTCCTTTTCTGAAACAAAATCCCACATCATAAATGGGGGGAAAGAGTTAGAAAAAATTAATCTAAATAATTGCTTACCAACCGCATAAATTAAAATAATTGATGAATATATAATATATGTATGATCTTTGTACGATATGCATATAATTGTATACCAGTTAGAAAAAAAATAGTGAATCTGACCGCCTATTTGTGTAAAGATCCCAAAAGTTAGAGGCTATTAAAGGGCAAGTTCAGTAATTCAATCGTCAAGACGCATTTTGGATTAAAAAAAAATTAAAAGTCTAAGGAGAAAAAATAGTAAGGTTCCAAAAGTTTGGGATAAAACAGACAATATCTTAGCAGTTGGGCTTGGGACGTGACAAATTTAAATAATATACCACTTTGGATGTTGAACCGAAGTTAAAATTTAGGCGATCTAGTTTAACCTGCATAAATAATAATTCTGTAATCAAAGTGAATAATTCTTTCCTATGTTATGATGTAGAAAGAAAAAAAAACCTTGGACATTAATTAATCAGAAATTAAAGTTTCAAATTCGGTTTAATTATTTGTTAGCATGTGTACTCATCTCACATGGTTAACATAAAAAGGAAAAAGTAAACTCATATAGTGAACTAAGTATGAAAAATTAGGAAAAAACGATTTTTTTAAAATTATTTCATTAATTTGTACGCTTGTACTGCCTTTCTAAAATTCGTCACGTGAAGTGATTATTAGTATTCACTAAGTTATAAAAATTCTTAATTAATAAAATCGAACTTTAATTATATTATTCTCAGCCAGCTTTTATACGCTAATCTCTTGTCTCTCTATTTCTCTTTATTCCATTTGATGTTGCTTATGATTTAAGCTCTAATCGAAGGCTGCTCCCCTTATGATTCCCTTTTATTGGATACTAAACTAAATATTAATTAATTGATCTTCGTTAATTAAATTATTAAAGGTAGGTGTACTAGGTAATTCACTTTATATGACTAGCTTTTTTAAAGGGGGCTCGTAATTTTGAAGTCTACTCCAAAATGATTAAATCTTTGGCATTAAATAAGCCAATAAATTTGCGTTTGTGTTAGCGTGGGACTATCACTAAAATTGTCTGATAATGATTATCATGTGGGCTTTGGGACCATACTGATGAAATTAAATATATTAAGTTAATGGTGCTTTTATTTTCTGAAATAAAGTAAACGACTTTTTTGTATATTTTTAGTTATTGATACTTCTTCTATCCGCTTTAATTGATTTTTTTAATTATTTTTACAGATATTAAAAAATTTATTTTTTAGCATTAATTAACAATAAAATTAATTATATTAACCTTAATTTGTTTATTGAAAATATAACAAGGACAACTTTGGAAATACCTTCTTGATATCTGAAAAAATCAAATATTATGGAACATAAAAAAAAGTCGAAAAATCAATTAAAGTGTACCGTAGAGAGTATTATTTTGGTCAAAAATTATACATATTTTAAAATTATTTACGAAAATAATAGAGTCATCCGCTAGTCATTGGGTATTTTATGGATTAGGCATATGGACCACTATAAATTAAGTAGGCATTTGGACATAAGAATTGTAAAATTCGAAAAAATGGTGAATTTTTTTTTTCAAGTGAAAAAAGTATTTGAAATTTAGAGTTGTGTTTGGACATAAATTTCAGTTTGGGTTGTTTTTGAAGTTTTATGAGTGATTTGAGTGAAAATGTTGAAAAAAAGCCTTTTGAAGTTTTTCAAATTTTCGAAAAATTTCCAAAATATATTTTCAAGTGAAAAATTAAAAATTTTATGAACAAACGCTGATTTCGAAAAAAAGTGAAATATTTTTAGAAAAATTTTCCATCAAATTCTATGACCAAACGGGCTCTAAGTATTAGCTTTAATGACATTAATTATCCTATCTGTCCGTCTAGTACTAGTCAATTTCCTTGTAATATGACTCCTTTTTTTTTCTTTTCAGGTATCAAATATTACTACATCTTTAGCAAAAAAAAAGGTTTATAAATACATCTGCAGTTTTACTATTGCAACATATAGAAAGAGAATCTCCACCCCTAACAACGGGATGTACAACAAATGCGGCACAATGTACAGTATCTATGAACTCAGTAGCGGAGCCGCCTTATCCAAAAGGGTGTCAATTGACATCCCTTCGTCCGAAAAATTACACTGTATAGATCGGTAATTTTTATTTATATATATATATATATATATATTATTATATGTTGACTCTCCTTGACTTTTTCGTACACACCTTAGTGAAAATTCAGGCTCCGCCACTGTATGAACTAATCGGGAAAATAGAAATGTTCGGCCTCAGTTGGTTCAGAGTTGAGTTTCCACCAATCGATATGCGCCAAAAATTAAAAATTATGAGGAGATGGTGATATCCTTATAATTTGTTTCTTCCACATGGTCTAATATACACTTGCCTCTACCTTTTCTCACTTTTTTGGTGTTTGTCAATTTTAATCTATTTTCTTTGTGCTAGCGAAAAATGGAAAAAGAAACTGACGTAAAAGTATAAGAAATTAAACAGGGATCGTATTCGGGGATCTAGTACCAAGTCTAGATGTCAAAATTCAAATAAAATTCATACTCTGAGAAATTTGTACTAGTGCGACGCAGTAGTAGTTTATTAGTATCTTTTAAACATATACCATATATAGCTACATCATCTTTTATAAGGTGTTTGATATAAAACCTTAGATAATACTACTTTATATAGCTACATCATCTTTTATAAGATGTCTGATATAAAACCTTTGAAAGGACTTTTTTTTCTCATACAATATTGGATAATAATAATAATAATAATAATAATAATAATAATAATAATAATAATAATATATCATTCCCTTACGTAGCAAGCTCCGCTCCATTAGTAAGTACAGTTTTCAATCTTCAAGATTTAACGTTACGAATGTTCGAACATTAACCCATTTTTATGTTGATCCATCCAAATTTTGCAGATTAAAGTTACTTAACCAAAAAAAAAAAACATACTAGTGTAGACTAAGAACTTGGTAAATTGCAATTTTATTTTATTAAATAAAATAAAAGTTTAATGTAAATCAAACACGGTATAGTGATAAATGAACCCCACGTTACTTTGACTTATAATGTATAGCTAGACGACAGTGAGTCACAGTACACATAGTATAAGCTTTGTTCACATCAATAAATACAGATTTCTATATGTATATCCTTTTTAATAAAAAATTAGAAAAAAATCAATCAAAGTTTATCAATCCCAAAGCTGCTGTGTCAGCATTAACTCAAAGCTTTAACATGTCTGTCACCTTATTCCTCACTAAAGAAATATTAGTAACCCCCCCCCCCCCTCTTACGTACACCATCTTATATTAAAAAAAAATAACAAACAGTAATAATCCAAAAATAAAAAATATATATAAATAAACTTTAGCACAAATGCTCACCAAGTCACAAAACTTCCTTCCTTCTAACAAAAGTAATATCACCTTTTTCCTTTTTCACAACTTACATTTGCCTAATAATTGCAGAACCAGAGATGGATCTAGACTGAATTCATTACATTCAATGCAATTATAGCTTTCAACTTGTATTGTTTATCAATTTTTAATATATTTATATATATACACTTTATATATAATTTATATGTAGTATATAATAAGAGCACCATTCATTCATGGACTTATTAATTTTATATATTGAATTTGTCTCTGCAAATTAAAAGAGTTATTAACATTCTCAACAATGGCCTTATGTTCATTAGTATTTTCTTTTTTCCAGAGAAGAAAATAGGAGAAAGATGAAAGTTATATGAATAATAAATGAAAGAAAATCCGGAGGTCAAAATCAAAATTTGGCATACTAATTAAGACATTAAAGATGAAATACAGAAATAGTAGTACATAAAATTCTCAGAGAATGAGAAAATAGATTAAGAACAAAGCTTTGAAATTAAAACCAAAGTAATGATAAGAACTAAATGGACTAGATACTTGATTGACGTATATACTTATTAATTCTCCAAAATTCAGATCCAATTGTCTGAATTCTTATAAAAAAAACATAAAAACTTCTGTACCCAATTACCAAATATTTAACATACCAAAAGTATTAAGGAAAAAAAAAGTGCAATAGATACATACACTTTAATCTGTGTTATTTCTCGTGGAAATCCTCTTTTACCACCAATGATAGATGGGCGACGTTCTAAATCCAACCCACGTACCATTTGAATAGAAAATCTTGGATTCTCTTCAACCCCAGGATGTGATAAGTCGACACTATTGCTTTGAATTTTTTCTTTTTGGGGTAAAATTCATTTACAGACATCTTCTTTTTCTGTTTCTGCTGCATCCAATAGAATTGACATCAATAACTCTGAGAATTTGCCTCTCATCTACTAATTTCCTCTTTGATAAAGCTACCTTTTTTGGTTTCTTGGGTGCAGGTGGACAGCTAAGAATTTTTGGGATAAAAAACTTAGGTGAAGTTGGGGTTAGACATTTATTTTCCTCACTAGTGCTACTACCACTGCATCTTTCTACCGAAGCAGCGGCAGTAGTTTGAGAATCCATAAACTTCAAATTCTGATTCCGTCTCTGTCCATCAACAGTTCTGAAAAATGAGTCAACTTCATCCCTTGCTACGATCTCGAAAAATTGCAGCTCGTGATCTAATAATTTCCTTTTACAAGAAGGTATCCTTTTAGGTTTCTTTGGCGCAGTTGGACAGTTGAGAATTTTAGGGAGTAAAAACTGAGGTGATTTTGGGGTGTGACATTCATCTTCATTGCTAATAGTACTACTACATCTTTCATCTGTATTATTAGAATTTTGAGAAGAAGTAATCTTGACGTTTGGTAAATGGTTTTCCAAGAAATCTTGTTGGAATTCTAGATCTGTGGACATGGTTTTTTTTGGGCAGAGTAGAATTCTATTGGATTGAAAGAGGGAAAGAGAAAGAGAGAGAGAAAAAGGAGGAGAAAGGTTGAGGACAAGAAAATGGGAAGGATGTTTTTTATTTTTGAGGTCACTATATATATATAAATAAATATATGGGTGTAAAAGGAGGGATAATATGGAAGCGTCCATTGCAAGGTTAATTTTTTCTTTTTAACAATTATTATTATTATTAGTTTACTAGTCTGAATAATTTGGATTCACATCGATTATGATCTATTAAAAGAAATTTTTTCTAATTATTAAAAAAATTTATTTACGAGGCTTGAACACGAGATTATTAGTTAAGGATAAAGAAATTCCGTCAATCCTATCACATCCCTTAGTATTGCATTAGAAGGTTAATCGAGTTTGACTTAAGTTGTTTATACTGATATATTTATATTAACGGTGTATTTTTGTCGATTGCATGTAAGTTATTATTTTATTTTTTAAATTAATATATTAGACTTTGCTATGAAGAGTTAAATGTTATGATTAGTTACGGAGTCAAAATTTTCAGTAAAAAGGGGTCGAAATATATAGAAGTAAATTCAGAAAAAAGTCAAAGGAAGTTAATATATATATATATATATATATATATATATACATAAAATAATATTTTTAATTACCTACCTATACAATATAATTTTATGGTAAAGGGATGTCAAATAACACTCCTTAAATACATGTGATTTCACCACTGATTATGATGTGATAAAAGTTTTATTTACTATTATTGCATAGAACTTAAACTCAATTGAATAGAAAATATATTTTTGGTATTTTATAAATATATACAATGAAAACAGCTGTAGCTACTGCTATTTCCTACATGTCCATTTGATCTGTTACATCACATAGCTTTATTATTTAGGAGTATATGACTGTCTCTTTCAACGTTCTTTCTCAACATTTGAGGGGCATTCCTTATTTGCTTATGGTAATTTCCAACTCTACTTTCTTGTTTTGTCCTTTAAAGATCTAATATTATAATATCAAGCTAACTAGTTAATTACTTCTTTTGCTTAAATATATATATAGCCTTGCATTCATACGACCAAGATTGTTGTCAATAATATTAATTACCCTATTAATTTGGTTTTCTTTTTCTAGCTAGGTGTCTAATGCGTTGAATGTAAAATTAACTAGGAAAATGTACTAGTCAAAACTTATCTTAACATATGGTCAGGGGCGAATGTAGTCTTTCGGCTACTAATCAACTGAACTCATAATTTTCGACGCAAAATATGAATTTACATGTAAAAATTTACTAAAATCTAAACAAGCATTAATTTTTAATTCATAATTTTAGCAGTACAATAAGTTTAACTCTAAAAAATTTAAAGCTGAACCGATTAAATTTAAATCTTGTATCCGCCTCTGAATATGTGCATATATGATTTACGTATGCATATACTATACTTTTTCCTTAGTTTTTTTACCTACTATTTGTTGCATGAGTCACATTTCATTAATTGATTGATAGATATATACATTTGATGCCCACTAGTTAATATAATTAAAGGCTACTTTCACTACAAAAAGAGGCACCTGCCTTTTGTTTTATTTTCAATTGGTCCCCTACCTTTTTTTCATCAACCTTTTTAACTATTCAAAGGTACACTTGACTAGTCTTTTTCAATCTATTTATTTTCATCAATAAAATGTTTTAGGGTGGAGAGTAGAGACGTAGAGTTGATATTATTTTAAGATCAATTCGTTGCAAATAACCAATACAAATTATTTTCAAAAAACCAAATCCTAAAACAAGTTACCCAACAATAAGTCAGACCAACCAATACTTTTTACAATACAAATGTCTTTAAATCAATGCTGTTTATATAAGAGTTGCATGTGCCACTAAACTAACAGTTCTTTATTTTTACCAAACAAAAAAAAAAAAAATATTCAAAGTGATCTCACCAGTGGAGTATGAGGAGCAGACGCAGAGCTATACTCTAGTAAGGGCAGTCAATTGATCATTGTTCGTCAAAAAATTACACCCTCATATATAGATAAAATATTAAATTTTAAAGGTATATAACATATATTGAACACCCTTTATCGAATTTTTTTTTTTTATTTCTTTTCGTTACTGTTGAGGAGGGTAAGTGTATACAAATCTTATGGGAGAGTGAAACTGTTTTCGATAAACCTTTGCTAAAAAAATATTTTTAAAAACAGATTTGATTTATTTTTACCAAGAAGGAAAAAAAGAAAGAAAAAAAAAAAGGAAGAGGGAAAGATAGATTTAAAGGGCGGAGAAAAGTGGCTTAGGGGACAAGATAGGAAATCAGAAGCTGTGATTGTGAGATCTGTCTGATCTGAAACTCTCTTTCCTTTCTTTTTTTTTTTATTGTTTTATTTTTTAATGTCTAATCTGAAAACTGAAATTCATGAATTGCACCTTTTTGGGATTGCCATGTGGAAGTTTACAACCCTCACTTTTTGAGGAAAAAGAGGGGCTTAACTATATCTACCTTGGGTACGTCACCACCCTCACACGTTCATTTGGCATCTTTTTTTTTAAAAACATTATTTTATAAAAAATATATTTTTGTATTTAAAAATAACTAAATTTTAAATTTTATTTTTGATAAGTTGATTTATAACAATATAATTATCTATAGCTTATTTTAAATAAAAATTTAAAAGTTTCAAATAACGTCACATAAATTAGAATTAGAATGGAAGGAATTATTTTATGGTCCAAACATGTCAATCGAGTAAGTTTACATAATGGATGAGATTCTTCTATTATTAACAAGAATATCCTGATTTCAAATAGAAAATAAAAAAGTATGCGATGTAATTATAAATTTATCAAATTAATTTATTTCGAATATTAAATGATTAAACAAATATCTTTTTTTTAAGCATTAACAAATGTCAGTTTGGAGTGAAAGCTATTTAACTTTAAATCCAAACTAAACTCCATCGCTTGATAGGACTTTTACTCTGTCTTTTTATTCAATTTTCTAAGTTTTGGTTTTTAAATATTGTATGAGAAATAGAAGAACAAATTTAGAACCCGTTTGGATTAGTTGATTTGAAGTAGCTGATAAGCATTATGTGCTGAAAAATACTTTTAAGTACTGAAACTGATTTAATAAATAAGTAGTTACGTGTTTGGATACAAGTGCTGAAGTTGATAATAAACTGCTGCAGTATTTGATAAAAAAATGTCGATAAACTTTTTTTTTTTCTGTTAAAATGACTTGAATAACCTTAGAACTATTTACATTTATAATGACATAATTTCTTCAAAATTTTAGATTGCAGATCGATTCAAATACAAAATATTCTATTTGTCATTTTATTTTACATACAACTGTAGATAAGATAATTTTTATGATAAATATAATTTATTTTATGATAAGCATATAATCATAAGTTATAATAATTAATAAATTGACAACAGTTTCTCAGTAAAAAAATAAACCTAAATAGGATAAAATATTTGAAGAGAAACACTATCTTCATCACCACAACACTTTGAAACTAATATACCAAAAATTTGAAATGTCCTCGTTTATTACATACAGTTCAAAGATTAATACACAATCATATAGATACAAATATGCAAAGGAATAGAGAATTTACTTACCTCAAATAGTCAATGAGAATTGCAGACTTGAAGAGGCAGGGGGGTTAGGTTGAAAAAATACGTGAGGCGTTGAGTATCGATGTTGGAGTTTTGTTTTGAAAAGGAATATTTTAGGGATAAAATAGTAAAAAATTTGGTCAAACTTAAAGTACTTATAAACTAAAAATTTATAAGTTAGGGGTGATCAACTTATGACTTTTGGCTTATTTTTAGCTTATAAGCACTCTTAACTTTACTAAACGTGTAGATAAACCGAAAAATACTTATAAGCTTATTTGACCAGCTTATAAGCTTAGCCAAACACCCTCTTAATCAAATTTTACTGCTAACTTTTTGGGGCAGAAGACAGGAAAAGACATCCCCCATTAAACTAAGACAATACAATTTCCATCTCACGGTCAATATTAATTGATAAGATCATAGCGTCTTTCCAAATTTTGTCAAGTTGTTATCTACAATGTTTCCACAATTATGTTTTTTACTATATCAGGGTGGGTCAGGGAAAGATATAGCCACTCGAATACGGTTTTAACTGAACCCAATAATTTTAATATGGAGCTTAAATATATATGTAAGAGATCACCAAATTTTAATAAATACTATATTTTGAACCCATAATGTTAATTGTGTAATGAGTATAAAATATAAAAATATAAGGATTAAACTCATCAAATTAAAATTCTGGATCCGGAGGCGGAAACTAGGAGGGAATATTAAGCTATCGATGAGATTTGAACTTTCATCTCAACGTGAAAGACAGGATCTCACAAAGTGAACTAGTTCTCAATCCCGTTTCCACAATATTCAATTGAATATACATAAATATTTTTTTAAAGGAATGCACTAATTTGATGCTAAAGTACATTTGCACTATGGAATTGATAATTTCCTTTTATTTCCTTAATTTTCCTCCATATATTTCATTACACTTGAAGAAAAAGGGTGAATAAATTAAATATCGAAAAGTAGGGACACTGAAATAATGAGAAGTAAGTGCTCTTTCTCAGGCTTTAGCATCCAATTGATGACAAAATTCTTCGTGTCCGTTAGGTTACACGCAACAATATGATACGGAAGATTTTAATTTATTGATTTTGTTAGTATGTTTCTTTTGTATGATAGCTCATACAACCCATTTTAAATTTGTATTATTTGACAAATTTTTAAACAATTGAGATAATAATAGTTTTATATTAACAGTTTATTTTCATTATTAGATCACTAAAATAATTACCAATAATTTTCATAAGATATTTTCAAATTAGTTCTCAAAAATTACAATAAGACCTATTGAGCTAGTTAAATGAAATCTGCATTCATTATTTCAGGAGCTTACACTCTTTTTATAAATATTATTTTATACGATCAAATACATTATTTAATAATATTTAATATAATTTTTAAAAATTATATAGTAATTGATATAGACTACACGTACAATGTGCAAAAAACTAAAGAACACGTATATATTCAGTAGAAAATAAAACACGTAATATACAACTGTGTATGTGCATTTGTATTGGCAGTATTAGCAATAGTGACCTATGATATATTGAGAGCAAAAAATGATTCTCTTTAGAATCTGAAACTTCCTAGAACCTGCAGAGTGGTAGCACAAGTCAAACAAAAATGCAAATATAAGTTTTGGGATATTAGTCAGTAAGCAGATTAGTCACAGCTTTGATTTATTGATTATTTTTGACTTTCTAGATTAAGAAGTTGTTAAGAGGACTACATTGTACTTGTTCTTGGTGGTAATAAGATTTTTCTTTCTCAAAAAAATAATAATAATTGTATATATGTATGTATATCATAGGCCCTTCTACACAATCAAACTCGTTTTATGTTAATTTTATTACAAAGTCATCATAATATCAACGACTTATAACCCATTTTGGAGAGGTTGATTTTAGTAAACATTAAATCAAGGCAAACTCGTAGTGACTGAAAATCTAACTCATAGTCGGAGGAAACCCGCCCTGCCCCGTACTAATTTTTTTAAGAAACTATTTCAACCCGTCCCGCCTCGCCTCGCCTCGCACCCGCGTAAAGTCAAATTCACCCCGCCCTGCAGAAGATCAATCTCGCCTCGCCTCGCCTCGCACCCGCGTAAAGTCAAATTCACCCCGCCCTGCAGAAGATCAATCTCGCCTCGCCTCGCCTCGCACCGTCCTATTGCCATCCCTACATATTACAACTTCCCTTTTCATCTTGAAGATAATCAAGGATTTTAAGTTAAAATTCTGGAGCATTACTATGGCCAATACTCTTTGCAACAATGGCTTTGGATTTAGACTAATATATACTATATGTTGACTTTTGATTTTAATGATTAATAAATAATATAACTATATTGGATTGATTGCATTATGTTGAAGGGCCTCTGCTTGTAGGTTCTTTCAACATGTCTAGCGGCCATCCAAATAATACTCTATCAGTTTCTTAGGTTAGAAAGTTTGTAACCTCAAACTGCTTATTTGTTTTAGTGAAGTTTTCTGGGAGAAATCCGGCAGTAATTCGTGATTTTTATTTTTTTAAGTAAGAAGGTTTTTCAACGCAAAAATATCATATTTTATTTATTTCGTACTTTATTTATTACAGGAGTTGTTTGAACCGGTACAAAGAACTGAGCAAAATTTTAAGAAATCGAAAATTTATCAAGATATTTTTCACCCCTCTCATGTGTAAGTAGTTTCTAAAATACCAATATATTTATATTTTATGTCATATATATATATATATATATATATATATATATATATATATATATATGTTGTTTACCCGATAAATGGATAGAGTTGAATTTATACGCAGTTCCGAAGATATGTGGTACAACTTAATACAGAACACTAAGATAAATAAAAGGATGAATATAGGTTGGAGAAAACGTAATCCAGACAAATCAATTATGAAAAGTGAATTTAGAATTTTACAAAATAGAATCAATCCCAGAAACTAGAAAGATCACTCTTTTCTTATAGAGGATATAATACAATTTTTGATAGTCTAAGTCCCCAAAAAAGGATGCCCTACAAGAATGATAAACAAGCCCTTTTATAGTGAAGGAGTTTGGCTACAAGTATAATAAAATACACATTCAGTGGGAGACCCATGATAGATCAGTTTTTTCATAATTTTTGCCAAGATTTCCTCTAGTGGGATTACAATGGCTTTTGTCTGCGAGCTCGATCTTGCTTAGAATCCTCGATTTTGGTTCGAGCTTGATTTCAGCTCGAACTCGTGATCTTGGCGAGCCCGATCTTGGTTCGAGCACTCGGATGGATTCCAGGTCGATGTAGGTTGATTTTTGGATTATCAGCACGATAGATCTACTCGCGCCGTGATTTGATTCTTGTTCGAGTTTGATTATGATATCGATCTCAACACGGACCAGCCTCTCCGGGCTCTAGGTTAGTTCGTGCCTCGCTCCTTCGGGATCTTACTTTGATGTACCACCTTTCGAACCGTACCGAACATGCCAAGACTGAAATCCATTTAGACCGTATACAATAGTTATAAATGTGTTCACACCAAGAACCAAATAATGAGCACGCATATGTCAAGTTATCAACCCGTGCAACATGCTTAATTAACAGAAGAAAATAAGTCATTCCAACGGGGCCAATCACTTCAAATACTGCAATCCTTTTATTCTATTTTTTCTTTCTATAGACCACATAGTTTAATTTTTATATACTGATAACATTAAAAAAATTATATTATTAAATTATCTAAAAAATAATTATAAATAATCGTTTATGAATAACAAAATTATCAACTAGCAAAATATGACTGATAGTGCTATATATCAGTTAGGGGTATACAAAACTACAAAGGAAACCGACAAATCGCACCAACCCGATAATACGAGTCAAACCGAGAAAAAAAAAATCTGACTATGGTTTGGTTTGATTTGGTTTGGTGGTGAAAAAAAAAGCCGACGATATTTGGTTTGGTTTTGTTTTAACTAAAAAAAATCAAACCGAAACCAAACCAAGCAGACATTATATGTATAGAAGTTTTAAATATATTTAACACATAAAAATATTTATTGTAGTATAATTCATAAATATTTCTTAAGCTTTTTCATAGTTTTATCTTTTAATATATTATTTCAAGCTTGGACTTATAATTTTTGGATGCTTCAATAAGTTTTATAGTGCATAAATGTTAGTATCTCAAATAAATCCTAAATCAAAATCAAATCAATACTAATGCTATAAAAGACATTCAATTCAATTGTATTATGAATGAAAATAGTGTTGGATGTCTATTTTTTAGTTTTTTCATGGTTTAGATAAAATGCATAACTTATTTTTCTTTTAGTGTATTATTCATATAAATAATAGTACTTATTAGTCGTACTTATTTTAGCAACTTATTAGTAATTTTAAATTATGTTTGTTTTTATTATGGCTTATTAATAATATTTATTTTATGCGATTTTATTATCTTTATTGTTGAATATTTTAGTAAAATGCCATGAATCATCTCATATTTATGTTATTTTGTTGAAAAACACCTTATATAGTTCTGTCTTACTAGGATTAAAGAAATATTTGGAGCACAAATTCTATGTTTTATGTTATGAAGACTTTATGAAAAAAATCCGAAAACCCCAAAAATCTGAGAAAAACCGAGAGTTAAAAACCCGACTTTTATTGGTTTGGTTTGATCTTTAGATTTAATATCCCGATACAGTTGGTTTGGTTTGGTAATTAAAAAATTCAAACTAATCCGACCTATATACACCCCTAATATCAGGTATAACATATTAAATTACACTATTAGTACAGAATTATTACACGATCGATGTATATTATATTTCTGACTTTTTTTTTTTTGAGATCAAGTAGCTTTTGGTATTTGTATTTCTTGTAATTAAATGAACTATTGTGTTAGAAATTGCACGAGGATTCAAAATAACAACAACAATAGTTTGACCCTGTAATTTATATGTTTATTTTATATAGTTAGGCATAGAATTCCAAACTTAGAAGTCACTGTCGAACGTGCATAGGATTCCTTTTGATGGAACCTTCAAGACGCCAACCTAACAGATCTATCTCTCTTTGTTTATATTTTTTTAAGAAAAGAAATTATATAAAATTAGGCTAAATGATTTTTTTGGTTGGTTTACTAAATATATACCCACCACCACCTCCTATCTAATGAATCTTTCCACGTGAAGTGTTTCCCTCAAACTATCAATGCCTGATCTTCAGTTTTCTTTCTTATATGTTAGGAGTAGTATTTATTATATTCCCTAAAATACAATAGTTCGGTATATAAGATATTTCGTATTTACATAGGATTTGAGGAAGAATCGCACTTCAGAGTCGTATTTATATAGAATTTGAGGAAGAATGGCACTCCAGAGAAGTGTAATATAAATAACTTATCCTAATTCAAGTGTTGCTCCAATGTTCTCTTTTGCATTTATTATCTTTTGTTGTTATTCACGCATGACAAATTTAAGGACTCAATTAAATGAAGTACAGCAATCTCAAAATAACTAGACTTATTGAAAGACAATCACTAATATTAAGCAATCAGTTAGGTAAAATGACATAGATAATCAGGGCATCAAACACATGCAAATTTAGAGTTCAAAGTCATCACTTGACATTGAGTCGGGGGGTGCCAAGTTACCAACGTAATCCCCTTAAGAACACTTTGTTGACTCGGTATTGGTCTGCGGCAGAGATTCAGAGTAAGGAACTCGGTTGACCCTAGGGAGAAAGTGTTAGGCATCGCTCGTAAAGTTTCCCGATAAGAACTTACTAGCTAGGATCGATTGCATCCAAAAAAGATATATGATATGCATTTACAAATTATGTTCTTTCACTTAATTATGATTAATTAATATATATTTATATCTTATTATATTATTTAATTATAATAAAATAATATAATTTTGAATAAACACCTGATGCGTGTATTCCGTTCTGATACTAATCAAAGTATACTATCAAAGGAAGTTATTAACGAAATGATAAAAAAATAATTTCTCCTTTAATTAAAGATATCAAATTCGATTATGCTTGATTTTTTATGATTTTGCTGTGTAAAAAGTAGATAAAATAAACTACAAAATGTTAAAATGTAAAGAACGTGCAGTGAAAAAAATAGAAAGAGCCAAATCGGTTGATGAAACAGTAGTATCCTTCACCTTAACTACTCTTTAATGCCTGCTGAAGCCCAAGCCAGTACTGAAGCAATGACTTTAGGTTCCCATTTTTTTAAGGCTTTAATTTTTTATTAATAGTGAGTACTATGGTTAGTTTCTTCTTAAAAATATTGCAATTAGTTTAAGGTTAAAAAGTACAAGATCCTTATAAAAATGAAAAAGAACTATTTAATCATGTGATTGACATTATTGACGGTGATTATTGTGTAATTTACATTTTAACATTAATATCCTTTTTTCTTTTTTTTTCCCCTCCGTCTTTTCTCTTTTTCTTGCTAAACTATGATCTATTCTCTCAAAAATAAGAGATGTATATCATTGAATAAATTAAAATGCTTATTCTTTTTCATTCTTTCTATTGTTAAGTCTAATTTTCTATTATTTATTAGAATTCAAAATTTGTTACGTATTTGTTTTTTAATCCATAGGCAAGTATTTATTATTTATTAAAACATAAATATTTCAACTAAATATGAATCGGGTTACTTAAAACTCAAAAAAATAAAGAGAAAAGAATTGACACTGTAATAACATTTTAAAAATAAGCTCCTGCTAAATTTTTAACAAAACAATAGTAACAGAACTAAATCGAAACCCCTGTATGCTTTCTTTGTCGAACTCGTCGTACGTGATTTGCCTAGTATAATTTACCTTTTTAGAGTGATTTACGATCTTTTATACTAGAGCAAGGTTTAACAAGAGTTCCCCGAAAGGTAGCGGCGCGAGATTCCCTGATTTACGAAAAAGAAAAGAAAAAACTAATTAAAAAAAAATTGTCCTCCACTCCTCCTCACGAGCAATTAAAGAAACGTAACACATATGGATTTAAAGACAGCCAACAAACTGTTGTGGGGTGCCATTCTTAATACTTGAGTCTTAAAAGACAATAATGACATTCTCTTGATTGTTTTGTTTTTATTTTTTAAATGTTCTTTTGATGAATTTCATGCAAATTCATGTAATCCTATTGATTATGTCCCAAATCCCAATGATTGTGTTGTGCGGCATTTACTGCTTTCTCTACCTTGATAACAGTAAATAAAGCTCTAAGGTCGGGCTAAACAAGAAAACATCAATATTCTAATGTTAACTTGTTTTACTATCACTTTATTCTTTGCTTTCAAAGTTTACAATATTGTGTTTTTCGTTTTCTTTTTCACATAAGCTTGGGAGCCAATGAGTAAAAGAAACCAGAAAAAGATACATTAGTCCAACACAATCTTGAAATATTAATTAGTATATATAATATATTTAAGTTGTTTTGACTATCATATCACTAAAGAGATTTGAATAATAAAAGAAGATTTGACTTTTTAGTTTTTGCTTGACTGGTAGTTTGTGATTTCATTTAAGCCAAACAACTAAAGTGTGGTTTGGAATGAAACAAAGTAAAACGTTTTTGCCACCGGGTCGATAGAGTCTCATTTTGGGAACGCTATGTACCAAAGTCATTTAGGGGTCATTTGGTTTGAATATGGTTTATGTCAGGATAAATTATACTGGAATAAATTATAATGAGATTAGTTATCCTGATTTTATTTTTTATTCACTGTTTGACATGTTGTATTAAAAATGACAATTGCATAATTTTTAAGAAGAATGTATAAGTTATCTCGGCACGAATTACCCCACACTCTACAAGGTATAAGTTATCTCGGTACTAATTTTAATCACGGGATAACTTATACCAGGTTTGCTAACCAAACAAAGTATTAAGATGGTATTAAATTTTTATACCAGCAATATACCTTCTTATACCTCATACCATTTACGGGTGAACATTTTACCAAAGGTTTCTAATTTACCATTTTTTAAAATTCCTTTTGAAACATATACTCTAGGGTGGGTGCAGGATAATTTTTTTTTTAAAAGCGTACTCCTTATTTATTAATTAGAAAGAGAAGATCATAAAGATTCAGAATCGTATGTGAGATTTTTACCTCATACACTACTCCGTATGTGCATAATGAGAATAATACATAAAAAATAAAAATATTTTCATTATCTGTGGAAGAAAAAGGATTTCAATTAGCCAATGTAACTTATGAGAAGGAAGTATAGGTATTGTTAGGACACTGCTAATAGTATCTTCGAACTGAAATATCATCAAATTGTTAGAAGTACACAAATGATAATAGCCTTAGTCCTTAGAGAATCGAAACAGGACTTGCATGACTTAATTAGAGGCACGCTAAGACGTTTTATAGCAATTTTTACCTCTCGAAGATAATTTGAGTCTCTTTTACTCAAGTTTTAAGTTGTTTTTGCCTAATAATTTTTGAAGGGGAGCCCGTTGGCGTAACTGGTAAAGTTGCTGTCATGTGACCAGGAGGTCACGGGTTCGAGCCGTGGAAACAGTCTCTTACAGAAATGCAGGGTAAGACTGCGTACAATAGACCCTTCCCCGAACCCCGCACATAACATGAGTTTAGTGCACCGGGCTTCCTTTTTTTGCCTTATAATTTTTACAGCAATTTTTTTTCCTTCAAAACTAAGAGTTTTGTTTTTCTTTCAATTTTCTATTTTTCAATGGGAGGAAGTAATAACTACTTTGACCATCATTCCTTGCCACCATAGTTTGCTTAAGTATCCCAACCTTTTATCCTTCTTTCTTTAAGATATTTCATGTTTTGTTTTTCCTTCACAATCTTGGGAGCCTATCAGCGCAAGAAACCAAAAAAAAGAAGAAAAAAAACAAAGCAAGAGTTCAACACAATCTTGAAATATTTCTGGTTGTCTTTGCCTATCATCCGGGGGAGGACCTTGAATTATAGTTACGAGTTAGACAATATTCAGTATATTAGTTTTGATCAAAACTTTATATTTATCTTATATATTTATTTAATATGTGTAAATAGTTTGTTCAGAACCAAACTCTTTTTGTAAATTTTTTGATCCTCCTCTAATATAATGTCTATTGAAAAAGAAGGATTTGACCTTATTTTTAAACTTTTTCCCATTTTATTTTCACTGGCACTAACTATATAGGTTTACTTGCTACATCTTCCACTAGTTATTTAAGTACTAATGTTATACATGTGGGACACTGTACTGTTATGAATTATATAATTCAACATAAAAAAGACATAGAGAGTAATGAGTAGCTATATTATTACATGTGGTATGGGCTGTACTTTGCTGTAATCATTCATCTCCATTTTCAATTATGTCTATTGCACATGATAGCTAGGGGCTACTCTTGAATAAATCATCGTAACTATTTTGAAAAATATCAAGTAGTACACGATTACCATTTGCAACATCAAGAAAATTATTCAGCGATGCCAAAAATTATTTTTATTGTATGATTTTATCTAACTTTGATTTGTTTAATTAGTGTACAGTTAATAATCGTAACCTTATTAGTAAGCATGTCAAGCATAGTAAACATATTGAGAAAATGAAAAAATGGTTACTCACGTTTGGGGTAGGTCTAAAATAGTCCCTTGAATTTTTAAAAAGTAAGCATTTTTTTTTGTCTCCTTCTAATATTTAACAAACTCTTAAATTTAACGAGTATTATGCAATAAAATAATTTAACTTGAAACACCTTGAAAGTCCCATTATAAAATATATTGATTATATATGTTAATTTATACATATATTATATATATATATATATATATATATCAAAATTGTGATCCTCTCGACAATTGCAACTAATGTGGCAAATAATTGCAAATTTGTCGTATTGATGTGGACCAAAAAAACTACAGACTAAAGTGATCTAATGTAATGGCAAAGGCAGCTTTTCTTGGCTTGATATTTGAGAACTGAAAAAAAACAAAAACAAACGGTACTTTCCCTTTTAGGATCAATTTTGAAAGTTATTTTAAAAGACATGAAAGATGTAACACACAGAAGAACCCATATCAAATATCTCTACTATACTCCTTAGTCATGGGATAAGAATTTTTTAAAAATAATTGTATGGATGTAGTATGTACAAGTCATGAAATCAGATCTCTATCATTTTTTCACATACTTCCAGTCAGTAGATATCTATTGTTTAACTGACTCAGAATTTCTATCCCAGATTAAACTCTGACCAAACTCAGAAAGCAAGAACAGTTTTCGGCAATCACATACACTGGATTTTGTATAAACAGAATATTTGGACTACTTTTGCAATTCGTCGTCTTGAACGTAAGATGCTTAGTGGACGGATCGGGCGGATAATTATACTTAACGGGTTGACTTATCGGTTATCGGATTATAAATGTAGTAATTCGCTAGCCATCCAATAAGACAACGGGCGAATTAATATCGGATAAACGATTATCGGGCAATTTATCGACTAAACCAAATAGAATTTTTTTGAACAATCAATACCAAATGGCCAAATGCATAGTTCAAACTGTCTGATAGTTTTTGAACAATCAATACCATTAACATTGTTATCCACAAAAGTAATACTATGGTCCAAAGAGGAATTCAATTCATGAGAAGCCAGAGACGATTGCCATTCGCTATAGACAGTTCTATGATTCTATGTACAACTACTTATGCATCAATATAGTAAGTAGTTTATATACATAGATTAAAAGTGTAAATATAAAAATTCTTAACGCGTTAACGGTTTACCCGATAAGAAAATTGAGTAATCCGCCCCCAAACCGTTAAGTCGTTAATTAAAAAATCTCAATCTGTTCACCACCCATTACCCCGAAAATCCGATACCAATAAGGCAATAAGCCATCGGTTCGATTAACGGTATCGGTTCGATTTTGAACAATCTTACTTGTATGCGAGTTAGGCTTTGAGGCTGTGGGTTCATTAGGTGACTTCGGCAGAAAATTGCATTGTATAAACAAATCAAATTATTTATTTATGTATATATACTTTATAAAAAGTATTATACAAATGCACAGTGTGTCCTTAAGAAAATTATTCCCCTCAAGTTCCCGAGGTGCTAGAATATTATCCTCTCAGGATAGAACGATTCAACCCACCAATGTATTGGTACCAAAAAACGTGGGAGAACTTTGAACCACTCAATAGTCGTAAAACACACTGAAAAAATGTTGTGCAGAAAAAAAAATAACTAGAAAATTTAGTAAGTAAAGATTCTGGGATTCAAGGCATATTTATCGACTATTCGACACTGTTTCTGAAAAGGTTTGCAGCCTTTCAGAAATATCCATAGGTGTTGGAATAGGCGGGAATATTTTAACAGAAATATTGCGAAAAAACAGAAAACGGATTTAAAATAATTCGGGAACGAAAACGGATCGGTCCGGGTCACGTCGCGGGCCCTGGGTTAATCCGTATTGAATTTTTGTTAATTAATTAATTAAATAATTGAAAAAAAAATTGTCCAAAAAGATTAATCAATCAATCTTTGACCAAATCCGAAGCCGAACCGGACCGTGTCGCGTCGCGGGTCCTTGGTTAATCCACATTGAATTTTCGTTAAATAATTAAATTAATTAATTAAATAATTGAAAGGAATTTTGTCCAAAAAGATTAATCATTTGATCAAATCCGAGCCGAGCCGAGCCAAATCTGAAGCCGAGCCGAGCGAGCGACAACGACGACGCGAGGCTTGCCTTCTTCTTAAGTCTTTAAGAGCTAGAAGAAGAGCAATTGTATATATACCCATCAAAAGTCTTTTCTTCCTCCAATATGGGACAATGTCCCTTTACCAATGAGAGAAACTCAAATATTTTATTTTCCTTCCATTTCTCATTCACCCTTTTCAAGCTACACCAAGCTTGAAAGCCCATCATTCCCCCACATGAATGGGGAATGGCTATAAAATAAAGGAATGCACGGACGCGTGTGTGTTTTACATATTAATTGTTTTAAAGAAGAAGAAGAAGAAGAAGAAGATAATCAGAAAATTTAGTAAATAAAGATTTGGGATTCAAGGCATATTTATAGACTATTTGGCACTATTTTTGAAAAGGTTTGCAACCTTTCATAAACAACCATAGTTGTTGGAACAAGTGAAAATATTTCAAGAGAAATATTGTGGGAAAACTAAAAACGGATTTAAAATAATCCGAAAAAGAAAATGGACTGAAACGGGTCACGTCGCGGGCCCCGGGTTAATCTGGATTGAATTTTCGTTAATTAATTAAATTATTGAAAGGAATTTGATCCAAAAAGATTAATCAATCAATTTTTGACCAAATCTGAAGACGAATGGGACCGGGTCGCGGGTCCTGGGTTAATTCGCATTGAATTTTTGTTATTAAATTAAATTAATTAATTAAATAATAGAAATGAATTTTGTCCAAAATATTAATCAATCAATCTTTGACCAAAGTCGAGCCGAGCTGAGCTGAGCGAGCGACGATGACGACGCGAGGCTTGCATTCTTCTTAACTCTTTAAGAGTTACAATAAGACCAATTATATATATACCCATCAAAAGTCTTTTCTTCCTCCAATATGGGACAATGTCCCTTTGCCAATGAGGGAAACTAAAATATTTCATTTTTTCTCCATTTTTCATTCATCCTCTCTAAGTTACACCAAGCTTAAAAGCCCAACAATTACTCACATGAATAGAAAATGGCTATAAAATAAAGGAATGCACGAACGCGTGTGTGTTTTACTGTCACGACCCAATTTCCCCTCCGTGTGACGTCGTGACGGCACCTAGTCTCTACAACTAGGTAAGCCTAACATTTTGCGGAATAATAAAATAAAAATAAGAATTTAACCAATTATTCAAAAATACACAACAAATACCAAAATCCGGAACATCGTGAATCAAAACTACAGAAGGAAAAATCTAGTGTCTCTATACCACAAAATCTAACAAGGATAAATACAGAAGATGCTCGACATGAGAAAGAGTAGAATGGGACTCCGAGGTCTGCGGATGCGGCAGATATACCTGGAAGTCTCCAAAGGTTTCCCGGCTCACTGATAGTGCGGCTGATAAGGTACACCTGGATCTGCATACGAAAAATATGTGCAGAGAGTAGCATGAGTACACCACAATCGATATCCAGTAAGTGTCAAGCCTAACCTCGGTCGAGTAGTGATGAGGTTAGGGCCATACTGATAAATATATAATAAAAATAATATAGAGTGTAATACCGCAATAAAGTAAAGGCTGAAATTTAATAATAATAAAATCATAGAAGGTAATAGCTCAGTACACAGAATCACGACAGGGGATCTCCCGAGTTACCGTCGCGTAGTCCCAAACGTGAATGTGCAGGGAGATCTCCCAAAATACCGTTCCGTAGTCCCAAAATAAATATGCAGGGGGATCTCCCGAAATATCGTTCCGTAGTCCCAAAATAAATGTGCAGGGGGATCTCCCGGAGTACTATTCCGTAGTCCCAAAATAAATATACAGGGGGATCTCCCGGAATACCGTTCCGTAGTCCCAAAGTAAATATGCAAGACAAGGAGGATCTCCCGGAATACCGTTCTGTAGTCCCAAAGTAAATATGTAGAGCGAATGATAGAAATACAACTACATCACGAAATTCATACAATTTAGACTAAGTACTAGTTAGGGAAGAAACATGAAATTCATTAAGCATGCTCCATATAATTCACATAAACAATTAAGACACGTAGACACGTTGTATTAGACTAAACATGATAGCTACACATATTGGAATAACTCAATTAAGAATAAAAATAGATTAGTGAAATATAACCATAAGGGAGTTAAGAATCATTACCAAACAACTTCCTTAGAAAATCTCTCCAAATTCCGCCTTCTACCGAGCTCTCAATCAAATTTGTGAAGTGAACTTCAATCCCTTGAATCTACCCTTTTTCTGCCCAGTTATTCCGCATCTGCGGACCTTGGGCTGCGCCGCACCTGCAGAATTTTCTTCGCGGGTACGGAAACGACTTAAGAGGGCTGGGTCCGCTTCTGCGGAAAAAGGGCCGCACCTGCAGACTATTGTCCGCTTCTGCGATCTTCTCCGCGCCTGCGGGTCCTTTAGCGCATCTACGGGCATCGCAGATGCGACATTTCCCTTTGCACCTGCGATCCCTGACCACGCATCCCAAATCCGCTTATGCGCTTGCCTCTCCGCACGTGCGATCACGCACCTGCGGTCTCTCCATCGCAGGTGCAAAACTGACAGATGCCTGAAGAATTCAGCATCAACGCAAATCCAATCTTTGATCCGTTAAGCACTCGAAACTCACCAGAGGGACCTCAACCAAACCTACCAATCAATCTTATAACACCATACAAACTTAGTCGAGCCTTCTAAACCACATCGAACAACACCAAAAATCATGAATTAAGCACAGATTCAAGCCTAAGAACTTAGAATTTTCCAAATTCTACAAACGACGCCGAACTACGTCAAATCTAGTCTGAATTACCTCAAATTTTACACACATGTCACAAATAACACTATGAACCTACAACCACTTTTGGAAATCCATTCCTAACTCGATATCAAAATTTCCACTATCGACCGAAATCGCCGAAAAATCTAACTTTCACCAATTCAAGCCTAAATCTACTACAGACCTCCAAAACACATTCTGGACGCGCTCCTAAGCTCAAAATCACTCAACGGAGCTAACGGAACCGACAAAATTCCATTTCGGAACCGTTTTCACACAGTTCCGACTACGGTCCAAATTCTAAGGCTTAAGCTCTCATTTAGGGACTAAGTGTCCCAAAACACTTCGAAACTCAAAACCAATCATCCCGGCAAGTCATAATAGCAGAAATAGATATGGGGAAAGCAGTTAATAGGGGTTCGGAGCTCTAACTCTCAAAATGACCGGCCGGATCGTTACATCCTCCCTCTCTTAAAATAACCGTTCGTCTTCGAACGAGCATAGAGACATACCTGAAGTGGTAAAAAGATGAGGATAACGGCTGTGCATATCCTGCTCGGTATCCCAAGTCATCTCCTCGACTAGCTGTCTCCTCCATTGAACCTTCACGGAAGCAATGTTCTTTGATCTTAGCCTTCTGACATGTCTGTCTAAAATAGCCACTGGCTCTTCAACATAGGATAGATTCGTGTCCAATTGAACTAAGCTGAAATCCGACACATGGGACAGATCGCCATGATACTTTCGGAGCATAGAAATATGGAATACAGGATGAACTCCTGCTAGACTGGGAGGCAAGGCGAGCTCATAAGCAACCTCCCCAACTCGACGCAACACCTCAAATGGACCAATGAACCTTGGGCTCAACTTGCCCTTCTTTCCAAATCCCATAACGCCTTTCATAGGCGAAACCCGGAGCAAGACTAGCTCTCCAACCATGAATGCCACATCGCGAACTTTCCGGTCCGCATAACTCTTCTGTCTGGACTGGGCTGTGCGAAGTCTATCCTGAATCACCTTTACTTTTCTAAGGCATCCTGAACCAAGTCCGTACCCAATAATATGGCCTCATCAGGTTCGAACCAACCCACTTGGGACCGACACCGCCTACCGTACAGAGCCTCATACGGTGCCATCTAAATGCTCGACTGATAACTGTTATTGTAAGCAAACTCCGCAAGTGGCAAGAACTGATCCCAAGCACCCCCAAAATCTATCACACACGCACGAAGCATACCCTCTAATATCTGAATAGTGCGCTCGGACTGCCCATCTGTCTGAGGGTGAAATGTTGTGCTCAACTCAACCCTAGTGCCTAACTCATGCTGTACAACTCTCCAGAACCGTGATGTATACTGCGTACCCCGGTCAGAGATAATAGATACAGGTACGCCATGAAGCATGATGATATCACGGATGTAGATTCGAGCTAGTTGCTCGGAAGAATAGGTAGTCATCACAGTAATTAAATGAACCGACTTGGTCAACCTATCCACAATCACCCAAACTGCATCAAACCTCCGCTGAGTTCGTGGGAGTCCAACAACGAAATCCATAGTGATCTGCTCTAATTTCCAATCCGGAATCTCTAATTTCTGAAGCAATCCACCTGGTAGCTGATGTTCATATTTTACCTACTGGCAATTCAGACATCGAGCCACATACTCTACTATGTTCTTCTTCATTCTCCTCTACCGGTAATGTTGTTTCAAGTCCTAATACATTTTTGCGAAAACCGGATGAATAGAGTACCACGAACTGTGAGCCTCGTGGAGAATCAACTCATGAAAACCATCCACATTGGGCACATATAGCGTGTCATGCATCGTCAATGCACCATCATCTCCAATAGTGACCTCCTTAGCATTACCGTGCTGGACCGTGTCCTTAAGGAAAAGCAGATGAAGGTCATCATACTGACGCTCCCTGATACGATCATAAAGGGAAGACCGAGAGAGCACACAAGCCAATACTCGATTCGGCTCAGAAATATCCAATCTCACAAACTGGTTGGCTAAGGCCTGAACATCTAACGCCAATGGCCTCTATGCTGCTGGTAGATATGCTAAACTCCCCAAACTCTCTGCCCGGCGACTCAAAGCATCGGCCACCAAATTGGCCTTCCCAGGGTGGTACAAAATAGTGATATCATAATCCTTAAGTAGCTCCAACCACCTCCGCTGACGTAAGTTAAATATTTCTACTTAAACAGATGCTGCAAACTCCGATGATCGGTGTAAATCTCACAAGGAGCACCATATAAATAATGTCGCCATATCTTCTAGGCATGAACAATAGCTGCTAACTCAAGGTCATGGACATGATATTTCTTTTTGTGCACCTTCAGCTGTCTGGACGCGTAGGCAATCACCCTACCGTCCTGCATCAATACCGCGCCGAGACCAATCCGCGATGCATCACAATATATAGTATAAGACCCCGAACCTGTAGGTAATACCAATACTGAGGCTGTAGTCAAAGTTGTCTTGAGCTTCTGAAAGATCTCCTCACATTCCTCTGTCCACCTGAATGGAGCACCCTTCTGGGTCAGCCTGGTCATAGGTGCTGCAATAGATGAGAATCCCTCTACAAAGCGACGGTAATACCCCGCCAAACCAAGAAAACTCCGAATATCTGTAGTTGAGGATGGTCTGGGCCAACTCTGCACTGCTTCAATCTTCTTTGGATCCACCTGTATCCCCTCACTCGATACTATATGACCCAAGAATGTCATTGAGTCTAGCCAAAACTCACACTTTGAAAATTTTGCATATAACTTCTTTTCTCTTAAGGTCTGAAGTGTAGTCCATAGGTGCTGCTCATGATCTTCCCGACTCCGGGAGTATATCAGAATGTCATCAATAAACACAATGACGAATGAGTTAAGATAGGGCCAAAACACACTGTGCATCAAGTGCATAAAAGCTGTTGGGGCATTGGTCAGCGCAAATGGCATCACAAGAAACTCATAGTGACCATATCTGGTCCTGAAAGCAGTCTTCGGGATATCCGGCTCCTGAATCTTCAATTGATGATAACCTAAACGTAAGTCAATCTTGAAAAACACTCTGGCACCCTATAACTGATCAAATAAGTCATCAATACGAGGCAATGGATACCTGTTCTTCACTGTGACTCCGTTCAACTGGCGGTAATCAATACATATCCGCATAGAACCATCCTTCTTCTTCACAAATAAGACAGGAGCACCCCAAGGTGACACACTGAGATGAATGAAGCCTTTATCAAGCAATTCTTATAACTGCTCTTTCAACTCCTTCAATTCAGGAGGTGCCATACGATATTGGGGAATAGAGATAGGTTGAGTGCTCGGCAACAAATCAATGCCAAAATCAATATCTCTGCCGGGAGGCATGATCAGCTGGAAACACATCTGGAAAGTCCCTCACTACTGGAACTGACTCAACTGTAGGGGTATCAATACTGACATCTCTCACATAAGCTAGATACGTGTCACACCCCTTCTCAACCATTCGTTGAGCTTTAAGAAAAGAAATAACTCTGCTGGGAGTATACTCTAAGGTACCTCTCCACTCTAATCAAGGTAAACCTGGCATAGCCAGCGTCAGGTTTTAGCGTGACAATCAAGAATAGCATAATAGGGCGACAACCAGTCCATGCCCAAAATAATATCAAAGTCCACCATGCTGAGTAATAATAAATTGGCTCTGGTCTCAAAACCACTAAAAGCAATCAAACATGACCGATACACGCGGTCCACAACAAGAGAATCTCCCACAGGAGTAGATACATAAATAGGGGAACTCAAAGAATCCCGAGATACGCCCAAATACGAGGCAAAATAAGAGGACATATAAGAATATGTAGAGCATGGGTCAAATAATACCGACGTATCTCTATGACAGACCGGAACAATACCTGTAATGACATAATCACAAGCAACTGCCTTTGTACGAGCAGGAAGTCCATAATATCTGGCCTGGCCTCCCCCTCTAGGGCGACCTCTACCTCCCCAAGCTCCACCTCGAGCTGGTTGAGCAGGTGGGGTAGCAGTTGGTGCTGTAATCATAGCCTGAGGACCCGGTGAAGTAAGTTGTGGCTGAAAAATCTGTGGAGGTGCACCCCTCAAAATTCTGGGGCAATCCCTCACCATGTGGCGAGTGTCACCTTACTCGAAACAAGCTCTGGGAGGGCATGGCTGTTGTGACTGGCTCGAGCCAGGTCTGCTGGACTGGCTACTAAGAACACCCTGTGCAGGAGGCACACTAGATACTGGCGTCCATTTTAAGGCTCCTGGGGTCTAGAAGGATCTGGAACACCGCTGGAGGCTGGAAGAGCTGAATGAATGAGGTGACTCACATAACCCCTACCACGGTGAGCTGTTGGGGCACGAGCTCCAGAATAATAACCAGCCTCTCGAGACTTATTGGCCTCCCTCTCCTCTCTATCCCGGGCAAACATGCCCTTGAACCTCCTGGCAATACCCACAACCTGCTGATAAGAAATATCCATCTCCAATTCCCTAAATATCCATCTCAATAAATCGTCGAACCCTCTCTCGAACTATTGCAACTAAGGCTGGTGGATGTCGGGCCAAATCACTGAAGCGAACTGCATACTCTGACATAGTCATAGCACCCTGGCGCAACTGCTCAAACTCCGCGCGCCATGAGTCCTTGAGGCTCTGAGGGACATACTCTCTCAAAAACATATCCGATAACTGAGTCCATGTAAGTGAAGCTGCCTCAGCCGTACTACTCAACTCATAAGCACGCCACCACTGATAGGCTACTCCTCTAAGCTGGAATGTGGTAAAAGAGACCCCCGCTTGTCTCCGCTACGCCCATAGTACGGAGAATACGATGACACTCCTCCAGAAAATCCTGAGCATTATCTTCTATAGCCAATCCCTGAAAGTAGGTGGGTGGTACTTCTTGTACCTGTCAAGTCTGAGCTACTCCGCCTCATAGGCTGCTGCCATAACCTCGGGCTGAGCTGGAGCTATCGGTTGCATTGGTACAATCTCTGGAACCTGGTCGACCTGAACCTGCTACTCTGGAGTACCGGCGACGGGAGTCTGTGCTCCTCCCTCGGCCTGAGATATGGCAGGAGCAAGTGGAATCAATCCAGCCTCAGCTAAGGTGCTGAACATGCTCATAAACTGGGCTAGAGTATCCTGGAGGGCTGGTGCAACAACATGTATCTTAGGAGTCTACCCTCCAGCTTAAGCTACTGGGGGATCCTCTATAGGACCTCGTGTGGGTGCTCTGGCTGCACCACGTGGACATCCTTAGCCTCTACCCCGGCCCCGATCTCTAACGGCTCTAGCAGGGGGCGCGAGTGTCTATTCATCAGATCCGCTTGCACGTGTCATCACCATCTATGAGAGAATAGAATACAGAAATTTAGAATCTCTGACGTCAATAATTTTCGCACGACAGGGAATCAAATTAGTGAAATTTTCCTAACTGTTCCATAGCCCCCCGAAGATAAGTACAGACGTCTCCATACCGATCCGTGAGACTCTAATAAACCGGCTTGTGACTCACGAAACCTACGAACCTAGAGCTTTGATACCAACTTGTCACGACCCAATTTCCCCTCTGTGTAACGTCGTGACAACACCTAGTCTCTACAACTAGGTAAGCCTAATATTTTGCGGAATAATAAAATAAAAATATGAATTTAACCAATTATTCAAAAATACACAACAAATCCCAAAATTCAGAACATCGTGAATCACAAACTACAGAAGGAAAAATCTAGTGTCTATATACCACAGAATCTAACAAGGAAAAATACAGAAGATGCTGGACCTGAGAAAGAATAGAATGGGACTCCGAGGTCTGCGGACGTGGCAGATATACCTTGAAGTCTCCAAAGCTTTCTCGGCTCACTGATAGTGCGACTGATAAGGTACACCTAGATTTGTACAAGAAAACCATGTGCAGAGAGTAGCATGAGTACACCATAATCGGTACCCAGTAAGTGCCAAGCCTAACCTCGGTCGAGTAGTGACGAGCTCAGGGCCATATTGGTAAATATATAATAAAAACAATATAGAGTGTAATACCACAATAAAATAAAGGCTGAAATTTAACAATAATGAAATCATAGAATGTAACACCTCAGTACACAGAATCACAACAGGGGATCTCCCAAGATACCGTCCCGTAGTCCCAAACGTAAATGTGTAGGGGGATCTCTCGGAATACCGTTCCGTAGTCCCAAAATAAATGTGCAAGGGGATCTCCCGAAATACCATTCCGTAGTCCCAAAATAAATGTGCAGGGGGATCTCCCGGAATACCGTTCTGTAGTCCCAAAGTAAATATGCAGCGCGAATGATAGAGATACAACTACATCGCGAAATTCTTACAATTTAGACTAAGTACCAGTCAGGGAAGAAGCAGGAAATTCATTAAGCATGTTGCACATAATTCACATAAATACTTAAGACACGTAAACACGTTGTATTAGACTAATCATGATAGCTACACATATTGGAATAACTCAATTAAGAATGAAAATAGATTAGTGGAATATAACCATAAGGGAGTTAAGAATCATTACCCAACAACTTCCTCCAAAAATCTCTTCAAATTTCGCCTTCTACCGTACTCTCAATCAAATTTGTGAAGTGAACTTCAAACCCTCGAATCTGCCCCTTTTCTACCCAGTTATTCCGTATCTGCAGACCTTGGGTCGTACCTGCGACGCCGCACCTACAGAATTTCCTTCGCGGGTGCGGAAATGACTTAAGAAGGCTGGGTCACCTTTTGCGGAAAAAGGGACGCACGTGTGAGTGCACGCTTGCGGACTATTGTCCGCTTCTGTGATCTCCTCCGCGCCTGCGGGTCTTTTAGCGCATCTACGGGCATCACAGATGCGGCATTTCCCTTCGCACCTGCGACCCCTGACCACACATCCCAAATCCGCTTCTGCGCTTGCCTTTCCGCACGTGCGATCACGCACCTGCGGTCTCTCCACCGCAGGTGCGAAAATGACATATGCCTCAAGACTTCACCAGTAATGCAAATCCAATCTTTGATCCGTTAAGCACTCGAAACTCACCCGAGGCCCCCGAGACTTCAACCAAACTTACCAACCAATCCTATAACACCATACAAACTTAGTCGAGCCTTCAAACTACATCGAACAACACAAAAAATCATGAATTAAGCACGGATTCAAGCTTAAGAACTTAGAATTTTCCAAATTTTACAAACGACGTCGAACCACGTCAAATCTAGTCCGAATTACCGCAAATTTTACACACAGGTCAAAAATGACACTACGAACCTACAACCACTTTCGGAAATCCATTCCGAGCTTGATATCAAAATTTCCACTGTCGACTGAAATCGTCGAAAAATCTAACTTTCACCAATTCAAGCCTAAATCTACTACAGACCTCCAAAACATATTCCGGATGCGCTTCTAAGCTCAAAATCACTCAACAGAGCTAACGGAACCGACGGAATTCCATTCCGGAACCATCTTCACATAGTTCCGACTATGGTCCAAATTCTAATGCTTAAGCTCTCATTTAGGGACTAAGTGTCCCAAAACACTCAGAAACTCAAAATCAATCATCCTCGCAAGTCATAATAGCAGAAATAGATATGGAGAAAGCAGTTAATAGGGGTTCGGGGCTCTAACTCTCAAAACGACTGGTCGGGTCGTTACATTTACATATTAATTGTTTTACAGAAGAAGAAGAAGAAGAAGAAGAAGAAGAAGAAGAAGAAGATAATGAGAAAATTTAGTAAGTAAAGATTCTGGGATTCAAAGCATATTTATAGAATATTTGGCACTGTTTCTTAAAAGGTTTGAAACCTTTCATAAACAGCCACAACTCTTGGAACATGTGAGAATATTTCGACAGAAATATTGCAGGAAAACAAAAAATGAATTTAAAATAATCCGTCGCGGGTGCTAGGTTAATCCGGATTGAATTTTCATTAATTAATTATGTTAATTAATTAAATAATTGAAAGAAATTTTGTCCAAAAAGATTAATCAATCAATCTTTGACCAAATCTGAATCCGAAGCCGAGCCGAGCAAGCGACAACAACGGCGCAAAGCTTGTATTCTTCTTAACTCTTTAAGAGCTAGAAGAAGAGAAATTATGTATATACCCATCAAAAGTCTTTTCTTCCTTCAACATGGGACAATATCCCTTTGCCAAGGAGGAATACTCAAATATTTTATTTTTCCTCCATTTCCCATTCACCATCTTTAAGCTACAACATGCTTAAAAGCCCAGCAATCCCCCACATGAATGGGGAATGGCTATAAACTAAAGGAATGCACGGACGCGTGTGTGTTTTACATGCAAGAATTAATTACATTTGGATAAGTAGGTTTCCCTTTGAACTTTCCGTAGTGAACTTATATCGGATATATCCGGTCAATCGATAGATATCGTCGAGCTTTGTTGTATACCTAGAGAACATAAGTCACACAATTAACTCTTAACCATATATGGTTCTCACGGTTGTGTTCGTTTCAGCCATGAACACCGTTTGGTTTCATGAGTGCTTAGAGAATGGGACTTTACTTTCATTCCCCTTGAAGCGGCTTACACTTCACACTCACATAGGTGATTTCTAAACATGTAATCCCATAGACATACTATCTGGTCATACCCTACCAGACTTAGCAAATCATTAAAAAGCTTTAAGCTTAATGCTTTACCTCAATTTCTGAACATTGTCTTCATCGCGAGAATGGGTTGAGTTATTTGACAATGTTGAACCGTCATTCATAAATTTGTTTGATATCTTTGAACCTAGATCTTGGGATCTCCAGTCTACTAGGTAGAGTTACCGCTATGATGACTTGTCCTAGTTCTTAACCCCACTCCCTTTGATGATCTTTTAATTGCCTCTCTAGATAGGCCTTTTGTAAGTGGATCCGACATGTTATCTCTTGACTTTACGTAGTCAATCGTGATAACACCACTAAAGAGTAGTTGTCTAACGGTATTGTGTCTCCGTCGTATATGGCGAGATTTTCCGGTATGCATAACGCTCCCTACCCTGCCTATTGCCGCTTGACTATCACAATGTATAGAAATTGGTGCCAAAGGTTTAGGCCAAAATAGAATATCTTCCAAGAAATTCTGGGGCCATTCAGCTTCTTCATCGGCCTTATCTAAAGCTATGAATTCATATTCCATTGTAGAATGTGCGATGCACGTTTGTTTGGATGATTTTCAAGACACTACTCCACCCTTAATTGTGAAAACATATCCACTCGTGGATTTAACTTCAGATGATCCGGTGATCCAATTTGCATCACTATATTCCTCGATCACTGAGGGATATTTGTTATAATGCAAAGTATAATTTTGGGTATGTTTCAGATAACCCAAAACTCGTTTCATTGCCATCCAATGTATTTGATTGGGATATCATCAGCCATAGCACATGCTATATCTAGTCGCGTACAATTCATGATATACATCAAACTTTCCAATACTCTTGCATAGTCCAGTTGTGAGTCACTTTCACCTTCATTATTTTGAAGTGCATAACTCACGTCAATTGGAGTCTTGGCAATTTTGAAATCCAAATACTTGAACTTGTCAAGTACCTTTTCAATGTAGTGAGACTGTGATAATGCTAGAGACCTTGTGGAGTCTTGTGAATTCTGATTCCTAAGATCACATCAGCAACTCCTAAGTCTCTCATGTCGAATTTTCTAGCCAACATGCGCTTCATAGCATTTACATTTGCCATATTTTTGCTCATTATCAACATGTCATCAACATATAAACAAACAATGACTTTATAAGTTGGTGTATTTTTAATGTAAATACATTTGTCACACTCGTTGATTTTAAACCCACTTGCCAACATTGTTTGGACAAATTTGGCATGCCATTGTTTGGGTGCTTGTTTAAGTCCATAAAGTGACTTAACAAGTTTGCACACTTTATTTTCATTACCACGAACCACAAAACCCTCCGGTTGTTTCATGTAAATCTCTTCCTCTAATTCACCATTTAAGAAAGTTGTTTTAACATCCATTTGATGAATTTTAAGACCATACACAGCTGCTAGTACTACTAACACCCTAATAGATGTTATCCTATTTACTGGTGAGTAAGTGTCAAAGTAATCAAGGCCTTCCTTTTATCTATAACCTTTGACAACAAGTCTTGTCTTATATTTGTCAATAGTGTCATCATCTTTCATTTTCCGTTTAAAGTTCCATTTCGAACCTAAAGGCTTATTTCCCGAAGGAAGATCAACCAATTCCCATGTATGGTTATCCAAAATTGATTGAATCTCACTATTGACTACCTCTTTCCAAAATGCCGAATCAGAAGATGACATAGTTGCTTTAAAAGTTTGAGGCTCATTTTCAAGCAAGGATGTCACAAAATCTGGTACAAAGGAAGTAGATGTTCTTTGACGTTTGTTACGCCTTGGATCTTCTACACTTGGAGTATTTTCCTTTGGTTCTTCCCGAGGTCGTTTAGGTCTTTCACTTAACGACTCGCATTCTGTTTTATACGGATAGATGCTTTAAAAGAATTCAACATTATCTGATTCCATTACCGTATTAATATGAATTTCGGGATTATCAGATTTATGAACCAAAAATCGACATGATTTACTGTTTGTAGCATATCCAATGAGAACGCAATCTACAGTTTTTGGTTCGATTTTAACCCTTTTAGGTAAAGGAACTTGTACCTTTGCTAGACACCCACACACTTTGAAATATTTCAAGTTGGGTTTTCTTCCTTTCCATTTTTCATATGGAATAGATTGCATTTTGGTGTGGGGTACTCTATTGAGTATTCGGTTAACTGTAAAGATAGCTTCCCCCCACAAACTCTGCGGTAATACTGAACTTATTAATAAAGAATTCATCATTTCCTTTAATGTACAATTTTTTATTTCTGCAATTCCATTGGATTGGGGTATGTAAGGTGCACTAGTTTGATGGATAATTCCATATTCCGAACATATTTCTACAAACAGAGATTCAGATTCTCCACCCCTTTCACTTCTAATCATTTTGATCTTTTTATTCAATTGATTCTCCACTTCATTCTTGTATTGCTTAAATGCTTCAATTGCTGCATACTTACTATTAAGCAAATAAACATAATAATATCGAGTGCAATCGTCAATAAAAGTAATAAAATACATTTTTCTACCTCGAGACGGTGTCGACTTCATATCACAAATGTCAGTATGAATTAAGTTTAAAAGATTTGAATTCCTTTCAACAGACTTATAAGGATTCTTTACAAACTTATATTCAACACATATTTGACATTTTGATTTATTACACCTCGAATTTAGGCAATACTTCTAAATTAATTAATTACCGTAAGATTTTGTAATTGACATGTCCTAAATGAATCAGGGGCTTTGTGACCAACTTTTCCACAATTGTAGTAGTTGCCCTTGAATTTCTTTTTGTTCTGCTCCTTAGTCTGTCCAGAAGACCTCTTCCTCTTCTTACTTTTTGGAGCAGTCTCCTCAACGATATTAGCTCCCATGATCGTTGAATTTCTACGAGATTTCTTCTCGGCTGTTTTGTTATCCTCCTCAATCTTGAGACGAATCACAAGATCTTCCAACTTCATTTCTTTGCGCTTGTGCTTAAGATAGTTCTTGAAATCTCTCCACGAAGGAGGCAATTTTTCAATCATTGCAGCCACTTGAAATGCTTCATTCACGACCATACCTTCAGCAATAAGGTCATGAAAAATAAGTTGAAGCTCCTGAACTTGGGTTCCAACAGTTTTACTGTCTATCATTTTATAGTCTAGAAACTTGACAACCACGAACTTCTTCAAGCATGCATCTTCAGTCTTGTACTTCTTCTCAAGTGCGTCCCATAATTCTTTCAAAGTATTCATCGCACTGTACACACTGTACAAGTCATCCTCTAAAGCACTTAACATATAGCCTTTGCAAAAAAAATCTGCATCTTTCCACGCCTCAACAATCATGAGTTTCTCGTTGTCTGGCATGTCCGCAGCAGGCACTCAAGGTTCTTCACTAGCGAATTTCTGCATACCAAGTGTGGTAAGCCAAAAGAACACCCTTTGCTATCATCCTTTGAAGTTGGCTCGAGAAACTTTCCCTGGTTTCTCGGTCGATGGAACAAGAGTTCGGCTTGACGAGACTATCATCGTTGCCGCAACAGTTGCAGAAGGATTTTCGTTATCAATTGCCATTTCTCACTGTCAATTTCAGAAGAGTTCAATTAATGGTAGAAAATAGAACATTACACAATACTATAATTTACCATAAACAGTACGTTTAATAAATAAAAAACCAAAGTTTTTATATACTATTTTACAGAAAACGATGAAGTTTTCATGTTCTTTAAATCGTTTCTGATTTTCAATACTCTCATGAAGCTTTTATATCTTCAAATCAGAATAGTAAAATTCAGAAGGAGTAGAAAACCACACAGGTTTTAATCTCCACAAACAGAATACAGAATACAATAAATAAATTTCCTTATGATTGTTATTCAATTTGTATTGTTGTAATAAATAATAAAAATATTAAACTTTATGAAATAGAAACAAAAACAAAAAGTTAGTAGAACTAGTTTGACGAAATAAATCGAGCCCACTGAATGCACAACGTGCTTTTAAGAAAATTATTCCCCTCAAGTACCCGAGGTGCTCGAATATTATCCTCCCAGGATAGAATGATTCAACTCACCGGTGTATTGGTACCAAAAATGCAGGTGAACTTCGAACCACTCAATGGTCGTAAAACACACTGGAAAAATATAGTGCAGAAGAACAAGAAGATAATAATAAAATTTAGTAAGTAAAGATTCTGGGATTCAATACATATTTATAGACTATTTGGCACTGTTTCTGAAAAGGTTTGCAACCTTTCAAAAAACAAACATAGCTGTTGGAACAAGTGGGAATATTTCAACAAAAATATTGCGAAAAAATAGAAAACAGATTTAAAATAATCTGTGAAAGAAAATGGACCAGACTGGGTCACGTCGCGGGTCCTGGGTTAATCTGGATTGAGTTTTTGTCAATTAATTAAATTAAATTAATTAAATAATTGAAAGGAATTTTGTTCAAAAAACTTAATCAATCAATCTTTGACCAAATCCGAAACCGAAGCCGAAGCCGAGCCGAGCGAGCGACGACGACAACGCGAGGCTTGCCTTCTTCTTAATTCTTTAAGAGATAAAAGAAGAGAAATTGTATATATACCTATCAAAAGTCTTTTCTTCCTCCAATATGGGACAATGTCCCTTTGCCAAGGAGGGAAACTCAAATATTTTATTTTTTCTCCATTTCTCATTCATTCTCTTTAAGCTACACCAAGCTTAAAAGCCCAACAGGTAATACTATGCCCCAAAGAGGAATTCAGTTCATGTCCATTCATAATTCATGAGAAGCCAGACACGACTGCCATTAGCTATAGACAGTTCTATCATTCTATGTACAACTACTTATGCATCAATATAGAAAGTTGTATATACATAGGTTAAAAGTGTAAATATAAAAATTCTTAATGAGTTAACGGTTTACCCAATAAGAAAATTGAGAAATCCGCCCCCAAACCGTTAAGCCGTTAATTAAAAAATCTCAATCCATTCACTACCTATTACCCCAAAAATTCGATACCAATAAGCCAATAAGCCATCGGTTCGGTTAACGATATCGGTTTGGTTTTGAACAACCTTACTTGTATGTGAGTTAGGTTCTGAGGATGTGGGTTCATTAGCCTACTTCGGCAGAAAATTGCATTGTGTAGACAAATCAAATTATTTATTTTTGTATATATACTTTATATTAGTTCCTCTTATTTTCTTTGTGTGTTTACCTCTTTATATTTTTAACTCTCCTTAATGAAAATTTTGACTCTACCACTATGTATGTTAACTAGCTTACTTGAAATTAAATTGTCTCAGTCTCTCAAACACCGAAGGGAATTTTGATTATATCAAAGGAATCCATAAATTTTAGACTCAATCTTCTAAAGCTTCTTAAAATCATAAAATTAAGCCGAGGCTATGACAGTTTTGTGCATTGACAACATACATATTTGTTATCCTTAGATTTAAACAACATTTAACTTTTCATATATGTTTACCCTTAAAATGGATATCAATTAAATTTATACACAGTTTTAATGATATATGGATTGATTTAACATAAGTAATCAAGAATGTTAGGTAAACAAATTAAAGAGAAGATAAATAACCAAACCAGTTGTGACATTGAGTCCGGGCTCGGATATTAGCTTAACAATAATTTTGCCCTTGAACAGACCCTTGATTCGAAGCCAAATACGTGTGAAGAACTATGATTAAAATAAATACTTTTCAATAGCTAGAAAGCAGAGAAATAATTTTGTATTATCTTGATATGCGTGTTACAATGTGTCTATTGAATAAGAAACCTCCGAGTTATATAGTAGGGGAATTTTACCCATAGTACAATTCTAAAAAAGGTAAAAATTCGCCTTGTACATCAATCATGGATAAGCTACCGACATCGGGCGAGATCTATCGTGATATCTGGTTGGGGCGGATATCACAACCCTCTGTTAGTCGTGTGCAACCCTTTGTAATGCTTTCCAAGGTCTTGGAACTCGTTCTGGGTTCGGGGGGTATTGTCTTGTCGGGCCCGGTGGCGAGCACCCCGTTCCGGCCTCGAACCAAAGAGTTCTCAGATTCAGTCTCTATCTCATACATTCATACTTCGTCTGATTCACCAAGAACTCGGGGTTCAACCGTATATAGATAGTCCCCTTGTTTCTCAAAGAGCAGGTTTGGCAAAACGATGAGAAACAATAAATGTACCTCGGTTCCTTCCTTCGTACGTTACAACCGAGATGACGAAGAAGCCAAAACGTCCCGTCAGTCGCGTCATTCTGACTTCAAACACGTGTCAACCATCAGTTAGTCACCTCTGAATGTGAAACGTCACGTAATGATTATATTTTCTTCTATAAAAGCTTAGACCTTTTGTACTTCTTCCACTTTCTGATCTTAGCTTTTATCTTCGAATTCCCTAGCAGCTGCCAACTATTTTAAATATTCATTTCTTTGTCTTTGATCTTCAAATTTTTATAATTGTTCTTAAGTTTCTGCCTAGATCTTCATCCTACCTTCAAACTTTCATATCATTTCCTTCAAACCTTCAGATCTTTCCTTCAAATCTTCTTATCTTCCTTCAAATCTTCTTATTCTCCAGTTCATGATGGTCAAGACTTTCAAATAAGTTCCTAAGCAGGTTGCCTCTTTATCTTCCCACCCGGACATAGGTACCAAGGCGGTCGTTCCCGAAGTGGTTGTTCTCGAGACGGCTCCTCCCAAGGTGGTTGCCCCGAAGTAGCTGCCACTGAAGCAGCCCTAGAGCCCCCCCATGAAAAGCATTATTCCCGGGGGCTGTTCAATCACAGACGACTTCAAAGTCGAGAATAACTCACCCAAACAATACTGAGGTAAAGGGGCATCGATATATATATATGCTCTGTCACTGAACATACCCTTCCAATTGTCCGAGAGGACAGTAAATGGGGAGGTAAGGACGTGGTAGTCCCCGGTCCTGAGGACGATATCACCACTCATGTGGAGGGGTATTTAAGTGTTTGCACTTATCCCTTCACACTAGGCCCGGTGATCGTGCAGTTGTTGCTCGGGTTCCCAATGCGAACCCCCAGCTTAAGGAGTGGATCAATGAAATCTCCAAGCAGATATCGTATTTTGAGTGCTTGTGGCACAAGCCTTCAAAGCCGATGGGAGGCCCGTTCTCATGGTAAGTCTCTTCTCATTATATTTATTATTACACGCTGAACTTACATAATGTTGGACCTTTCTCTTTCCTTCACATGTTTCCCTAAGACCACCGAACTTAGTCTGCTGAAAGAGGACGAGGATGCGTCCCTATCAGTTGATCCCTCCACTATGGGACAAATAGGGGTTGTCTCAGCAGAGAAAAAGAAGAGGAAAAGAGCGTCTTCGGGATCCCCAGGTCCCGAGGTGAAGCCAAAGAAGAGGGTGGCTTCCCGAGTTCGTAAGCCCAAGAATAGCACCAACTCTTGGGTGCCGGATTCTGACTCACTTCTCCAGAACAGGGATGAGTCTGACGAAGATGACATTTTTGTTGCTCACAGATCGACCCTTGACAGGGAGCAGGCGGAAACCGAGGGGGAGAGCCATGAGGCTGACCTCCATCCAACTCGAGAGGCCGAGATAGAAATATGGGTTGAGACCTCCTGAGAAGTCGTTTCTGCTCCGAAGGAGGCGACCGGTGTAATAGATATCATGGAGATGCCCTCCTACACCGAGTACATACTTGAGGAGGCCCAAACAGGAAAAGAGAATTCAAGTGAAGGAGTTCATGATGCGGACGCCCATCTTTACTCCTTGTTCGATGGCATAGACTCGTCCACTTTGGAAGATTTTTCCGGGTTGGGCAACCTGAAGGTCCCGAAGAAGGACGTATCTTCAGAAGTTGGCGGGACGAGTTCGAGCTCAAAATTGGTGAAGCAGTTTCCTGCTCCGAGTGTGGACGCCGAGCGCAAAAGAACAGTCATTCTTACGGTCCCGGAGGATGCTCGAGTTCTGTATGCTCCCGTGGGCATAGTCAACTACCTTCGATGCCTAGTGACCAAGGAGGACCATACAAAGATGAACTAGGTGGGATCGTCGTGTCTCTTCAACGACGCACAACAGGCGTTGAATCGGGTAAGGCATCAATACTACCTCTTGAATTCCACTTAGGTTTCGATATCTCTTACTATTTTAGTTGTTTTGCAGGCCTCGGTACTTCACCATGAGAGCTTCCATCAAAATCAGCCAGCTCGATTTTGATCTTAAGGAGCAGGCCCCGAAAACGTATATGTTCAAGCTCCTCAGTGAGCAATGGGATAGGGCCCTCAAGGACCTTCAGGCCGAGCCGGGCAGGACTCAGAAGGAAGTTTCGACCCTGAGGTGGGAACATTCTGTCCTGGTTGAAAATGTAAAGGTCTTTGAAGCTAAAAATAAGGAGCTAGTCGTGGTGACTAACAACATAAACTCACAGATCCAACAGAAGATTGACCTGATCGACCAAATGTGAGCCAAGATGAACGAGGTCCAAGCCATGACCGATGGGTGAAAAAGCAAAATGGACATGCTGGCTTCAGAGAAGGAAACCTCCAAGGCGAATCTGGAATCGACAAAGGTACAACTCCGGGTAGCGAAGGAAAAAGATGAGGAGTGGTCTCAGCTAAATGATGACCTCCGAGCACAGTTGAGCTCGGCTGTCACGTAGCGGGACACCTTCGGTAAAGAATATGAGGCAGTGAAGTCCAAGTTGGATACTACCTCCGTTGATGCCGAAGAAATAGTGGCCCAATACAAGGCCTATGTGGAGACAACTGAAGTCCTCTTTAAGGCAAAGGGCGAATATATGAAGCGGTTATCCCAAAGAGAGACCCTCGAGGAGATCCACGCCTGAGGTTTTGACCTATTGGCTGAGATCGAAGAAGCCAAAAAATCTGAGGCCGAGGCGAAGAAACTTTACGATCCCGAAGGTGCCGAAGGCTCTGAGGGTTTCGAGGGTTTGGAAGGATCCGAAGGCTCTGACGAAGAGTTGGGTCCTCGTGAATATTAGGCGTAGATGACTTAGTACTTTTTTTTAGTTTTTTTGTCTTATGTACATTTTTTGTTTATTTTGAACCTATTTTTATTGGGTCTTCGTAAGTATATTCCAGAATATATATAAAATTTTCCCTTTATCGCAATTTCAAGTCTTTACTTTCTCAGTGTGACTTCGATACAACTTTGTTTGCTTGAGGCTTTGAAAACTCGGTGTGACCGGAAGTTTTTTCAAGATGCTTAAGTGATTTTAGACGATGCTTTTCTAAGGGTAACCTTTTAGTAGGTTTAAATTTTTTATAAAGGCATTACTTTTTTATTACGAGCTTTGGACGTCTACGAGTCATTTTTAGGGCGGTCGTAGCCTTTTGTATTTAGGCACCGCCTAATAGGTTTGGTGCCTCCGGGATTTAGTAGCCTGGATTGTCCGAACTTTTTTCGGGCGACATTCCCCTAGTAGGGGTAGCCCTTGGGCTCGATAGTCCCCGAATAGGGGCAGCCTGTGGGCTATTAGGATCTGAAATTTAAGAGGCAAGTAAATGTGTAATAGCAAGTCGAAACTTTCTTTCATTTCTATGTGTAAAGTACATGATCGAAATCGCGTAAAAGCTTGTATCATGGCTAAAGTGGGCTATGTGGGCACGGCTTACACGACTATTTGGCCCTTACAATGAATCCTAACCATCGAGCCTTAGCTTCTATCATACAAGGCTTTCTTTTTTCCTTGATAAATATTCCCTTACCGAAAACCTTAATCCCAGGGTAATGGCCCCCAGTATTCGAGGTCGAGCTTGAGAGGGCTCGAATAGTGTTAATGCAAAATGAATGCCCATTGACTCCAGTTTGAGACCGGCCTTCGAATCTAAGTTAACACATTTTACTGTTGACTCGTTAAAAATCTTGCCGAAAAACCGATTTTGGGTCAAAACCAATTCAAGGAAAAAAGAATGCAACACGTGCTTTCAGACCTAATAGCCACATCCATTCTTGAGCGTTGCCTGCAAGTGTTAGTCTGACTTATAACATGATTATAGAGTAGTTGAGATCGTACCTTAGCAGTATTACCATTTTAAGTGTGTCACATTCCAATTATTCGGTAGTTGCACACTATTTACTGCTACGAGTTTGTATGAGCCTTTGCCGGTAATTCCGATGACTCAATGCGGTACTTCCCAGTTCCGAGTTTGTAATGTTACTTTCCTCAACACCAAGTCCCCGATCTTGAAGTGTCAGAGGTTGGCTCTTCGGTTGTAGTATCTTTCTATCCACTATTTCTGGGCGACAAACTGGACTAAAGCTACCTCACGTCTTTCATCCAATAATTCTACGCTCGTGACCATGGCCTTGCCATTTGACTCTTCAGTTGCATATTGGAAGCTGAGGCTCGGCTCTCCTACCTCAACTAGTATCAAGGCTTCGTCCCCGTAGACCAACAAAATCAAAGTGGCCCCGGTACTAGACTTCAAGGTTGTACGATATGCCCATAGGACTACGGGCAAGATTTCTTTCCATGGTCTTGTTTGTTGACTCCGTGATGGTAAGCTAGAATCACATGTTTTAGTCATAGTTTGCATTCCAGTTACTGCATTTTCCTTGAGTTTGAGCTTAAATATTAGTGTATTGCACTTATTATGTATTTTATGACTTGTAGGAAGTGATTTCGAGTTAAAAAAATATTCGGGGAGCTAAATTGACAAGTTGAAGCATTGAAGTCCGAGTAAAAGCCCAAAGAATTAAACGGGGATCGCGTTCGGGGGTCCGGAGCTAAGTATGGATATCAAAAATTGACAAAACGAAAACACTCTGAAAAACATACACTATCACGCCGCATGGGGAGGCGCGGAAATAGAAATTGGTTATTGTCTGTCAGAACATGCTCTCTGAACTTCCCTACAAGCGCCTCGCATGGGGTGGCACGCCTGTGTAATTTTCACACAGTATTTGTCCTATTTCGGCTAGGAAAAGGTAATTTCACCTGGGGCCACTCCTACATGGTATAAATACACCAAAAGACGTTTTTGAAGGGACTTTTGACCTTGTAAGATTTAGGAGAGCATTAGAGGCTAGAAGACACGGGATTCCATCATCTTTCCATCAATTCAATACGAGAGTTTGGAATGTAACGTTAGATTGATGCTTTCTTATTCTTTAATTATATTTGTGGTGACTTCCTCCATGATTATGGAGTAATTTCCCTTAGGGTTTGACAGATATGGTGGTTAGATAAATATTTGTGGATTTTAACTCTAGTTCGTGCTTGAATTCATTTATGGAGTTTTGAATTGTTGCAACTTTATTCGTCACGTTATTTAATCGAAAGAGGAATATCTTGGTGATTATCTTTGCATTATTTTGTTTGATTTAATTCATAGATTCTCTTAAGTAATCGAAAGATCTTGTTGAATTGTTGATTAAATCAAGTTAAGAGAATATTTGAGAGACGCTTTCCTAATGACCAATCTATGAACGCATGCTTGCATACTTCACAGTGCTTATATTAGTTCATCTCGTAGAGTTAAGATTTAATTGAGAGAGGAGTCGTGACTACACATTTTAACTAATCATCGAGTGAATTCGTGAGAATCATTAGAACATTAGAGTGAATTAAACTAGAGTTACATCCCAAATATCTATCTTGCACTTATCCTATCAAACCTTTATTCCTCACATTTATAAGAAACCACTATGCGATTCTCTAATTCCTTGTTGTCAATTGTCAATTGCTTCATTATAATAGTTAAACGTAGTTCATAATCATACAACTCAAGTTTTGATCATCCTAAATAGCGTTAAGCTAGAAATTACTTGTGCATTGTTTAAATCAAATTCATGTGGAGACGATAATTAAACTATACTATCTTTGACTAGCAAGTATCAATTATGTGTTGTATTTTGCACTCGTCAAATTTTTGCGCCGTTGCCGCGGATTGGCAATCAATAGTGTTCAAATTAGTTTTGTATTTTGCACTCGTCAAATTTTTGCGCCGTTGCCGCGGATTGGCAATCAATAGTGTTCAAATTAGTTTTTGGTTCCAATTCAAGAATTTATTTATTTTCGTTTTTTTTACTCTTCACGAGCTTCCTCTTCCGTGTGCAGGCAACAGATTGACGTCTGTAGTTTAGTACTCGATCTTCTTCAAAGGAATTGATTCCGTACAATCCAAAGGTAGAAAAGAGTCTTCGACAATTGAGGAAAGAGAAAGAACTCACTGGAAAGTTTTTGGGGCAGCCTTCGGCCCCAGAACACATGGCTAAAAATGGTGAGGACGAGGTAGATTTGTCTACGAGAGAAGCAACACAACACAGAGAAGAAGCTGCAACGACTGCGATTGAGGCAGCCCGTAGACCTGCTGATGAGACTGTCAACGATGACGGGGGTCGAAGATTCAATTTGAATCGACCTTTGATTGAAGATTAGATCGAGAATGTGGTACCCAGGCTTAGTAGAGCATTGGGTAATTATGCCAGACCAGTCTACAATCAAGGACTGTCTAGTGTCAGACCTCTACCAGTAGCAACGAACAATTTTGAATTGAAGCAAGGCTTGCTTCAAACTATCCAGAACAACTGCGTCTTCATAGAGAAGGTGAATAAAGATCCTAACACTCATTTGATGGATTTTGAAGAAATCATGAGCCCTTTCTAGTACAACGTAGTATCAAAGGATGAAGTTTACTTACACTACAAAAACAACAACGTTTAGCGACGGATTTTAGCGACAAGCCATATTCCGTAGCTAAATAGCGACGGATTTTATTGTTTGTCACCAAATAAGCTACAAAAGAATTAGTATCAAATATAGCGATGGATTAGCGACAAAAATTTACATCCGTCGCTAAAAATGGGCGCTAAAAATTGGCGCCTTTATTTGCCTACAAAATTAGCAACGAAAGTGGGGCGACAGATACACAAGTGTATGTATGATGATGCAATCGCATGCCACAAGTAAACTAGAGCTTTATTAAAATAAATATTAGTTGGCATGACCGGTTGACCATCCCGGTTCAATTATGATGTAAAACGTAATTGAGAATTACATTGGCATATATTAAAGAAATAGAAGATTCTTCAAGAATTTTCTTATGTTGCTTATTCTCATGATATACCAGTTAAGATTTGGATTGAATCCCTTGATTTATGGAGAAAATTAAAGGTGATAAATATATGGGCCTAGCCACCTGCCATGTGGACTTTTTATTATATGATTTTAATAGATGCGTCTATTCTATGGTCACATGTGCATTTGTTCAACTTGCAGTTTGACTTTTGCAAGGTTACTTGCTCAAATTATTAGAGCAAAGTTCTAGAATATAAATTATGATGATTTATTTTGCTAATACTAGTTTAAATCCAAGTTGTTTTAGCATAAATTGTTTGCCTCCAATTATAGCTCAACCATTGGTTATGAGAACAAAACTCTCAAAACGAAATTTGGTATGAGATGTATTATTTAATATACAACAGCACGTGTATGCATCTAGCCAAGTTATGAAAAGTTCTCCCTATCACAATCGGTTCAGGGTCAGGGACCAAATAATTTTCATCTAGAAATATGGATGTGCTATATGATTTAATTATGCCACCACAATGTGTTGGCCCAAGAAGATTGACAAAGGAACTCAGGGATGAACCGGGTCCATCACTGGTAGGCATAGATACGGGAAGATTTAAAGTACGTGAGATGCACATGCAGGAGATAAACGAAAACTGGCATAATAATAGATATCTCCTGATCGAAAAGATTGCATAATTGATAAGGAGAAGGACTCCTTACTTAACAAGAACATTATCCAAGATAAGGAAGGAGTTAGGAGTTGAGATTAACTAGAACTCTTCCACCAAGGAAGAGTAGCATTAGAACTCTAGTTATTTTCTACTCTACTAACTCTATAAATCGCAGGGTGTTCTCATTCTAAAGGGGCGCACAAAAGTAGAAGTTAAACGTGAATTAAGAGCAAAATAGCAAGGCATTTTGCGAGTAGTTCGTGTGTGATTCAAGTGTGCGAACCTGAAGCTATATGAACCAGATAGAAGAACCAACTCCAAGTGTCTGTCTTTTATTCTAGTTCAATTGTAGTAGGTGTTTTCATATTGTACCTTTCAGTTTTATCTAGAGGCAATTGTAATAGGTACTCAAAGTATTCAAGTTAGAGTTAACTTGAAGTTGTCGTAGCAGTTAGAGGTTGGTTGCCACAACGGGATTAGAGTTAATCCTAGGTTTACAAAGTGTTTTGTAAATGCAGTTTTTGGCTCAGTGATTAAGTGGAGAGTTTGGGAAAATCCTATTGGGAAGTAGGTCGTGATTTTTTCATCTTTTGAGACAGGTGTTTTCCACGTAAAAATCTATGTGTTCTTTATTTTATGTACGTATTATTCCGCAACAGTAGTAGTTGAAACATATAGAAGAACCATGTCCTTCTATAATCTGTGCACGCGAAAAATTGGACACCACACAAATCACCCCCCCCCCCCTTTTGTGTGGTATTGACGTATAAAACATCAAAATGCACAAAGATAGGTTCCCAAAGAAAGTTGGAAAATGTGTTGGTGATCCCAACATTAGGAAGAGAAAATGGGCAGCTGAGAAATTGATACATGGAATGAATAAATATGAATACATATAGATCCTCGTACAAGAGAAAATGAACTTGAAATTCAAGTGATAATTCATTTGCAAATTATTGCGAGACGCATTTGTTGACCCAAAGCTAAATATTTTATTTCAGGTGCTAATGCTCCAAATAGAATAACATCCCTGATGGACAGATTTTATGGCACGCATAAAGCGTAATAGACTAATCGGTTCCAAAGATAAAACTCCTTGAAGAAGGAAATGAGCAAATGTTTAAGATGGTCATAATAAGGAGGCAAGTGTTCTTCTCACCACGACATAACACTTCATAAGACCTCACAGGAGAGGCTCAGGTATCTAAAAATAATGAGATAAAGAGATCTCAATAAGTTATGTCTTTATTAGGTAATAATGAAATCGATATAAAATGATTGTCGATGACATTGTTAATATAATATCGGGCCCAGTATTATTAATATTGACGAGGATCTTAAGTTCAAATCTGTCATGGAATGTAGACATATAAATGATTGGCAAAAATAAAAATAAAACAAATACGCAATCAAGATTGATTTCACCTGAAAAATATGAAGTTGGACGGATAGTCCCAACACATGAAAGTATAAAGCCAATGGTGGTATAAATGTGTTCTTGTGCGAAAAAAGTCAAGTCGATAGACATAAAAACGACTTGTGACACAAAAAGATTTGTAATTATCCTGGTATTGATTATATAGAGACATGTTCTCCTGTGGTGGATGTAGTCATTTCATGTTTTATTCTGGCAATACATGAAAAACTTGATATGCGTATAATAAAAATCATTGAAAGATTTAAATTGTTTTGAAACATATTAAGGTCTCCAAGAAATTTATTAAATAAAGCTTCAAAAATCTTTATACGGATTGAAACAATCAGGGCGCATGTGGTATAATCGCCTGAGTGAGGACCTGTTAAAAGAAGAGTACAAAAATGATTCAATTTGTCCTTGTGTCTTTATAAAAAGATCTTGATCTGAATTTGTTATAATCGCCGTGCATGTTGATGATTTAAATAACATTTGAACTCCTAGGGAGCTTCCTAAAGCAGTAGACTGTTTAAGAAAGAATTTGAAATAAAATATCTTGGAAAGACAAATTTTTTGTCTTGGTCTACAAATTGAGTATATGAAAGATGGAATTTTTTGTCCATCAATCAACATACATTGAAAAGTTTTTCAAAGCAATTCTATATCGATAAAGCACATCCATTGAGTACCCCAATGGTTGTGAGATCACTCGATATAAATAAAGATCAATTCCGACCTTATGAAAATAATGAAGAGTTTCTTGGTCCTGAAGTACCATATCTTAGTGCAATTGGTGCAATGATGTATCTTGCTAACACTACAAGGCCTGACATAACATTTTCAGTTAATGTCTTAGCAAGATATAACTCTGCTCCTACAAGGAGACATTGGAATGTAATCAAAGACATATTGCAGTATCTAAAAGGAACTACCGATATGGGATTATTTTATGGCAATAATTGCAATCCCGATCTTGTTGGTTATGCCGATGCTGGGTATTTATCTGACCCACACAAGGGTCGATCTCAAACATGCTATGTGTTTACATGTAGAGGCACTGACATATCTTGGCGATCGACTAAGCAATCAACCGTGGCTACTTCATCTAATCATGCTGAGATAAGTGCTAATCATGAAGCAAGTCGATAATGTGTATGGTTGAGGTCTATAATACATCTTATTAGAGATAAATATAGTTTGAAGTGTGACAAACTACCCATAATTTTATATGAAGACAATGCAGCATGCATAGCGTGATTGAAGGGAGGATTCATAAAAGGAGATAGGACAAAGCACATTTCACCAAAGTTATTTTTCACACATGATCTTCAAAAGAATGGTGATATCAATGTGCAATACATTCCTTCAAGTGATAATATGGTTGATTTGTTCACCAAATCTCTACCGACATCAACATTCAAGAAACTAGTGTACAAGATTGGAATGTGAAGGCTCAAGGATGTGAATTGATGCTCTCATCAGGGGGAGTTAATACGCGTTGTACTCTTTTTCCCTTACAAGGTTTTGTCCCACTGAATTTTCCTTGAAGGTTTTTAACGAGGCAACCAAAAGACGTATTTATAGGTAAGTTGCATCGGGCGTATTCACTAGGGTTTTTTTTAGAGGGTTTTTCCTAATAAGGTTTTAACGAGGCACATTATCTATGGACATCCAAGGGGGAGTGTTATAAGAAAAATCAAATTGTGGTAGATGTCTACTCTTCCTCCATGATCTTCATCTCAAATGCTTAATGACATATTCAATGACATGTTTTTTTCCACTTTTCATGCATATATAAAGACCTTGTAATAGATAGGAAAATACACACAATTGAAGAAGAAAATCTCTTCCATCTCTATCTCAATTTCTTGTTCATGTTTTACTAAATTGCTTTTATTTCATAGTATGTCCCTCTTTTTGTCTCCATCCTATTTTAAAAAAGGAAAATCAAATGTATCGATCCCAAGGCCGTGTCAGTCGGTCACAGTTTCAACTTGTAGTTGTCAACTTAGGTTAAAAAGTGCAATAATAAAGATGATTAAAATAAATAAACTCAGCACAAAAAGCTCACCAATAACTGTCACAAACTTCCTTCTAACAAAAGCAATTACCCAACCACATCTAACTTTCTCCAACCCCCTCCTCCATCACCGCCACCCTTTTTCCAAGGCAAAATCGATATATAAAAATTAAAGTTTCTGAACTTGGTGTAAAATTCATAACTCGTTTTAGTCACTGAATTTGTAATAAAATATCTATATATATTTAGAGCATTTTCTAATATAAATATAGCGTCTAAATAAAGTTACTAGATTTATCCGAATCTACAAAATAAACCGCTGCTCTTGGTTCTTGCTGCAGCAGAGTTAATAAACATTCCCGCATAGGTGACAGGCCATGAGTTATGGATTAATAACGAAAAAAATTAAGCAACTTACCTTCTATATATATAAAACAGATTAAGATATACTCCAGTTATAGGGTAAAAGGACATAATTCTCTAAAAGTGAGGAAATTATTGTGCAAATGGTGAAACCTAAATTAATCAATGAGAAAATAATAGGGTTGATGCTTTATTTACGTAAACCTAGCTATATAATTCAGAATTCAGAAGCAAATAGTGTGAATTCCATGGGCACATTCATATACACGAGTTGTGTAACAGTTAAAGCCCAGCTATCAAGATATTGTTTATTTTTGTTTAATTTTTGTGGCTTCGTATAATTTGTTCCTTTTGACTTTAGTTTGTCCAAAAGATACTTCAGCAGTTGAATATTGAACGCATTTTTTATACACCATCTTCTTTTTTCTTTTATTCGGAGTGTGAGATTTGCGTACGAATAATTTTATAGCAAATCCCTTTCGAGTTCAATTGCAAGCGACGACAACGATTACACCAGATATCTTCTCTTCATATTACCACCATTATAATTGACATGTACAAGTTTAAAAAATGAGTCAACTTCCTCTCTTGCCATGATCTCGAAAATTTCTTCTTGCATGAAATTACCTTTTTAGGTTTCTTGGGCGCGGGTGGAGGGACAACTGAGAAGTTTTGGAATAAAACACGTTGGTGATTTTGGGGTTTGCCACTCAGTTTGATCATCACTTGTTGTGGGGTTCAAATTGTTTGTAAGATCAGAAAAAGTTATTTTTACCTTAGGTAACTGTATTTCCAAGAAATCTTGTCGGAATTCCAGATCTATAGAGATGGTTTAATTAATATCATTCTCATGAGATTGGGTGAGGGAATCAGAAAGGGTCTCAAAAACCCAGCGGCGGAGTCAGGTTCTGGCTACGGGTTCGGCGAACCCAGTAACTTTGGTTCAATTCCTGTATTTGTCTTGAACAATTCATTGATTATTTATAACTTACTAATTTAGAACTCATTAACTTTAAATTCTGAACCCTTCTGCTTAAAATTCCAACTCCGCCTCCGATTATTATGGATAGAATATAAATATCTGTGGAATTGTGTGTGAGAGAGAGTATAGAAAAGTTTATATATATACAAGGGATATGTGTATTTGTTTTATGTATATACACATTATATATGGGTGGACAAGGGAAATAGGGGTGGGTGTGAAGGTGAATGTAGAGGCGTGCATTAGAAGGCAATAGAGGAAAGGTGGCGTATTTTAATAATTTCTGTATTCTAATACAAAAGAAAACTAATGTCATGATGTGGTAGGATGGATGTGAATATGTTCTTTTCATTTTTAATTAGAAGTTTCGAGTAAGTTTTGAGAATAGAAAACTTTATGGTAAGGAGTGTTTTCCTTTAATGAATTTTATGCGATGTTGATATATTGGATCCAACAAGAAATTAAACTGCTATAGCTACAACATTTCATCCATGTCCATTTCACATACTGCTATATTAATTTACGTAACTTCATTACTAATCACTTCTCAACATTCTTTAATTATAATGTGCGGTGATATTCGAAGTATACTGTATGCTTCTCGATTATTTTTTCGAATACTTAGCTATTATTATCTTTGATCATCATATATAAATATCGAGTAATTCTATACTATAAGACTTTTAGACAAAAGTTCCACTCTTGACACTTTGAGAGGGCATTCCTTAAATCAAAGAAATTACATGGTGATTTAAAACTCAACTATCTTGATTTGTTCTTGGGGAGATTTAAAAGCTTTAACTTATCAAGCTTTTGTTATTATGTTTAATTTACGCACACAGCCTTCTGTGCTTTGATATGAGCCATTTATGAAAAGATAAAAATTAAGATGAATGGATTGAGGTAATTAATACAAAGATTGTTGTTGGAAATAATATTTAATTAATACCATAATATCTAGATTGTCTTATTGTTTATTGTGAGGATCTAAAGCATTGAATATAGACTTAAACTTGAAAACCAAATCTTAGAAACATGCATAGATATACATGCATGTGACTCAAGAGACAAATACAATGTGATCACCACACTTACGTTCAATCAATAGATAAAATAGAAGTAATAATAATACATAAGACAAGAGAAAAATATAAATTTTGAGGGAACAATCTTAATCTGTCGGATCTGAAATTCATGATTTTCACAGGTTTGGGGATTGCTGTATGGAAGTGGAAGTTATGCAACTTACGTTAAAATTCGACATAATTAAAAAAGGAAGGAAAAAAAAAAGTTACTTCGACAAATTAAAACCTATCTTCTTGTAACTTTGATTTATTTAATAAAACCTTGACACATCTCATCCCAATAAAAAGAGGTTTAAATTACATATATTGATCTAAATGCAAGGTTCGAAATTCATGGTAAGCATTTTAGCCGCTTATATATATACCGACTAAAAAAATAAATAATAATATTGATCGTCGGCTATTTGTGTAAAGAGTAGAAAATCACACATATATATACACACTAGAAAGTGAAGCAATAGCATATTTTAAGTTTTAATGGATAGAGTAATTCAGTTTTACTTACTATACTAATTATTTTAAGTTGCGAATTTTAACCTTAGAGAGTACGTCACTCTCAAACGTGCATAGGATACCTTTTGATGGAGCCTTATTTAATTAAAGACCTAACAGATCTTTTTTGTCCAAAAAATAAAATATCTCTCTGTCTGTTTATTTGTATAATTAACTGTAAAATCAAGATAAGGATTTTTGGTTGGGTTTACCCAACAATATACCCACTATCCTTTTCCTACCTAATGAATCTTTCCACGTGAAATGTCTCCCCTTCTTAACCTATTCTTATTCTTAATTCTATGATTCCGTTTTATCTAGTTTACTCATACTCAGATCCTAAATTCTATCAAGAACGAAATTCGGATATACCAATATCTATTATGGATAAAAATAAGGAGAACGAAAGAAATAACTCTCACGATCCAATATTAAAAATATATACAAATTCTTGTGGAATCCAAAATTTAAAAAATTTAAAAAAAAATAATTGTTCCAATTTCATCTTTACCGAACTATCAGAATAGCAGATATAGTCATAATTCAATAGGTCAAGTCCACTTACTTTTTTTTTTTTGTTGATTTCTAATGCAAATTGAATTTTAAGTTTTTAACTTTATGAATTTAGATTTAGAATCTAATCACATTCATCTAATTTGGATTGCATATGGAATCAAAGATAACCAACACACTGTTATGTGGGGTTCCACTCTTAATGCTCGTGAAAGACAATTAATTAATGTGTTTCTATTTTTTATTTTCTTTTATGAATTTCATGCAAACGCAAAATACTATTATTGATTATGCTTTAATCTATGTCCCAATGATTGTGGGCATTTTATCTCATTGGTAACAGTAAATTAAGCGCTATAGGTTGGGCTACCAAGAAAATATCAATACTCAACATTCTAATGTTAACTTGTTTAACTACCACTTTAATTTATTCCTTGTTATCAAAGTTTTCTTAGAGCCTGTTTGGACATAAAATTTGATGGAAGTTTTTTTCAAAAAAAATTCACATTTTTTTTAAATCAACGCTTGTTTATAAAATTTCTAAATTTCACTTGAAGATGCATTTTAAAAAAATTCGAAAATTTGAAAAACTCCAAAAAGTTATTTTTCAAAATTTTCACTCAAATCACTCACAAAACTTCAAAAACAACCCAAACTGTAATTTATTTCCAAATACAACTCTAAATTTTAAATAGTATTTTCACTTGAAAATATTTTTCACTATTTTATCGAATTTTACAATTCTTATGTCCAAACGCCTACTTAAGAATCTCAAACATTTTAAATATCCCTCTCTTTAAAATATTTTGGCTACCAGCACAAAATACCAGAAAAAGACACAAGAGTTCGACACAATGATCTTGAAATATTATTTAAGGTTATTATTTTTGGATGTCATGTCGCTAAAGAGAGTTATAAAAGTGGAGCAGTAAGTACTCCTTCATCCTTAACCAGAGGATCGCCACTGATAGAGAGCGCTTCGTTGAATACACAAGTGTAGCGCGCATAACATCTAAGAGCATCACAGACCTGTTATTGCCTCAAACTTCTGCGGCCTAAAAGGTCGTAGTCCCTCTAAAAAGCTGGTCGCGAAGGGACACCTCCGCATAGCTAGTTAGCAGATTGAGGTCTTGTTCATTAACAAGATTAACCAGATAAATCGCTCCACCAACTAAGAATGGCCATGCACCATCACCCATAGAATCAAGAAAGATCTCTAAGGTTTCATTTGTTTTTTTAAGATTAAGACTTCTGAATCTAAATACACGTCTGAATATCAAAATATGTATTAAGATTAAGATATATGAATCTGAATACACATCTGAATGTCAAGATGAGTATTAAGATCTGAATACTAAATGATTAAGAATGTTTGATTTTTAACATCTGAATGTATAAAATTTACGTTTATTTGAAAACTAATAAACATAAAATTCAAATAAAATACTAATTAATCTAATATTACATCACTAAAATATATAGCTTTTTAAAATATGATAGTTGCTGGTGGTGATGGCTAACGGTAGTGCTTGTGAATGCCGACTAAAAGCGGTGGTTGGTGGTAGTTTAGGGTAGTAGCTAGTGGTGATTGGTAGTGGTAGCTATTATGATTGAGGGTGGTGGTGGTGGGTGGTAATATTTAATAATGGCAGGTGGTGGTGGTGATCGTTGTGATTGAGGAAGATGGTGGTGGGTGGTGGTAGTTTATAATGATGGACAGTGCCAGCTATGGTTGTTGATGATGATAGGGTGATTAGTTGTGGTAGTTGAGGTGGATGAGTGTAGGTTATCATTAATGATGACGGTGGGAGTGGTGGGAATGGTGGGAATGATGGTAGTCGACAATGGTGGCGGCTATGGTCGAGAATGATAGTGGTGGTAGGTGGCATGGTGGTAGTTGATAATGGTAGGCAGTGGCGGCAATTAATAATGAATATGGATGATAGCATCTTAATGAAATTAAGTCTCTATTATAGATCTTAATGGTACAGACCTATTCAGACCCATTAAGTGGTTGTGAAGTAAAAAAAAAAAAAACTTAACGATTAAGATCTGAATAATTAAGATTCAGACTTTGAAAAAAAGCGCACTTAATGTCTGAGATCTAAATGATTAAGATTCAGACCTCTATTAAGTGCAAACAAATGAGGCCTAAGTCTGTCAATCCTTACTACTCCCTACGTTCAAATTTATGTGAACATATTTCCTTTTTGGTCTGTTCCAAAAACAATGACCCCTTTCTAAATTTGAAAACAATTTAACTTAAACTTCAATTCTACCCTTAATGGAAAGCTTTTATAACAACACAAATACTCTGGACCCCTTTTTGACTTGTTTAGGACCACAAATTCAAAAAGTATTCGTTTTTTTTAAAACTCTGTACCCAATCAAACTGGTTCACATAAATTGGAACGGAAGGAGTATGTCTTAATATGGTAAGTTTCCTCATGTTGAGTCAAATTAAGCCACAAGCTCCACTCTTGATGGTGCCCTTCCGCCCCCAAAGTGAGATTTTCCATCACGAATCTAGATTTTCAGACCCAAAGCAAATACCGAACATTGACTAAAAAAAAGGATAAAGGAGTATTTGACCATCTTAATCTTTTTCCCATCAATAGTTTGACTTGATTTTGTGATAATTTCCTTTATGGTTTCTTTTGCTATACATTTCCAGTTATTAAGCAAGCATTTAACATGTGGGACACTGTTATGATTCATCAAAGAGATATAGGAGTAGTAGTGTGTCTAGCTATTTTATTTTATGTAGCATGGGCTGTGTACTTTGCTATAATGAACAAGTTTGTCTTCAGTTTCAACTTTCATTATGTTCTTCACCTGTTAAATCTCATTGCACATGGTAGTGACCTGTTGGTTGTACAGTAAAATCATCATAGTAGTTCTGAAATATTCAACTAGAACAAATTAAAGTTTGCAATTATTCACTATTGTTGCAAGTTTGAAGAAATGAGTCTTAAATTCCGAATCTTGTTGGAAAAGCATTTAGCTTCAAGCATACATCATACACGTTTGTAGTTGGGGACTGCAAAGCTAAATTTCAAACAAATATATGAAATTTTGAACTTATGCAAATTTTAGCTTTCATGTCTGAAGTTTTTCAAAATTTTCAAGAAACATGCCAAGCTCAAAGGAAAATGAAACCTCTTTTGAAGACAACATTTGCCTTAAGATCTCTCTTGACATGAATTTCATCTATTATTTCTGGAATTCAGAATTGACATGTTCATCATTCATGTGATTAATTCATCTAAAAATACCTGCTAAAACTAATCAGACATATGCCCTGCATCACAACTAGCACAAGTTCCTAATATACAAGATATTATCCTGACCCGCAGAAAGCGTTGAGATTTTGGTTTGAGAGATCCTTGTAGTAGAGTATGTAACTTCTACTTCAGTTCAGAGATTATATAATTCGAGAAAGCCATTCGCTCATGAAACGAAAATCACTGCAGCAACTGCTAGCAGGATCGACAGCCATTCTCAAAGTACTAAAAGAAAAAGGCAAAGAAGCTATTCTTCGGTCCAAAATTTCACAAAAGCCGTGATACATGCCTTCAATAATGCCAGGAGTGGATTTGTTTCATGTTCCTTGGATTTTGCCGAAGCGCTTTTCCATGTTTCACTAGAGAAATGAACAAGAAAATAGTAAAATTAGTGGGAATTGTATTGCAGGAATGATGAACTTGTTGACACTAGAACTAGGAAGAAAATGGAATGGAACAGCATTTAGCTCGTCCAAGAGCTTTCTTAAGGTACTCACAGATGAATTCTGTCAAGTGGTGGATTGCCTCCTGTCTTCTGGCCACTACCATGTTGAACGTTGGCTTTACCTTTAGCCTCAATCAACTCGTCAGCAGTCGGTTTCTTAGAAGTGCCATTGTTACTACTGCTGTCAAAAGTCTCGTTAAGCATAGGACTAGACGCATTGACAGTCTGCAAAAGTTTGAAAAAATTGAACATAAAATGTTAACAATAAATAGAGAGAAGTTCTATAATAGGCGATCATGGTCCAGAAGTAGATGAGTAACAACCCATTTCGCACATATCACTAATTGGACCTTTTTTTAATACAGCAACAAGTTACGCTGTTTAGTTCAAGTTAGCTGCAGAATACAAAATATGACACCCTTAATACCTGACTATTCATTATTAAGATCATGGTAGAAAAGTAAAAGTCTAATGCTATGTAAGTGGTTATGCATTCAAATGCTGAACAAACAATTGACAGGACATCATGCAGTTGTACATGAGCATGACAATAAGTTGAAATTGGGTATACATGTGTTTCAAAGTTCATGCAAAAATAGATAAAATCATGTTTTATTCTCAACATGTAAACAAGCTCGCTTCTAGAAAATTTGCTCAGCCGCTGAAGGAAAATCTTTTTTATCAAAATCAAAGAAACCATAAAAATTTGGAACATCTCAACCTTCTAAACCTTCTTAAAAACAGGCCATAATAGCATGAAGTAACTACTTCCAGCATTATACAGCAAGGAGCCAAGGAACATGCATCACTTGGAGAAAAGGTTAATTCATTCCATCTATAGATAATATTGGCTTTTGAATCTACTATACATACTACACCGTAGTTTTATACATGCTAGGTCTCTCCCCCACTCATTACGAAGAAACAATGTAACCCAGGATCTCAAACCAACCCCAAACCCGCCCAAAAGAGAAAGGAAACTCTACAATAATACTATTAATAGTTACCCTACTACAGCGCTAAAGGGGTTAGATACACTCAACTTTGTCAGAATAGCCTTACTTAAGAACCTCTAGTACATTCGCAAAATCACATGCCCTCCCCTTACTTCTTCCATAAAACTTCAAATTTCCTTTTTTCCCCAATTAAACTTAATACTAGCCATTACAGTACTAACAGTGATAGATGCCAAGAAGTGTGGACAAAATATACACATCCTCATCATAAGGGCATGTCCGACGAGATGAATTTGCAAGCTTCAGATTGTCGTTGAAGTCATGAACTCTATTTCCCATACATTTGTCATAAGTACACCCCAAACCAATGATGAGTGCATTAAAAGTTTAAGACAAGCACCAGTGGAAATAAGCTTTCAAATCAAAAGATAAAGTTTAAAAAATAAGAAAGCAAATGCAGGAACTTTGACACTCAACCTACATCAACATTGTTAAAGGTTACTGCTTAACAAAAGCTTACCCCATTTACTGTTGATGAGGCCTTAAATATTACATCATTGGCAGTGGCCGCTCTTTCTTCTGAGGCACTTAAAATTTCCAATGATGCATCCCTAGCTTTCAGCTCTGCTTTCTCGTCCCACAGTTTACTGGTCTTTTCTGATGTTGGATCAGCTGTCATGACATCAACTGGCTCATTTATCAGTTGAGCATCTTTTTCTGAAGAGGTTATTATGTCCTGTTCAATTTCTGTTTCTTTGGATGTTTTTGCTACATTGGTTGTTTCATTTAATCCTGAATCCAAGTCATCTATTTTCTTAGAAATAGGCCGCAGGGGAAACTGCTCCACTAATAGTTCTGTTGTTTTAAGAGGTTTAGCTTTTGATGCTTCCGGCTCAGTCCTTTCACTTTTAACTTCCAGACCCTCTCTTACCATTGACTCTGTAGATATTGGTTCTTCATAAGTTTCATCCTTTTCAACTGTAGGACGACAAGCATTGACCTCACTGCTAAGACTCTCATTCACAGGGTCAGAGATGATCTCAGAAGAATCTAAAACTTGTGAATTAGTATATTGATGATTGACAGAGAGGTCGTCACGTAAGTCAGATTTACCAGAAATTTCATTTTCTTCAGGTGTCTCATAATCACCAACCATCTGTTCATTGCGCAGCTCCTGGTCAAATCCATTGATCCCACTAGAGTATGAAAACTCATCCTTGTTTATTTGATGATCAGACTCAGAATCAATTATGTACGATTTATCCGATTGTTCAATTCTTTCATTGAAGTCACTTGTGCTAGTTTTTGGTCCATCATCTGCAACCTTCGCTTCAGCTACATCAAGCTGTGTGTTCATGCCAAAATCAGCTTCACTTTTACCCATGTAATGAATGGGTGCAAAAGTTGACATAACATGGCTCTCCTCGGATATAGACAAACTTTGTGGTTCAGTTGATATGGATCCTAGTGGATATTGTTCTGCAAAATGGACATCATTTTGCTCTCCGGGAAGCAACTTAGCTGGACCTAGAACTTTATTTTCCTGAATTATCTCGCGAACTATTTCTCGTACTGTGTAGAAAGAGCCACCAACTTCTTTGTGCGTCAGATTAAGTGATGGGAAATTCCCATTATTTGACGTCTGATATCTGCAATCAATAAAGGCAAGTGCAGATAAGATGCCATTCTATCGATCCAACTGCTGTTAAGTAAGAATTGGTGCTCCAAAGAAGATTGAAAATTTTACTTCCCTAGCACCTTCTAAAGATGTTCACCTAGGTATAGATGACCCAAATAACAACCTATGAAAAACCGACCATAAACATTTATCCTATTATTACGTGTTCTGGCACCCTAAAGTGCCCTATCAGGCTTAAAGTTGTTGACATGATTACCTTTTTGTAGTTGATACGATTTGAAATTGAAGATTAACTGTATCATTTAGTCGTGACTTATTCAAAATGCTAATTAAATATTTAGAAAATCTAAACACTTTTAGTAGATAGAATTTTTTACTCTCAACTATTCGAGTTTTATTTTCAAAATATGAGCTAATACCCTTAATTTGAAAATTCAAAATTTGGCAATTTTCATATTAAAAATCAACTGCACCACATAAAATGAGAGGATATTACATTGCAACACTGCTATACAACTTTGAAGTTTGATGCTGAATATGAGAGAAATGAGGGGATGATGACACCCGATGGTTTAAACATATTGTGAAGCTGAATAGGAGAACTATGAGGGATAGACAAATGATTCTACATCCTACTAAACAAATAGGATTTTACATGCCAAGATCTGGACAATTTGTAAGGTTAGAAATAGAAGAGCTTTTGATGGAAAGGGGTTACCATTCTCCCAAATGTCTAACATCTTGTTGTTTTTCTACATATTTCTAAGCACACATAGGATTTCTACATCTATAAAAAAATTGGAATTCGTGGTAGAAAGCAACATGTTTTTGCAGCCTGTTCTGTACACTTCCCATAAACGAGAAAAGACACTTTTAGTTCAATGGAACCTTATTTACTTGCAAAGAAACAATGGACGGAGCACATGTCTTGCATTTCAACTTGTTCCCTTTCTCATCTATAGCTATCTAACATATCAATAAACTTAATTGTTATGTGAAATCAGCAAGCATAGACTAAATAGCTTAACCAGGGTTCAGGTCCTTGTCATTGGGTAATGTTTACATTCACCTTAGCATCCAAAGGTTTTTTTTATCACTATGACCCATCATATGCAGAGAAGTGAGAACATCAATAAAATATAATGACAAGGGGCAATGTCAACCAGTTGTGCATTTCCATCTCTGCGCACTTGCCAGAACCATTGAGGACACCTAGAACTAGGGTCCGCGGAAGTCTTAATCTGTCAAATTTGATACTACTATAACATAATCTCTAGGTCACAAATCAAATATGTATCGGATACTCTTAAGGAAAATATCATTCAAAACCCTGTTTTTGGCAAAGTTCACACACAGATAATAATAGGTGATTCATTAGCTAGACTAAAGCATCTGAAGAATTTGAAAGAAGAATAGGTTCTGAACTACTAGAACTGTGCAACACAGGTGTTGTTCTAAACCCTAAACATATTGGTCCAAATCAACTTGGCTTGGCAGAAATTATCAGAATTGCATGGTTTATAGAAGTAATGATAAGGTCACTTACTTCTTTATAAAAGTTTCAACCATAGTCTTTCTCTCCTCTTTCGAACGCCTAATCCTAGTCTTCCGGCTGCCAGAGTCATTGTAAGAAGCAAGTGCAAATGTTTGTCCAACCCAACCACCCTTAATTGTCTGCATATTTAACTTTCAGCTACTCATGTAAAGCTGAAATGCTGAACAACAGAAAATGTTAAGCATCAACATCAAATTATGAAACTCCACAGCTGAATTAACAAATAAGGGAGCTCTTTCTTGATAAAGATTAAAAAATGGAGGGAAATAGAAAGAAAAAGAAGAAAAATGGATTCCCACATATTACACACAGAGGCTATATTACATGTAACATAGTACAGAAGCACTTAAATTCTAAAAGACTGTTTGGAAACAGTAAACTTACAGTTACCCTATTTCAACTTCAGCTTCAAATACTACTTTTTCCAAATCTCAACTAAATCATGTCCAAACGCCTAACTAAGTAGTGTTTAAAAGTACAAAAGACAAAAAAAAATCAAAACTTTCTTTCCATCTGTAAATTCAGGTTTTTCCTCCTCCATCTCCAGCAATACATAAGTACAAAAACACTGTCAATAAGAACAGGTAAATGAAACCCCAAAATACAATATGAGAAATTGGAAGTGAAAAACAAGTTTTTTTTTTTTGAGAAGTGAAATTCAAAATAGAACTACCAAGATTATCACAAAATCATTAAGAAGCTAAAACTCCACCAAGAAATCTTTCTGTTATTCTCCTATTCCTGTATCTTTTGAGTTCTAATACTCAGGAAACTAATCAAAATGAGCAAAAAGAAAAAAGAAAAAAAAAAAGGACTATAACCCCATTTCCACATTCAGATTTTCCACAATTCCAAAAAGCTAAAATTGTTTAGCTAAGCAGTTTAAAGTTGTATTAGCCAAAAAAAAAAAAGGATTGTAGAGCAAAATTTACCTGGGTTTTTTTCTAGGAAAGAAGAAAGAAGTGAGGGGTTTGAGAGTGATAAACCCTACACAGTGAAGAGGAGTGAGAGACTGCTGTGTTGAGTAACATTCCCATTTTCTATTGGTCCAGCGAGAGGGCGGGTTGATTATTTATTTTGAATTTTTTTATTGAACTTTTGTAACATGAGGGTGGAAAAAATGAATTAAAAACAAATTCACTTTAATAATCGAATTTCTAACTTAAACATTTTTCACGCACGTCTTCTATCTTCATATTTTTCACCACCTATATTTTGGTAATAAAGGAAAGTGTTGTAAAAGCTTGTTAATATTAATTTTATTTCACTTTATGTTAACACTATTACTATTGGCGAGTCAAACAAGGTTATGCTTGACTCATCAACTACTAAAACTTATACTTAGTTCTTTTTATACTAGTATGGATAGGCCATGTTGCGCATGGGCCAAATAACACTGCTAAATAACGGAGTATAAATTTTAAAAGGAGCTTGTTTTATGATTAAATATTTTTGCCTAATTTATATGTATATACTATAATTTTTTACCTACAATATCAAGTTATTTAAAACAATATTAAAATTAGCCCTAGGAACTCTACTTAGTAGATTTGTCAAAAAAAAAATTATAAATAGGTTCTCAGGTAACATTATTTTCCTCTCCCATTCAAATTTAAGGTTTAAGTAGATCTATTAAGAAAATTATTTAATAGCATTAATATAAGAATTTTAATCGAGTTATTCTTTATATCTTCTCAAATTACTCTTTATATATCCTCATTTTTTTCAGATTATTTACTGGATCAAGGATAGATTTGAAAAACTAACTAATAGTTTCTCCAAGCAACAGTATATAGATATAGCTTCTACAACATTAAATTTAAATCGATTAAATTTTTCTAAAAATAAAATTAGTTTTAAATTTAGTAAATGAGTTAAAACTAAAATGGACAATGTGCTCAAGGAAAAGTGTGTAGGTCAAATTTTGCCCCTGGTGTAGTTCTTCATTACTTACTTTATTTTGAGTTAGATTCTCATTAATGAAAGTCATTTTGAGCCTTTTTTAGTAATTATACACTCTCTGTAAGTATCATAGTATACTCATGCTCCAGCTGCAATTATATGGCATTCTTTCTTGTGTTCCACGTCTAAGTATATCTTATCCAGTTATCCTTGTCATTCCTAAAACTCCATGTATATTTTATTTTCCCCCAAGATTATACTCTAATTTTAATAAGCATACTTGATTGATTGGCAAGGAACTTTCTTTATTTAAAACCCCAACTTTTATAACAAATGTATTATCGTGCATTAATGTTTACTTGATTTGAGCTCTGCAACTTTGAAGTTGCAGCTGATGGCAATTAAATATGTGATGAAACTATTGTTAGCTAATTTGATGGCAGGGAAGAATTTACTTCATTTTGTTAAATTTCGGAGTTCGAAAAATCTGCCAACTTTCCCAGTAGTTTAGCTTGTTTGTTATTTTTAAGTGTAAAAATGTCAACTTTAAAATTTGGTAAAAGAAAAAAGCAAAGAAGAGAAAGATGAAAACACGTGCTTCATGGCTTTCATTTTGAAGATGTGGCCTGTGTGTAATTACTAAAGAGAGAGAAAACGGACATGGAGAGAAGGCCACGTTCGCCCACAGTAGCTCACAGCTGAGCAGTCATGCCAAGATTAGCTAATGAAATGATAAAAGTACCCTCAGTTCACATTATAATTCCAAGAAGCACACATGTTTGACCTTGAGAGGCTTGTTATTCCCTCTTATTAATAAGTAGTAAAATATTCAAATTTTGAAATTTTAAATTTTTTTTCTGATTCATATAAAAAAATTAATTAATTCAACCTTCATATTCGGAAAAGAGTGTCACGTTAGTGTATGGGTCAAAAATAACTTTTGACGTTATCAAACCATGTTAACATTAAAGAGGCACTCGCAGACTGTCACGTGTCGCCACTACGACTTCGTTAAAGGCCTGCCCGATGTCGAAGTGATCACTTAAGAAGCGAAGGGCAGGACCGATAAAGCTATTGAAGACCAAGGTCGAAGAGTCAACAAAGATCGAGATCGAAGAGTCAGCGAAGATCAGGGTCGAGGTCGAGCACTCACCGTAAATAGAGTGAATAACGGCTAGTTTTAGGATAAGACATCAGAGGAGAATATTCTAGTGGATATTTTCGGTACTTGTACTATTAGGGTATTCTAGGTATATGTTCCCTATAAATACAAAGAGACACAAGGATAGGGGACATAAGATATTCACTTGTAAGAAAACACATTAACTTTATAGAGAGAATCTGGCTTTATTCCAAGAACACGAGAAATATCTTTCTACTAAGATTCTTGCATAACTTTTCCACTTGATCCAAGAACTGCTTGAATATTCGAAGGTTCATAAATCATTCATCATTGTGAGAAGGAATATCCGCAAATCTCACCCCTTTTTCGGTCGCATGTTCTTATTTACTTAAATATCATTCATTGCTATTGATTATTATTTAATGATATCTTCCACCTTTTGGGTCATTGAATAGTGTTAGTGTTGTCCACATTTATTGCCTTTTGGTCAAACATACATATTATCTATTACAACAACAACAACAACCCAGTGGAATCCCACAAGTGGTTTTGGGGAGGATAGTGTGTACGCAGACCTTATCCCTACCTATGAAGGTAGAGAAGCATATTATCTATTACAAAATCGGTTATTTTATCTTTTGGATATTAATATTGGCTAAGATTGACTCTACTTTATTTAAATCTAATCGACTAAGTGACAGGTGACTTCCTGGCAACCGCATGAATGCTATCAACGAGACGTGACGCCCATTGCCTCCCCCCCTATTGTGGCATAACAAAACCAAATAGAAAAGGGGCCTCCACCTCCACAGGAGAATCAAACGCCACTGGCCATGAAAAAGCTTCTTTAAGCGTGGTTAACCGATACATTAGTAAGTGTGCTCAACAAACCTGCTCCATGCACGACCATATAGCCCGCACAGTGAAACGAGCAGATGAGTAGGGTGACCAACTAGACCCTCCAACACCAGGTATAACTCACAATGTTACTAACAATGCAGGTGACGATATCCTCGATATTGTTCTAAAAAGGATGGAAGAGATAGAGAATGAAAACAAAACACTCAGAGATCAGATGAAAGAATACAAAGAACGAGTTGACAAGATACCAGGCGCTCCTAAGCTACTACCAAAGAGGGACGCCGACAGATTCATATAGCATCCATATAGCGAAGAAGCAGCCCTACATGCCATACCAAAGACTTTTAAAATGCCATCATATCTTAGGATAAATGACGGAACGTCTGACTCCGAAAATCACGTGCCTCATTACGTCACCGCCGTGAAGGCAACGACCTCACCAAGGAATAAGTGTCCTCTATTTTGCTGAAGAAATTTGGAAAACCCCTCATGGGAGGGGCACTAACATGGTATTCACAGCTACCACCCCCTCTATAAAAACCTTCTAAGAAATGGCAGATAAGTTCGTGACGGCACATGTCGGGGCAAAAAAGCCGAAATAAAAGTAAATGATATCTTCGCCATCAAGCAGTCCTTAGGAGAGGGACTGGGGGACTTCCTCGTCTGATTCAACAACATAAGGATGACCCTACCAAACATGTCTGAAGGGATGGCAGTCGGAGCCTTTCAGAACGGGTTGAGTAGAGAGGGTCCAAGAGCGAACGAAAAATTGCTGAGCCGGTTGATGAAGTACCCTCCAACCACTTGGGATGAAATTCATAATGCTTATTGTGCCGAAGTCCGAGTAGATGACGACGATCTCAACGGACCTATTCGATGGCTCGTCTCGATACAAGCCGAGCCCAAGAAAGAACAAAGAGATAACATAAGGAGGAATCACCCGGTCTCACGACCAAATAGCGAATGACATCAGTCATACATCAGGGGGCCCGCCCCGTCTTCCATCCACTATGATGATGGATCATCTAGGTCGAGGACAGGAACTCACCGGAAGAAAGAGGTATGCCCCCTTGTTGCTTGCTCACAATTTTTGTGTGTCACGTATAGAAATAGTCTACGCCCTGGAGAAACTCGGAACGAAGGTGAAGTGGCTGCCAAAGATGAGGTCTGAACCGAGCACCAGAAAATTCGACGCCCTGTGTGAATTCCACCATGAACGCAGACACAAAAATAAGACTACATCTCTCTCATGCAAGAGGTTGTGAACATATTGCAGTAAGGATACCTCAAAGAATTGTTGAGCGACAAGAGGAGGAACAACTTCGCTAGAGGTCGTGAACGCCAAGGCCCACTGAAGCTGTTGTCACCGGCTCGTACCATCAACATGATCATTGGAAGCAGCGATAACGCCTCTATCAATGACGTTAAATTCTCTAGCACTCACAAGTTCAAAAGATCTATCACCCACGAACGGTATGACGGACTCGAAGAAAGTATCATCTTCGACGAGTCAGATGTTGACGGTTTGACTTTCCCTCACAACGATGCTCTCGTTATTACTTAATGAATTTTGGATACTAATGCCAAACGTATCATGGTAGATGATGGGAGTGGAGCGTGCATTATCCATCCCCGAGTCTCGCCCAGATGAGACTTGAGGACAAGATAGTGCCACACTGCATCACACTAACCGATTTTAATAATGTAGTTGAACGGACATCAGGTGAAATTACACTCCTCGTCTTGGCTGGCTGCATAACTCTGGAGACAATGTTCCACATCATGAACCAAGCCAACGCATGCAATGCTATAGTAGGACGACCATGGATACATCCCACGAGAGTCGTCCCCTCCAGCCTATACCAAGTGATCAAGTTCCCCAACACCTTGGGGGATATTCAGCATACGTGGAGAATATCGCACGTCACGGGAATGCTACCGCATTGCCTTAGATAGCACGATAACCTAACAGAAGTAAGACGAGGAAAAAGAGGCATAGCAATCAACAGGGTTGAGGTCGACGCAAGAAGAGACCTGGGACATCATCATGGACCCCAAAACAGTCGAAGTCACGGACTCAACTATAAAGGACCTCGATCTCGTTTAATTAGACCCTAGCGACTCCAGCAAAAAGGCCTACATCGGCTGCAAACTCCGAGACCCAGGTAAATTTAGCCAATTTTTAATAACTAACGCGGATTTGTTTGCTTTCGGCCATGCAGATATGCCCGGCATCCCCAAGGGGATTGCCATACACAAATTGAACGTCGATCTATTCTATCCCCCAGTAAGGCAAGTCAGACGAAAATTTAACTCCTCCATCAATGATTGTCGTCCACGAGGAGGTGGATAAGCTATTAGAAAATGGCTCCACCAGGGAGTCGACATACTCCGTGTGGATCGCCAATGTAGTGATGGTCAAAAAGAAAAACGGGAAATGGAGGATGTGTGTAGACTTCACAGACTTAAACAAAAGCATGCCTGAAGGATTCGTTCTCATTGCCACATATCGACCAACTCATCGACGCGACAGCCGGGCACGAGCTGCTGAGTTTTGTGGATGCGTACTCAGGCTATAACCAGATACTTATGGAAGAAGAGAACTAGGATAAAAATACCTTCATCACCCACTAAGGAACATATTGTTATAGGGTCATGTCATTCGTGTTGAAGAACACAGAGCTACCTATCAAATATTGATCACAACAATGTTCAAAGATCAGCTTGGCAAGACCATGAAGATATATATCGATGACATGCCGGTCAAATCCGTAAGGGCAGAGGACCATACCGACCATTTGAAGGAAGCTTTCAACATAGTGAGACGGTACATAATGACACTAAACCTAGAGAAATGCTCGAGGAAGTTTCTGGGTTTCTTAGTGTCACACCAAGGGATTGAAGTCAACCCAGACCAAATCAAAGCTATCTAAGGGATACTTGAGCAACTGACTACCAAGAAGCAAGTCCAAATATTGACTGGGCCACCTTATTGAGATTTATCTCGCGGTCATCCGATAAAAAACTCGTCGACGCCGAGACGAGGTATCCACACCTCGAGAAAATGGCCCTGGCACTGGTCATAGATTCACAAAAGCTTAGACCATATTTCCAGTGCCACCGTATCTCAGTCGTTACCACTTCCTCTAAGAAGCATTTTACATAGACCCGAATTGTCAGGGAGGCTGGCTAAGTGGGCTATCGAGCTAAACAAGCAGAACATCACATATCAGCCACGAATAACGATAAAGTCGTTAGTGCTCACCGACTTCATCGCAGACTTCATCGCAAAGATAATGCTTGAGGTCGAAAAGGAAGCCGTCCAGTTTTGTCTTCAAACATAAGACCTCTAGGTCCTATACACCATCGGCACATCCAATGCTTCCGGATCCGGACTAGGACTCGTACTTAAAGTCCCTACCAGCGAAGTAATTTGTCAGTCCATAAGATGCCCAGATATGACTAACAACGAGGCCAAGTATGAGGCCATAATTATAGGATTGAGACTAGCACTCAAGTATGGGGCGAAGTAGTTGAAACTCCGTTGTGATTCACAGCTCGTAGTCAACCAAGTCATAGGGACTTTCCAAATCAAAGAACAAAGGTTGCAAAAATATCATACCGAGATTTGTAAGCTGGTGCCCAAGTTCGATGAATGCCAGCTCGACTAGATCCCGCATGCCCAGAATGTCAAAGCAGATGGTCTCGCCAAATTTGTCGTAGGCACCAAAAGCATCACGACCGGGGATATAAGTGTAGTCCACCTCCTCAACCCGTCGTTGGACCAAATCGAGGTAAGATTTGTAAGTTTAACTTGGGATTGGCGCAATTGTATTGTCACCTACTTACAGGACGACACACTCCCAAACAACAAAAAAGAAGCCAAAAAACTAAGAATGCAGCCAGCCAGATACCACATCCTCCATAATGAATTATACAAGAGGACATACGGAGGCCCTCTGCCGAAGTGTTTGGGTCCAAACCAGACCCAGTGCATCCTCAAAGAAGTCCATGAAGGCCATTGTGGCACTCATTCCATCGATCGAGCACTCGTTAGGTGCTTCATACGTGCAGGATACTACTGGCCTACCATGAAAAATGATGCCTCAGAATTTGTGAAAAAATATGAACAATGTCAGAAATATGCCCCAATAATTCACCTAGCAGGCAAACACCTCCACTTAGTCACCTCTCCATGGCCATTCATCAAGTGGGGAATGGACATCGTGGTCCCCCTCCCAACATGGCGAGATAATGTACGATTTTTTTAGTTTTAACTGACTATTTCTCTAAATGGGTGGAAGCAGGAGCGTTCTCCCAAATACGTGAACAAGAGGTAATCACTTTCATATGGAAAAACAGCATCTGCTGATTTGGCCTACCCAAAGAGATCAGCTGCAGCAACAGTCCCTAGTTCACGGGAAGGAAAACCGTTGAATTCCTCGAGAAATGGAATATTAAGATGATACTGTCAACCCCTTATCACCCAGCGGGTAATGGGCAAGCAAAATCCTCCAACAAGTCCATATTAAACATCGTGAAGAAAAAACTCAAAGATGCCAAGGGATTGTGGCCGGAAATACTCCCAAAAGTATTATGGGCATATAGAACCACCCCGAAGACAAGCATAGGAGAGATGCCTTATTCTCTGTTCTACGGAATCCAAGCATTCAAACCAGTCGAAGTCGGAGAACCCAGCCTACGGTACTCCTATGAAAGCAATACTAGCAATGACGATAGTAGAAGGTAAGAGCTCGACGAGATCGACGAACAAAGAGATATGGTGTACACAAGAATAGTCGCCCAAAAGCAGCAAGCGGAACGTTACTACAACAAGAAGGCAAAGGTCTGGCCATTCAAAGTCGGAGACTACGTACTCAAAGCCAAAAACCAAGCAAACAGAGATCCACTAGAGGTAAACTGGGAATAAATTGGGACAGTCCGTACAAAATTATAGCCAAAGAAAACAAGAGTTCATTCCAACTAGAGACAATGGAAGGAAAGCAACTGCTAAACAATTAGAACATCAGACACCTCAAATACTTAACCTTCTAAAAAGGAAGAAGCCCCCTTCCCCCCCCGAGTTATACTCTTTTTCCCTCACTTGAGTTTTGTCCCATTAGGGTTTTCTCAAGGAGGTTTTTAATGAAGTGACAAAAGGGACACTTCGAGTCAAAGTATGCGAAGAACGCATTGGTTTCTTTTTCATTGCTCGACTCCTTAATACTTTCTAAGTCAAACAATGAAGGGACTAGATATACCAAGACTGGGACTGGAACGCCAGCTAATGCCCAAAGTTGTAACTTTCTCCAATTATATAATCAGAACAACGTCAAAGTAATAGAAATTTACGTTTATCAAAGCCTCCTTAACAAAAGGTTAAGTTCGACCAAGCTCAAACAACACCTATCGGCACTCGATCGCGATTTGAAAAAAGTTCAAGTTTGACCAAGCTCGAATAACACCTACCGGCCCTCGATTGCGATTTGAAAAAAGGTCAAGTTCGAACAATAACTATCGGCCCTCGGTCGCGATTTAACAAAAGGTTAAGTTCGACCAAGCTCGAACAACACCTACCGGCCCTCGACCGCGATTTAATAAAAGGTTAAGTTCGACCAAGCTCGAACAACACCTACCAGCCCTCGGCCATGATTTGACAAAAGGTCAAGTTTGACCAAGTTCGAACAACACCTATCGGCCCTCGGCCGCGATTTGACAAAGGTTAAGATCGACCAAGTTCGAACTTAACCTATCGATCCTCAACTAACGAGACATACTTGATCTATATAGACAAAGGGATGATTCAACCTATGGCTATTCAACCCAAAGACTACGATTGACTTGAGGACGACAACAAAAATATGAAGGAGAAAAACATACAATTACAAAAATAAATCACGGCAAATAAGAAAGGTAGAGACGAAAGCAAAAATAAACTTTGATATTCACAGACAAAAGGGTTTTACAAAGGCTCTTGAAGACGCCGGAAAATATACTCATAAACTTCTAAGGAACTACTAGCCATCTCCATCACGACCCATAGTGTCCTCCCCAGACCGACTCTCAGCAACGTCGCCTCCCTAACCGTCAACACTATCACCGTCCCGACTTTCTGCGTCATCTCCATCTTTGCCCTGAGGGTAAATAGGACCGTACCAGGCATCCTCCTCAAGATGGTCCATAACATCCTCCCCGTTCTCAACTTCTTCACTAGGATGAGGCGTTGCAGGGTCGTAGCCATAAGCAATCCGAGCCTTGACCCGAGCATCCTCAAAGGCCACCCCAGAAATAGAGCCTGTCGCATGCAACTCGCAAAGCACATCTAGTCGGGCCTCGACATGAATCCATTCTTCATACAACTCACATGGGACGTTGGGGAAGCCATAAATAGTAGACGAAGAAGGTCGTGCAAGAAGTTGGGCCTTCTCGGCCTCCAAAATAGCAACTCGATCATAAAGATCAAAGATTTCTTTTTCCAACTCCCCAATCCTCTTATCAAGTTGTTCCTCCTTAGCCCTCGCCATCGACAAGTCATTTTCTTGCTCAGAACGAAGGGTTTGGTTCGCCAACTCAAGGAACTCCACCCTCCTCCAAGCCTCCGACCAAGCAGACTCTGCCTTATCAAGCTCCTCTACTTCTCAGAAACCTCGTCGGTGAGAGCCTCCGCCTTAAACTGGCACTCTTTAAGTTGGCCTTGCAGCTGGACCACCTGGGCTTGGAGATCGCTGCATTGGGCCTCTACGCCCCTATTAAGCTCGAGCTCATCATCGTCCCTTTAAGGATGCTACAATTCTCCACGGCCTATATTAACTCTTCATCACACTTCTTCAAGTCCTCCTTCAGGACCCGCACATCGCCGCTTTTGCGAAATCGACACTGGAGCTCCCAGTACTTTCTAAGGCACGTTGTATACTTATCTTTCAGCTTCACGTAAAATTCTTTATGCCTCCTCTCCCGCTGGGCACTCTCAAACTCTAGAATAACCATCAACAAAATGAAGAAAAGGTGTTAGAACTTGCAAAGAAACTAAGGCATAAGGAAAGGAACAAGCGATAGTCGTACTTACCATGAGAGTGAGACCAACGATGTTATTCGATAGGGTACCATCGTATATCGTCTCGAGGGTCGTACCCTCAATCTCAGAACAAAAAGGACTGAGGGAAGGGATTACATCCTAGGTATTTACAAGTATATTACGATCCATTGAGATCGTAATAGTCCTGGAGCCCCCTTCCGACCTCACCTCAAGTTGAGTAAGCCCCTCATCAATCATCCTCAACTCTTCCAGATCCATATCAGAGTCAAACCCGGTGTCCTCATCAGCAATGGTGTCCCATCTGTCATCAACAGACGATGGGACATCCACTGCATCCCTAGAGGAAGAAGCCTCTTCTTGCCTCGAAAGTGCGAGGCCGTCGTCACACATCCCCCCTTCGACCGTCTCCCCCGTGGGATGCACCGATGAGTCCACATTCATATCCTCCAAGTGCGGGGCATCGGAGTCCACCCAGTGCTCTCTCTAACATGACTATGACCGTCTCTCTAAGAACAAAGTCGCATTCCTCTAAGTCGACGGCTATTGGCCTTTCTCCTCCCGTATTTACGGCTCTCCTCTTACGGGGCATTAGACTACCATCATCAGGCGAGACAGCATCCTCATCAACCAGCAAAAAGAGTTGAGGAGAAAAGGAAGAAGACAGAATGGAGACAGGCTCTCAGACTGTGGCAAACAAGGTAGGGGCCAGTATGGAAGGTGCAGTAGTCGCAACAGGGGCAGAAGCTGAAGGTGCAACAACCTTCCTCCGAAAAGAGGGCATTGGTGCCCGGATCCTCTGAGAAGACCCACTGCCTGGGAAAGAGTTAAAACGTCAAGTTAGTAGAACAAATCGACTCACAACGGAAAGTAAAACGACCACGGCCAAAGAGAAGAAGTTACGTGTCGAAGGAAGATCTGGTTTGAACTTCTTGAATAAGCTCTGCTAGTCACGAATTCCTACGACATGGGGGAGGATTTGCTCGACCCAATCGAAAATGCGCGTAACTAAGAGGGGAGGCTGATTGTTGGCTGCAAGAAAAGGAAAATCTTTCAACATAAGTAAAAGAATAAAAACATAAATTGTGCACTTACGTGTGTAGTTCCAAGCCTCAGGAAAGCCATTGACGTTAGCCACAATGCCCTTAGTTCTGACGTAGAAGAAGTTGATCCAGAACTGATGATTGGCCTTGTCGTCCGTCTTCACCACCAAGCATTTGCCTCCATGGTGACGAAGGTTACCATCGTTCCCCTATAGAAGTTAGGGGCGAATATATGCACCAAATATTGTAGCATCAGTTCGACCCCGGCCAGCTCTGCAAATTTAGTCAGCATTCTAATAATGTTGTAGATATATGGCGTAAGCTGAGAAAGGCAGACACCGTAGTGATGACAAAATTCTTACACCAACAAAAGAAGTGGGACGGAATAACCGATGAGGAAGAGGTAGGCGTATAGACCGCAATATCTAGGGCGATGAACCTACACCTCGTCCCCTTCGGCCGGGATCAATTCGACGTGATTTGGAAGACCGAACTTGGCCTTGAATTCCGCTAATTCTTTGGATGTCATCGTTGATAGGAAAATCACGGGGGCAATGTCCGGTGATCGGGTGAGATCAGACCCGGCGTCGGGGGTATGAGGGATTATTTCCTCCACCGATGGGAAAGCTTCATCCTCAGCAATGGCAGAAACACTCCCCCATGGGAGGTAAACACAACTGCCAATGGAGCAACGTGAATCCCTTCACCAGCATCTGAGGGTAAGTTGGACATGATTCAAGGTGAAGAAGAAGAATAACAAACGCGAGAGAATGAGGAATTATGTAGGGCAACAAAACAAGGAAAGGAAGTTCAGAGAAGAAAACTGCATAGATGAAGGTTAGTGCTCCAAAAAGTTAGAAGAAACAAACTTCAAATTCATGTCTAAGAACCTCTATTTATAGAGATCATGACACTAAACCCAAAAACAACTCGTCATAAATTGGCACCGGTATCGAAACGGCAGACCCAATCAAGGGTCATGCAAGAATCGAAGCAACGCATCGGGAATATGTGTCATAATGACGCATGATTTCATGATATCACTCTAACCCTTGAACAAGATAACTCCAACAAATTACCCAGGAAACCTGAAGTATTTGAAATATGCGGCCCACAGAGGGCCACGTTGCGTGTTCTCCACGCTGACTATGACTCTTGCAGCCTACTCGATTAGTTCGACCACGAACGATATTATTTACTCATTGAGCTCACTTGCGAGGACGACCTCAATAAGCGGAGGTACTAAATGTATGGGTCAAAAATTACCTTTGACATGATCAAACCATGTTAACATTAAAGAGACACTCGCAGACTGCCACGTGTAGCTAGTACGACTTTGATAAAGGCTTGTCTGGCGTGGAAATGATCTCTTAAGAAGTGAAGGGTAGGGCCGATAAATCTATTGAAGACCAAGGTCGTAGAGTCAACAAAGATCGAGATCGAAGATTCAGCGAAGATTAGGGTCGAGGTCGAGCACTCACCGTAAATAGAGTGAATAACCGCTAGTTTTAGGATAAGATATCATAGGAGAATATTCTAGTGAATGTTCTCTATACCTGTACTATAAGGGTATTATATGTATATGTTCTCTATAAATAGAAAGAGACACAACGATAGGGGACATAAGATATTCACTTAAAAGAAAACACATTGACTTTATAGAGAGAATCTGGCTTTATTGCAAGCACACGTGAAATACCTTTCTACTAAGATTCATGCATAACTTTTCCACTTGATCCAAGAACTACTTGAATATTCGAAGGCTCATCAATCATTCATCATTGTCAGAAGGAATATCCGTAAATCTCACCCATTTTCGGGTGACTCGCATATTCTTATTTACTTAAATGTGATGTTGATATTTATTATTATTTAATATTATCTTCCACCTTTTGGGTCATTGAATATTGTTAGTGTTGTCCACATTTATTTTCTTTCGGTCAAACATATATATATTATCTATTACAAAATCGGTTATTGTCTTTTGGATATTAATATTAACTAAGATTGACTCTACTTTATTTAAATCTAATTGGTTGAACCGAGATCTAAATTTTGGGTCAAACAGTTAGTACTTTATAAAGGTTTTAAAAGCATTATTATGAGTGACATTTTAAATCAAAGTATAGCAACCTCAACTAGGGATGCAGTCTTTTTTGGGGGTTGGGGGTGGGGGCGAGGGTGGTTAATTACAGCTTTTACATGCCAAGAAAAATATGTACAAGTAAAACAACAACTATCAACTAAGGGTAAAAGTTCAACTTCCTCAACTACCCAACAATTTTCTTGTTGCAATTCCCTCGACAGTGCATATCCTCGACTATTAGCTTCCTAATTACTCCAACACTTCTCAGTTTCTCTTTAAAAGTTCTTTGATTTCTCTGTTGCCACACACAGAACACACTCCCAATCAAAAAAATTCTTCAATTCTTAGTCGTTGCAGTCTAATTATTGTTATTATTGTAATATAAGTCTTTGATAGCACTTGATATTTGCAAATTGCACTTGTATGTGTGGGATTCCGCCATGAGTTTATGTGAATATATTTTTTTTTTAATAGGAAATATAAATTGCCTGAAAAGGTGCAATTCAAATATTTTAAGAAAGAGTGGAGGGAGAATGTATGTGAGAAGAGAATTAGAGAGAGAGAGAGAGAGTGAGTGATGAGTGAATGAAGGAATTATCTAAAGAAATGCAGAATCAGTGTTGAGAAGAGAGTCGATTCTTTGAGAAATGCAAATGGAGTCCATAAAATGAGAGTGTGAGTGTGCCTTATATGTAGAAAAAATGAGGGACCAACCCTGAAAAATAGGGGGAAAGGCATCTTTTTAATAGATTTGGACAGATGTCCCCCTTCAGATATTCTTTCCTTATTTTCCAACCCCTTTTACTTCTGTATTTACCCCTTTCAGCCCCAAATTTGACCTAATTTCCTTGTTTTAATGCATTTTAGTCCCTTCCCCTATCTCTAGAACCTTTTTAGGCAGTTACAGACTAATATTCTCTTAAATTTTAATTCTCAAATGCCCTTTATCTTCCTGATATTTTAACAACTTTGTAACCTAAAGTAGGCTGCCAATTTAGTAGGTCTGGGTCGAACAAGTTCAGGTACACTGCCCAAGCTCAGTTTTACCAACTCTATCAATAACCTATTTAGACTAGCCTACATTAACTAAAACCTGATAAAACAAAGTAAAACAATAATTCACCTAAATGAGATTGTAATTCTATGATTTAACAATAAGCAACAACAATTAACACTTAAATAAGACATGTGAATATGACTAATCGACAATTAATGAAAACTAAAAGTCATCGGAATTGACAGAATCATAGAATAGGACAAAAAATGATAATCGAAGAAACAAAGATGTATACAAAAAAAAACATAGAAATATACCTACTGGAGCTAAACGGGATGGCTAAAGAAAGTTCCGACAAGCCGGAGTAATTGTTACACGAGCACTGGCCGTAATTTGATCACACCAGCCAGTGCTATATATACCAATGACTCCAGCACGCCGGAGGAGATGAATTGAAAAACTCGGAGACAACTGGTCAGCCAATAAGAACTTGATCGAACTCCGACGACCATGAAATAAGTGAAGACCGTCACAAATCAATTGTAGTCGTCAAGAGAAGTCGACTAGTGTGGTTTTCATTCTCAAGTGAGCCTAAATTTAGGGATAAATTGAAAATGGGTAAATTAGGGTTCCTGTGGTTTCTTAGATTTAAAATTCAATGAATTTGGTGGTGAATTTGGGGAAACTAATGATGGTCTATGGATGAGGAGGTTCTAGGGATTGTGGGGTGTTAATTTGGGGAGGTTTGGTGGTGGTGCAGCCGGCGTAGATAGTCTTTGGGGTGGTAGGCGGCTGAGGGCGAGAGGGAGTGAGAGATGAGGAAATGAAGGGGGGTTCTAGGGTTTAGGGGGGTATGTTAGGACAGCTATAAAGGGGGGTTGGTGAGTTCGAAGCCGTTGGATTGATTTTGAGGGACGACTGAGATTGATTAGGGACAAAACGTGGTCGTTTGGTATTAGAAGGGGATAGGCTGGATATGGGGACTGGGCTTGGGGAGGATATGGAATTTGGGCCACCGAAAATGCATGGCCCAAACGAAATGCATGCCTAAAAACTCACCTTCCTTTTGGATTATTGCACGATTAAACACTTTTAATTATACAAACACATCAAACCTAATTTTCAAGATTAATCTTTTCATTCATTTCAACCTGAAATAAAACTAATTAAATTACTTGCATTAACAAATTGATTAACTAATTGAAACTACAGATGTGAAAAGAAAGAAGAATGGTAACTGTATTTTTAGGATTTTTATTTTAAGAATGCATCTAACATGTGACTAGATGCTAATAATGCCACAAAGTATGAAATGTAATTAATAAGACAAAATATTTTTGACCCCCTTTTAAAATGATTTTTAAGTATTTCTAAATGCGTGAAAATTGCAAATAAATGCCAAACAAATCACTTAAAAATAGAGAAAATTTTCTAAAATTCTATAAAGCAATTAAGATTTTGTTTTGGTTTGTTTTAAGAGTAATTTATACATGAAAAAAAATTACATGCTCACAACTGCCCCTCTTTGCTCGAGAACATGAAGAGTTTTATGGCAAAGATAAAGTGAGCAATCATGAGCAATATTTGACCGTTTGGTACCTCACGAGAAGCATTTTGAAAAAGTTTGACCGAACCTTGCTTTCAAGGTTGCCTATATATCCTTGGCTGTAAAGGAATCAGGTCAGTGTAGCTCTGAAAGTTCTGGTAGCTGGGACTACCGAGGAGCTATGATTTCACTGTTGTTGCTGCTGTTACTACTTACTGAACTCCTTATTACACCAAAATCAAAATCTAATAAAACTAAACAAGCCTATCAGCTATGAGTTACAAAATTCCTAGCTATAAGTCTTCTGAAATTTGATCTTGAGTCTTGACTGGTTCTTCATGCAGACTCTGATGTGAACCTTGATGCTTGCTAGCTGCAGGTGTAAATTCATTCTTTTACGGCTTCTTCTGATCAAAACGGGAACTGCAATACTCGTGGTTTCAAATCATGTCTTGAGCAGTCCACGTCTTTTCATCTGCTTTTGCATTTGGATTCACTTTTTTTTCTGGATTGAGACTTCTTTTTTGGTCATCTTGAACTATGTGTCTCGAGGTAAAACCTTCTCAGACACCAAAATAAACAAACGAACAAAACTTTTCTGCCCCGATTTTTACTAGGAAAATTTTGTGAGTTATTTGTAACAAAACTCTATACTACTTCATTATTGAAAGAAATAAAAGGTCGGGACTGATATACCGTGTAGAGACCAAGATACTTTTTTTTGTATAGTGTTCCTTTATTGTCAAAATGATGTCTCAACTAATGATTGGTGTACCTTATATTGGGAAAATATGGCTAGGAAATGGTGTAACCTATATTAGCAAAGATATCAAGGAGTTGTGTATCCTGAACTTAAGATCAAATCAACTAAGGAGTGATGTACCCTTTGTTGGAAAACACAGCTAGGGATTGGTGTACCCTATGCTGGTAAAAACTAGGGAACGATATACCCTATATTTGGAATAATATCAGGGAGTAGTGTACCCTGTATTTAAGCTCAATCAACTAGGGAGTGGTATACCCTATGTTGGAAAACACAACTAGGTATTGGTGTATCCTATACTGGTAATGAGACTAGGGAGTGGTGTACCCTATATCTAAAATATCATCAACTAGGGAGTGGTGTACCCTATGTTGGAAAACATAGCTAGGGATTAGTGTACCCTATACTGATAGGGAGACTGGGGAATAATGTACCCTATGTCTAAAATATCATCAACTAGGGAGTGGTATACCTTGTGTTGGAAAATACAGCTAGGGATTGGTGTACCATATACTAGTAAGGATACTAGGGAGTGGTGTACCCTATGTCTAGGAATGATATCAGGAAGTGGTGTACCCTGCATTTAAGCTCTATCAATAATAATAATATCAGGGAGTGGTGTACCTTGCATTTAAGATCAATTGGTAATGATATCAGGGAGTGGTGTACCTTGCATTTAAGATCAATTGGTAATGATATCAGGGAGTGGTGTACCATGCGTTTAAGCTTAACTGAACTAGGGAGTGGTGTACCCTATGTTGGAAACCACAGCTAGGGATTGGTGTACCATATACTGGTAAAGAGACTAGGGAGTGGTGTACCCTATGTCTAAAATATCATCACCTAAGGAGTGGTGTACCATATGTTGGAAAACACATCTAGGGATTGGTGTACCCTATACTAGTAAGGAGAGTAGGGAGTGGTGTACCCTATATTGGAAAAACATTGCTATGGATTGGTGTACCCTATATTGGTAATGAGACTAGGGAGTGGTGTACCCTATGTCTAAAATATCATCAACTAGGGAGTGGTGTACCCTATGTCTAAAATATCATCAACTAGGGAGTGGTGTACCCTATGTTGGAAAACACAACTAGGGATTGGTGTACCCAATACTGGTAATGAGACTAGGGAGTGGTGTAACCTATGTTAGAAAACACAGCTAGGGATTGGTATACCCTATACTGGTAAGGATACTAGGGAGTGGTGTATCCTATATCTAAGATATCATCAACTAGGGAGTAGTGTACCTTATGTTGGAAAATACAGCTAGGGATTGGTGTACCCTATACTGATAAGGAGACTGGGGAATGGTGTACCCTATGTCTAAAATATCATCAACTAGGGAGTAGTATACCCTTTGTTGGAAAATACAGCTAGGGATTGGTGTACCCTATACTAGTAAGGATACTAGAGAGTGGAGTACCCTATGTCTAGGAATGATATTAGGGAGTGGTATACCCTGCGTTTAAGTTCTATCAATAATAATGATATCGGGGAGTGGTGTACCCTGCATTTAAGATCAATTGGTAATGATATCAGGGAGTGACGCACCCTGCATTTAAGCTCAACTGAACTAGGGAGTGGTGTACCTTATGTTAGAAAACACAGCTAGAGATTGGTGTACCCTATAGTGGTAAGGTGATTAGGGAGTGGTGTATCCTATGTCTAAAATATCATCAATTAGGGAGTGGTGTACCCTATGTTGGAAAACACAACTAGGGATTGGTGTACCCTATACTAGTAAGGAGACTATGGAGTGGTGTACCCTATGTCTAGGAAAGATATCAGAGAGTGGTGTACCGTGCATTTTAACTCGACTCAATTAGGGAGTGATGTACCCTATGTTGGAAAACACAACTAGGGATTGGTGTACCCTATGCTGGTAATGAGACTAGGGGTGGTGTACCCTATGTCTAAAATATCATCAACTAGAGAGTGATGTACCCTATGTTGGAAAATACATCTAGGGATTGGTGTACCCTATATTGGTAACGAGACTAGGGAGTGGTGTACCCTATATCTAAAATATCATCAACTAGGGAGTGGTGTACCCTATGTTGGAAAACATAGCTAGGGATTGGTGTACCTTATACTGGTAAGGAGACTAGGGAGTGGTGTACCCTATGTCTAGGAAAGATATCAGAGAGTGGTGTACCCTATGTTTAAGCTCTATCAATAAAGATATCAGGGAGTGGTGTACCCTGTATTTAGGCTCAATCAACCAGGGAGTGGTGTACCCTATGTCTAAAAAGATATCAGGGAGTGATGTATCATGCATTTTAGCTCAACTCAACTAGAGAGTGGTGTACCATATGTTGGAAAACACAGGTAGGGATTGGTGTACCCTATAATGGTAATGAGACTAGGGAGTGGTGTACCCCATGTCTAAAATTTTATTAACTAGGGAGTGGTGTACCATATGATGGAAAACACATATAGGAATTTGTGTACCCTATACTGGCATAATTTTGAATTTTCTTTCTTTTCTTTCTTCTTTTTGGAAAGAATTTGGAGAAGACTTCCCTTTTTGGAGTTGTTGCTGCAGAGCTATTTTTAGCCCCCATGCAGTTTTTGTTTTTTGTTGCACCTGCTTCTTGCAAGGTTGCTTTTGGATTGTACCTGTTTCCTGTTTTCCAAACAAAGAACAATTGTTAGTTTGAAACGGTGGTTGGTTTTGTAGCCTTGAGTGTTTCAGTCACTTGATCTCGGCCTGACTTCTTTGATGATAATTTCAACTGCAACTGGTTGTTTCCTGAATACCGATTGCACTTCTGGTCCCGGAGAACCTTTTACTTTTCCAAACTTTTCCACGACGGTTGGTCGCGCGGGACTTAACCCTTTTAAACTTTATTTTGCCTTTTGTATGCCTTTCACTTCTGACTTCTTTATTCCAATTTTAATTTTAGAGCATTGAGGAACCCTTAGCTTTTCAAACATTGCCAAGATGGTTAGCCACGTTGACTCAACCCTTTCAACTTTATTTTTCCCTTGTAGGTGCTTCAATTTGATTTCCTTCTTTCAAGAGTTTTCGATTTCGAGGCATTGGCCACCACGGCCAGTCGGGGTCGGCTTGATTCCCTTGCTGAGGCTGGGTACCTTTTGAACATTAGCTTATGTCAAACGAGATCCCTGTAAATCAGTCTTGCCATCTCTTCTTTGCCTTAGTTTTGGAACAAAGTTAAATCGAAAGAGATTCGAAGAAAATCAAGCAATGGAATGAAGAGTGAGTTTAAACAAAGGCGCCCCTTTCGGGGAACAAAAAGACGAACTTATCTAGGAGTACATGCAGACTTCAATGAACATGACATGACTTTTGGACTAGATGCCTGATCTGTGTAAACTGTCCGACTTTGAGAAACTCATCACAACCTTTGCCTTGAAACCGAGAAACATTGCCCAAGAATGTGTTGATGCCATGACTGTGAGGATCCTCTTTTCGACAAGTAGTGCCCTTTGCGGGTTTTCACCACCTGACATCTCTCATTTCTCCTTTTACCATCGCCTTATAGTGCACTTTGCGGGTTTTCACCAACAAGACTCTCATTTTTAAATTTCTCTACTCACCATCGCCTTATGGTGCCCGTAAGGGTTTTTTCACCAACAAGACTCTCTCATTTTATTTCTCTCATTGTTTTTATCAGATCCAAGTAACTGTATCCTCCAATTCTCCAACATTCCCGTCGATTAATCAGAAGGACTAGAAAAAGATTTAGGTAAAAAGAATTTGTATTGATCTACAACTTTGGAACCTTTCAGGCGAAACCATCGTCGAACAATTGTAACACCTGCCTCAGTTTTCACTTTTGGGGAAATGTGGATTTCTATTTTGGTGTGACTGAACCCCAGAGAGAGGCTGCCTACGTATCCTTTCGAAATCAAGTCGAACGTAGTTCAATACATGAATTATTTTTTATTTTCTTTTGTTTTTCTTTTCTTCCTTCTTTTTTTTGTTTTTTTTGTCTTCTCTCTTTTCTTTTTTATTTTTAATTCTTTTTTTTTTCTATAACACCTTCAGGTTTCAAAGAGGGTAATCAAAGAAAGGTAACCGGCTCAAAAGGGTTAGCCAAAGGGTTAATTGTATTTGGATAGTGAGAATGAAAGCCTTCGTCATCCCAATCAGAGAATGTTAACACCGAGTAATGAGACAAACGCAGTACCTTTTGACTGCGTCTGCATGGATTGTTGTCACGAGGAGATTTCCTTCGATATTTCCTAAGTACATCGCTCTCTTGGCGAAACTCTTGTTAAAATGTATGGACCTTTCCAATTTAGAGCAAATTTTTCTTTAGCTTATTCATGATGCGGGAGAATACGTCTCAAAACGAGTTGCCCCACTTACAATTTCCTATTCCGTACTTTCTTGTTGTAGGCATGGGGCATTCTTTGTTGGTACAACTACCCATGGCACATTGCGGCCAATCACTTTTCATCAATCGATGTCAATTGTTTCAATCGGGTCTTGACCCAATCTTCATCTTCGATCTCGGCTTCAACAATGATCCGAAGAGAGGGAATCTCGACTTCGTTTCAATACTTTATTTATTTTCTTGCAAGCCTTATCTTCCACACATTCTACTTTTTGATTCATTATTTTGAAGTCTGACAATGTTTTAGGATCTGGGCATGAACATGTCAGGTTATTAAAATCTGCATTGATAGAACTGGAAAAAAAGAATAAAAAAAGTGACAAAATTAAGAAGAGAGATATTCGTGGATGATAAAATGTTGATTTCATTTTATTTTTGATCTTTTTCTGAATTTTAAAGATAGAAGGGTTTACATCACAAAGTAAGACAATAAAGTAAAACATTCAGATCACACCCTGAAATAATCCGAACACAAAAAGGATAGCAAAACTGGCTATCGAGATTCCCGTCAAACAGGGAACTTTTCATGGTTTGGTGACCGTTTCAGGTTTCTCTTCAGCTGCGGCAATGGCTACAATGACTTTTAGCACCGGATCAAATTTCCCATCATCAAAAATTATTCCAACGACGGGCCCGTTGTTGTAATTAGGCAAAGGATTGTTGGTTATATTAGGCGCCTCTTCATCCCTAGGAACGATTCTTTTAGCTTCAATCAAGTCTTTGACTGCCCTTTTGAGGGTCCAACAGTCCTCTGTATCATGTCCCGCTGCTCCAGAGTGGTATTCACATCTAGCATCCGCTCGGTGCATGGGGGACTCGGGGTTTAGACGGTTCGGGGCCACTGGCTACAGTAGACCTAGCCTGATTAGCTTTTGGAACAAACTTGAGTATGACTCACCAATAGGGGTGAACTGATTCCTTCTGGGAGGCTCTCTTGGGCGAGAATTGTATTGGGTAATATTTTGTTGGGGATTATATGGAGCTTGGTAGGGACATGCATTTTTGGAAGGCGGAGCTCGATTTTGTAAATAATGTTGTGGTCGTGGGTAAGGTTGCACGTTCATCACCATATAGTGAGGAGGTGCCACTACGTATGCAACATCTTGATGAGGGTGATAATATTGCGGGGTTCTAGACGACATACATGATTGGTTGAATAACCTGCGAGCTCCCCTCGAACTTGAAGTCATTATGGCTCCCTCTTCTCTCCTATTTCTGCTCACCGAACCCCTCGAGCCATTCTGAACGGCCTATGATGTTGCCTTGAAGGCGGCCTGACTTAAGATTCGGCCCGTTTTTAAACCATTTTTGATCATCTCCCCAATTTTGATAGCCTCAGCGAACGGCTTACCCATAGCGGACATCATGTTCTGGAAGTAGTCCGCCTCTTGGGCCTATAGAAAAACCGTAACCATTTCTGCTTCATTCATTGGAGGCTTACCTTGGCGGCTTGCTTGCGCCATTTGACAACATATTCATGGAAACTTTCCGCTGTTTTTTTTTTCAAATTAGACAAAGAGTTTCAATCAGGAAAGATGTCCACATTATACTGGAACTGGCGGACAAAATCTCGGGCCAGATCGTCCCACACATACCAATGGGTAATTTCTTGATCCATGTACCACTCGAAAGCAATTCCGGTGAGGCTTTCTTCAAAATAGGCCATTAACATCTCCTCTTTTCCACCAGCGCCCCTCAGTTGGTTACAATACCTTTTCAAATGAGCATTCGAGTCTCTGTGCCCAACGTACTTTTCAAATTTTGGCATTTTGAAACTAGCTGACAAATGGACATGGGGAAACATGTACAAGTCAGAGTAGGAGACACTCTTTTGGCCACTCAGGCCCTGCATGTTCTTTAAACTCTGCTCCAGGTTTTTCATTTTCTGAGCCATTTCTTCTTGCTCAGGATCTTTGACTATTCTTTCTGGTTCAACCGGAAACTCATACTGTGGAGGTTGAGTATATGAGTCCAGAGTGACATAGGTCATATCCTGCTGAAATTGTGGGCCCTGAAATGTGAAAGTCGGAGGTTCAAAACACGGCCTGGGAACAGTTGGTTGTGCCGTGGTGAAGACAGGCACTGCAGAGAACAATGCTGGTGGTGCCCTGGAAACTGGCGCCTGGGGGCGAACCATAGAAGGCATGCCAGGACCATTAGACGGCATTGGAGGGTACCCGCACAGGATGAACGGGTTGGACACAAGGACATTGGTAGCCCTACCTGACCTTGGGATCAACTCAAGGAACCCAGGGATTGCACTCAGCGGTTTCCTACCATTAGATCAGGCATCCCATATTTCCAATATGCGGAGATGCAACATCCTATTCTATTGAGCAGTTGCTAATTCTGGTTGTGGAATAGTCGATGCTGGGCTATCCTCAGGATCAATAATTGGTAGATGACTTTTGGAGGCCGTAAGAATTTTGCCTTTAGATATTGTAAAGTATGGATGAGAAGCCAGATTACCAACAAAACTAACCACCTGAACAGAACCTGGCTAATTTGCACACACAACAACCTTGTTAGTTTTGAGACATTTAACAGATAGAAAATCGCACGTTGGGATGCAATGCACCTAACAGTTAAACGTTTCTACCATGTGTTTGGATGGTTGTGTGTTTCATCCCGACCTTTAAATGTCCATTTTCGCTCTGTAACTCTTGTCTTCCATTTCTGCCTCTCTTTTGGTTTTACCGCTCTCTTTTTCTTTTTATTTTTTTTGCTTTGGCTACCCTTTTATTTTTCTCTTTTGTTTTGTCGCTCCTGGTTTTTCTCTTTTGTCTTTTGTTGCTCTTTTTTTTTTCACTCAATTTTCTTTCTTTTTTTGTTTGTTTTTCACTCAGTTTATTTATGGCTATGATCGCATCTGATTAGAATTGCCTACGTATCATGGCGCCACATAAATCAGATCATTACGTAGTTCAGGAATACCGGGAACAAAGTACAAAAGATAGTTTTTTTTATATTTGTTCTTCAGAAATGTTTTAAAAGAAAACTTCTTAAAGAAGAAAGAAAATGGCAGAATGGCCTCTGGGCCATCTAAACTTGCATTAGATTTTAAAGCTGATATTAAAACTCTCATTTTTTCCAATTTGGCACCTCAACTCGATAAAAATGCTTATGATAAGCCCCTCTCTTAGAGCGTGTATCTCAATTGCTCGACATGAATATCACGTCATATTCTCAGACCATTTATTATTTGACAGTTGTAATTTGCGGGACCTGTTTTTTCCAAAATCAATTTATTAAATTTCTATATTTATTCGCTTTCCCTTCTTTTATTCTTCACCATAACCGTGCTAGGAGAACCTCCCCCATTCTTCACCATAAGCTTACAAGCAGCTTACATAACAGCTTGCAGTAGCAGCTTACACAACAGCTTCCTTTCATCTATAAATATAGGAGAATTCAGTTCATTATGTACATAAGTTTTAAGTTTGAATAATATATCAGTTTCTCTCTATACTTGTCTTTACTTTACTGTCTTTATTTTATAACATTTTCTTTATTTTAGGGCTATTAAAATCAAGAATCAAAAGCATTATTAGAACGGAAGCAAACCCAGAAAATTAAAGGGGTAAAACGTTTGTTATTACCCTACTGATCATTTAAAATCTTTTAGGATCGTTTCTGGATAAAAGTGAACCCAACTAAGTTAGCGGAAGAATTATATAACCAGATACTATGGATTGCTCAAATTTTCCTAAAACCCGCAACTGCCCCGCAACCGCGTTGAGTTTAACAAAAACAATATTTCAAACCACCTCGCCCTGCCCCACATAAGCTGAAAGCCGAACTGCCACGTACCCGCACCGCCCCATTGCCATCCCTATCGGTGAGTTCGGAGCCGTTAGATTGATTTTGAGGGACGACTGGGATTGATTAGGGACAAAACGTGGTCGTTTGGTACTAAAAGGGGATGGGCTGGATATGGGGACTGGGCTTGGGGAGGATATGGAACTTGGGCCACCGAAAATGTCTGGCCCAGACGAAATGCATGCCTAAAAGTTCACCTTCCTTTAGGCTTTTTGCACAATTAATCACTTTTAATTAAACAAACACATCAAACCTAATTTGCAAGATTAATCTCTCCATTTGTTTCAACCTGAAATTAAACTAATTAAATTACTTGTATTAACAAATTGATTAAATTGAAACTACAGATGTGAAAAGAAAGAAGAATGGCTAAATGTATTTTTTAGGATTTTTATTTTATGAATGCAATTAACATGTGACTAGATGCTAATGATGCCACAAAGTATGAAATGTAATTAATAAGATAAAATATTTCTGACCCCCCCTTTTTAATGATTTTTAAAGTATTTCTAAATGCGTGAAAAATGCAAATAAATGCCAAACAAATCACTTAAAAATAGAGAATTTTCTAAAATTCTATAAAGCAATTAAGATATTTTTTTTTGGTTTGTTTTAGGAGTAATTTATACATGGGGTAAAAATTACGAGCTCCCTTTGACTGTCTAGATTGAATTCTACATATTTCCAGCTAGTCAATGGTACGAACAAAATTGTGAAAAACAAAAACCAAACACTGTTGTGGCAGGAACCGTCTCCCCAACACAAGTGCAAAAAGATTCAGAGAACCCTTGAGAAACTGTTGAGAGAGATTCTTCCCGAGCATAGTAATACGAATTTGCATTTGCTTTATTGCATAAAAATGTATATACATTGTCGAAAGAATACAGTTTCTGTAGATGCTCTGCGCGTTTCGAATATTGCAGAAATGAAATCTCCACTAGAGAATGCGCCTCTTGGAATCAGAGACTTGTAACGAGCCACATAAGATATTCGTTACAAAAGCTTGCAAAACTGCTTGCGAGCCACATATAATGTACTCGCTCTTGCTAAGCCTAACTCGCTCTCCATCCATATGAATATATGTAGTTATGTCAGTCTAGTATGTCAGTGTCCGTATGTTGATGCAGTTAGAAAGAATTATAACCACTCCTTTGTTGGCGTCGTTCTCTTTCATCTACAAGCCCAGAGCAAAAATGAGCTTGGTTGCCATGTTAGAGCCAAGTGGTTCACAAATGGTGTCAAAAAGTTCTTCTAGCCAAGATGTGTTATCCTCCCAGTGTCTTTTGTTTATATCCGTGTTTCATTCTTTCGAGTAGTTTCTCTCTTGTCTTTCTCTTCTTGTCCATTTTTTGCCTGTATCTCTCTTCTCTCTCCCTTTCATATATCCCCTGCCAATATACCTCTCCCGTTAAAGGCCACAACCACGTTTCATATGGATGGACATTGTCATCAGCAGCTTCTGCCAAGTCTTCATCCATACTCTTCAACAATGTTATGTTGAAATACTTTGCCCACATATATCCTTTTCGCTGCTCAATGGGGTGCTGCTCTTCCAGCACGCCTGAGTGAGGATTAATGTAAACCATCTGCCGTGCACTGTGATAGGCCCAGACATTCACCAACAGTTCCAAAACCCGACAGTAACAGTGCTGCTTCTGTTGGTCGGAAACAATCAAACATAAGAAGTCATCCTTCTAACCTGCATTACTTTGTACCAAATGTAAACTTATACTAATGCAACTTATGTCTATAGGCTTACCTCAAATGTCGAGATTGCCAGTATACAATGAGTCCTATTGTTTGAATTCACGTGCAAACCATCCAGAGCATCGACAAACATCCTGGAATTCAAACCATTTCAGTTCAAATATACAATTCATATTTCAAACTCGAATATACAAATTTATGCAAGTAATGTGACCCACTGCTTAAGTATGTTTGTTGCCTAGATTACCTGGAAAACATAATGAACTCCAGAAACGAAGAGGTTGGCATAACCCAGCTATGCAGTGCTGACCATCTCCCACCATCTTCTGGCATTGGTGGGAGAGCGTCTATATGTGACGGTAAGCCATACATTCTACGAAATGTGTCTTGGAAAGCAGTTCTGAAAGAATGTTAAAGAATGAGAGTTAGCTGAGACAACTTTGAAAGGACAATCTCCATTAAAAGAAAAAGTACACCCGTCCCTCTGCACATAAGGTGAAGATATTTATTCAGAAGTGCAGGGCAAAATTTCCAGTTTCCTGTTTAACTCTCTTCTTTTAACATGGTACATTCTAGGACATGAACTTCTGCAATCTCCAATTTCCAGCTTCTTGGATTTCAGAATATGAATTCTATTATAGTATTCGATATTAGATGAAGCTAAATAAATGGATCATTCATCCAAATTTCTGTAACAGAGATCTAGATTGTTCAAAATACAAGAAATCTATCCACCAACAAGGGAAGGAGAAAGTGCTAGCAGAAATGAGTAATGTTGAAATAAATCAGTCTGTTCAAATCCCACTGTACACCACGTAATACCTGCAGTTGCCTCCATTCAAAATATCGCACATTGACCAGAAAGTAAGGGCATCATTGTTTCCTGTAAACCAACCATCCACATCCAAATGTACCCAATAGTATATTACATCACCTTTAGCCTTTGCCTGTATTGTTTCTTCTAGGGCCAGCTCAGCATTTTTAGATAATGAAACCTGATACATTAGTACATAAGCCAATATGAAACTTGTTAACAAGAAAAGAGTACATAGAAGATTGTGTGTGAATATGACAAGGCCAAGTTTAACATTACAACAAGTACAAGTTCACACATCAAAGATTCATCAAGAACTAATAACATACTTTTCTACCAGTAGCTCGCCATGACTGAAATCCAATCCAGGGTCGCTTATGAATATTATCTAAATGGTTTGCAATTGAAAACATGCCACCCATCTCACAGAGGATATTCCGATAGTAGGTCTCATTCAAAAGGGTAAGCCGGCCAACTGCATCAACATCATCTGACCTCGATCTCCGTGCTTTAGTTGACTAAGAGAATATGCCATAGTTAGAATCAAAGAAACTAGAGATGTAACATAATGAAGTAAATAAAAACTAAGGGAATGCACTTAATCTGCATTAGCCGATATGAATAACATATATCATTGTATTCTTAAAAACTTCATTTAATTTTTCTGTACAAAGAGACCAATAAAAAGGAAAGGAAACCGTAAGAAACTGAAACACAGAGAATAAGCAACAGGAACTCACTAGGCTCAATCCACGGTACAAAGAGCCATGATGCAAAAATGGCCATGCTCCAGCTCCATTATAAACCTCGTAAATGCATACTGGTTGCCCAGTCCTTTCCAGCTCTCCTTCATCCCTCTCATTAGTTTCAAAACGAAGCTTTTCAGCTTTTCGAGCATTACGATATATTTCATCCCACTCACCAATGTCCTTTTCCATTCTTTCCTCAATCTACATATTGAAAAAACATGCTCAACAGATCTTGCATCAAAGGGAACTCAAGAAAAATAAAACCATAGACAAGTAAAGATCTGCCTTCTCTATTTTTTTTCTGTTATGGTAGTGTGGAATGGACCGGGGAAGACTACTTGTCAGTAGAAAGTATTATCATACCTCCTCCATCTCCAGTCTATTTACTTCCTCAGAACGCTCCATTTCATTCAAGATGTCCCAATCCAACTCACTTGGAAAGTCCTCTAAAGCCTCTGAATTATCTCCAGAGACATTCATCAAAGGAACAAAACCTGTCATGTCTACTTCAAGGTCATAAACAACACTGGAATTTATTAGATCCACATCCTTTACTTGAAGATCTTCTATGTCATTACTCTTCTCTACATCCTTTTGAAAATAACCCCACTCCCATGAGCCCTGCTTAAGCTGAGAAGTGTCTCCTGGAAGGGTGACATCAGATGGGAAATTTATGACATTCTCCAGCAGCTTTGCGTACCCTGTAATGCATTCAACTGCAAGCATGTTCTTGGAAAGCAGCCTCCCAGAAGATGCAATAGTGCGAGCGAATCTCGTGAGTTTTCCATTAGATATAAGTACTGAGAAATCTTGCACCAATGCATTGGACTTGTGTTTAGAGAAGATGATTCCATGAACTTCATCAACAACCTGGATACAGAAAGTTCTTCAGGAAAAGACAAAAATAAGTAGCAAAGTATTAATCGACTTACAAAGGTTGTCAATAATAAGATTAATCTACTTACATATTTCTTAATGACAGGGTGGTCCGGTGCAACAATTGGTATCCCAAATGACATAGCTCGTATCAGGATCGGAGGAAATTCTTGTTCGTATTGAGAGGAAGAATAGAGGACAATGTCAGCAATCAGTATAATACCATTAACATCACCCTTCATGTCATGGTGTGAAAGAGATCCCTCACGAAGTCCCAGACGAGTAGCAATATCCTACAAATTTTGAGACATATAGTTGTTTTTATTTTATGGCATAAGATAATAGTCAGTAAACCACACATTACTGCTACCACAAAATGTTGTGAAGTGAAGCATCACTCAATGTCACTAGAACTTTCATCTCAACCAAACAAATAACACAGTAAAGCACTTGCAAGAAATGAAGACATCAAAAAATGGAAAAGGCATCTTATAGATGAAAAGAAGGATGAAAATTTCAGGTAGGCACCTAAAAGAACAAAGCACTTTAAAGTGTACACTCAAGAGAAAATGATTTAGAATTTCCTCAGCTAAAAGAGTTTCAGTTGTTATGCTAACGTATACCTAAGAAGCTTTATCCTTTTTACAGTTCAAACAACAAAACTTTTTTAACATCGAAATGAAACAATAGTGAAGCAGAGAAAGGCGAAGGTAAGCCATAATAAAGAGTGAAACAGAATGCAGAAATTAAGAATTACTAACACAACATCAGTGTTATCAAAGGCGAAAAGCGCAAAAAAGCTCTAAGGTCCGTTGGGGCTTTAAGCGCAAATAAAGCATGGGCTTTAATGAAAAAAGGCGCAACGGGAGAAAAAAAGTTAAAATATGCATGTAGTCCAAGACTAATCATTATAAACATGAATAACAAATATATGGACAAAGAAAATGAAAAAAGATTCACGATAAAGTGAAATATCAATTGTTTAAGGTCGACTTTTCAGGATTACACTCATTGGTAAGGAAAAGTATGCCTTAGAGCTTTGATGCGACACTAAAGCGCCCACAAAGCGAGGCGAAGCGCTCAACGTGTTTAGAGCCTCTCGCTTCAGGGCTTAAGCGCGCTTTAAGCGCGCCTTTGACAACACTGCACAACATTCAAGACTTTTACCTGCAATGCCTCATTATACCCATCACTGGAATTTCCTGACACGAAAACGAACTTCAGTCTCTCTTCAACATCGCTACTTCCAGCAAATTTGAGTAGCAAAGGTTCTATATCATGAATAGACAAAGCATAATCCCAAGACAGCTCATTGTAGAGAATGGAACTTCCAACCACCAAAACCAAGAGATCATCTTTGTCAAAACCATATTCCTCCCTTAACTGAGATTTTAAATGTCTCCTATTATAACTGTCAGCAGCCCAACTGTCTTTTGGTGATCCGGGGATCACAAAGAAGTTTCCATAGTCGAGCCCACTATATAACATCTAGAACAGGAGAAATGCAATGGTTGAGTACATGAAAAGCTTGATGAGCACTAAGAATTCTGAAAAGAAAAAAGAACTCAGAACAAAAAACAGAGAAGAATATTGCATATACCGGCAAAGAGTAATCTGGAAATACAATAACATCAGCCCTGCGAAAAGCATCTTTCCAATGAGAAATAAGACGTTCCCAGCCCATGTTTTCATAGAGACGAAGGCGACTTGCTAGAGTATCTTGTTGAATTATCCATACGAGGGGGACAGAGCAAAAAGGCTCCTGCATAAGGCTGCATAAATATAGAACTCACACACCAAAATATCTCAAACAAAATATAGAGAACGCAAAAAAAAAATTAAGTTCAAGATCTAGATTCATATTTGCTAGGTGGCCTCCCTGTATTGCCTAGACATACCCATGTCAGGCAGGAGTGACATGGATATGGTACTTCGTATGCATCATTTAGAGTACATCAAGAATGTAGCGTTAAAAATTGGACATACTAGTGCTGACATCGTCTGATAATAATGTAAAGTCCGTTTGACCATTAGGATTGATTTATTCTGACATCTTATAGAAGCGTTCTTCCTTCAAACGTTATTGTGACACTAGGTTCAAGCATATTTTCTTTTAGGTTGTACAAGTCAGCATATGCACTAGTAATGCTTAAAACTCTTGCAAGAGAACAAACTTCAGAATAGAGGACAAGGATACTGTAAAGAGCACTCATTGCTCGTACATGTCACATTAAAATAGCTAAGATTTCCGTAATAACATCAGATTCAGAAGTGAATATCATGTGAGCACTATTTACCAATAACAAACTGAATTGTGGGTTTGACCTTCTATTTTCAAAAAGTTCCTTTTATTTTGCAGATAAACTTTGAGTGAAAGTTATCCAGAACAAAGCAAGTCTTCAAATTTCCAAGCTCCAAGTCCAACTCTAGGTAATTCCAATTGTGAATTTCTGACCATTTTTAGCTTTAATAATTGGACATATCAGCTCGCTTTTTTGAGAAGTTGGACATATCAAGTCACCTAAAATAACCACTTCTCAATTGAAATATGCATGATTAGAGAATAATCTGCTAGAGTAATGAAAAGTAAGCTTCATCTAACAGGCTAGCCATACCTTGATATAGCATTTTTATCTTCAAGTGAATCGGCAATAACACCATCAAAACTGCACAAATGAAAATGTAGGAACTAATATATACCAAGCTAATTAAGAGTAGCGATAGAAAGTTACGGAACTGGACTGTCATGAGGATCCAAGACGGCAAAGCATGCTTACATTGACCAGTCAATGAGATCATATCGTTCAGCGGTTAAAATTGATACTTGCCCTCCTATTTCTTCCCATATGGACCTCGCAATGCCATCCTCCACAGCATATATCTGCAAAGAAGAGTTTTAAGTGGGATATATGCTTGCGCATAATCATTATGCACCACTATCAAACAAGGTGCGTCACAACTTAGATCTGGAGACCATATTTTGCGCCCATCTTAGCTTAATCCCAAGTTTTAAGATAGAACAAATGTCTTATAGACATATTAAAATGTCCATAATTAGATACGTGATGCAATTTTCATTTAGAAGATACAGATGGGAGAAAGAAAAGTAACCATACAAAATAAGAATGACTATAACTCAAATTAGAAACAACAACAACAACAACCCAGTATAATCCCACTAGTGGGGTCTGGGGAAGGTAGTGTGGACCTTACCCCTACCCTGGGGTAGAGAGATTGTTTCCGATAGACCCTCGGCTTCCTCCCTCCAAGAACTCCCCACCTTGCTCTTGGGGTGACTCAAACTCACAACTTCTTGGTTGGAGGTGGAGGGTGCTCACCACTAGAGCAACCCACGCTTGTCCTTATAACTCAAATTAGAAACTGTAAAGTAAATGGGGAGAACAAATGATAGTATGGTTCCATTTAAAACCTAATTCCACAAATATGCCAGATCAGTCCCCTCCCAGCACCAAGAGAAGAACCTACTTCTATTTCCCCCAACTTTAAGTGTATTAATCTCAATGGGGCACGTTAACCCAGTTCTCAGCCCAATTACTTCACATCCAAATTTTCACTCAATCGTAAATAAAAGTTGGTCATATATGAATCTCAAATAAAATTTTCAGGCAAAAACAATCTTTTTAGCTGAAATACCATCTGAAATATAGAATAGTTGCAATGTATGCTTCAAGTTTTAATCTCTATAGATAGTACATATATAGGATACAGCAAACAGATATTATAATTTAAAGTTTCCAGAAATTACCTTAATCATATAGCCTAATCCCCGTAAGTTCTTCACCACAGTAGACATCATCAATGACAGTGGGTCCTTCTTCATGTTTCCTAAGACCTTACACAATCAAATTGAAGCATGGTTAAATTTGTGAAAGTTAGAGAGACCAATGGCAAAGTGCATCTCGATATAGGAAGCAATACGGAGGATAATATAATATAATATGAAGGAAACCAACTAAAAAATGGAGGCTTGATTCACAACCATTTTATTTTTGAGAAGGGATTCTCAACCCAGTCTTTTCTCTATGCATTTTAAAATTAGCAACTGGAAAGGCATAATCCATGTAAAATAAATTCACTCATATCTGCTAAGATTGAATAACAGCAGAAACCAGGTAAAGATCACAGGTTGTGAATATTGAGCAAGAGGGGATCTTATATATTCTTAAACATGTCAAAATGTTCTTCTCATATTTTATTTCACTCATCTTCCTCGATATATAAAAAGTGATGGGATATCCCCCAAATTCAAGAAAACACTCAAATTATAGTTCCAGACTAGTAAAGAGATGGTGCCACTATCACAAGTCACGCGACGGTATGAATTTCTTAAGTTTGAATCATCTGCCATCATCTCCAGATCTCTAAATCTCTAGTACAAACTGCAGTTCCATGCATCTAGATCTTACAGGTTCAACCAAAAAGACAAAAGAAATACAATCTACAAGTAATGCTTATTGGCAATTAAATCATTGATTTGATGTGCATGACACCAATTTCATTTTATTTTTATTTTTTTTACTTTTTTTGGTTTTCCATCCATTACATTTGTGCGACTAGAGGTTACAAGTCAGAGGAATAATTCCAAATGCATTGTTTGTAAGTAAACATGAATGTGATAGCACTCATACTTACTCACCAAAATAAAGCATTTCGTATTCATGAAGCAAACTGATCTGTAAAACATATTTTAAATTGAAATTTTAAACACGTATCATCCAATTGCTTTCACATTGACGTGAAAAACCATATCTATAAAATATCAGGTTCATATAAATTGGTCCAAGCTCTATCATTCAGTTACTCCCCTTAGTTACTCTCTTTCGGAAATACAATGAGCAACGGAAGTTCTTTTTTTTTATGGCAGTGATGTCGGGACCAGCTTGCGCTCACCTTTACTATTCCATGTTACGTTCTGCCTCCCACCAGCACAGGTACCGAGCAACTCTGCCTAACTAAAGCTTAGGCAAATGGGAAGAAATAACCTGGTATATTTTTGCCTCTACTGGGATTTGAACCTGAGACCTTATAGTTCTCCTCCCACTTTATTGATCACTAGACCACACTCTTAATGCTAGCTTAGTAATCATTGACTAAGGTGGTTGCATTACCATATGTTTATGTAAGCGCTTAGCCTATACTAAAAAATAAGTTTCAGTCTCTTGCTATGTTGTTGTAATCTTTATACTATTAGATAGATTGACATCAGAGATCTTGCACCTAGTAGCCCTTATATAGCAATAGCAAACAGCCAACTTATAGCCTATCAATAGGCTAGTCAATATCAGTAGGGGCCTCTTTCCTAACGGATTCAGCCCAAACATGGACAATGATAGGGTTACCAAAGATCTACGACGAGAGAGAGAGAGAGAGAGAGGTGGGCTTGGGGACAGACCGCATCATAGCTATTCTATTCCTTCTGTACTACAGTTCGGTGGAGGAATTAGAAGAGAACAATTTCAATCCGAGCTCTAACAGAGTGTGCATGAGCAGCGGGAGTTCTTCTGAGACATAAAAATGTTGTATCAAAGAAGAGAACTCTAATTTTATCCAACAATTGAGCACGATAATGTCAGTATCAACTTCTGCATTGACTTCCTAAATCTTCATTTGGAATTTTACCACAAATTAGTTATCTGGTTAAATTTTAACTTGCTTTCTTCCACATCTTTAAGTGATCGCTGTAGCTTCCTGAGTTCTTCTACAGTAATTCTAAAATAACTAATAAGCAATTCGCATACTTAAACATAAACACAAGGCAATATAGAGTTTCTTACTAGCGCAATCCGAGGAGGCCGAACACCAATTCTAGGCTGATTCCTGAGCAAGTCTAAGCCATTACGAAGCTGAAAGCTCCGCTGTTGAACAAACTCCAATGAACTCCCTAACTTCAAATCATCTCTAACGGACCACCGCCAACGAGCTCTCTCATTCCCTTGCTTTAACACCGACATGATTGAACTCTGTAACACCATAGACGCTAACGCAAACACAAAAATAACCAAAAATATGCACAAATATAACCACGATCTCTCTTTAAAACAATAAAAAATCAGCTTCCTAGAGTAAGATCGGTTATAGTGATGGTGATGATGATGATGAGATCGTGCCGCTGTTTTCCACTGCCGATCCGGAGATAACGTCGGCGACGGAAGCGGAGGCGCCGGTTTAAGTGAATTTCTCTTGAAGCGAAAACGGTCACGGATCGAATGAAATCCACCGCCGGAGTTGATGGCATTGTCATCGTTATTATTGTCGTCGCCGGAACTCGCCGAGCAACGGCCCATTGTCATTGTTAATTAATCGGCGAGTATTTGATTCAGTGAGTTGTATTTGGAATTTGGCATTGAAAAGAGTGAGTGATTTGAATCGGATAAATGGCGAAGTGTGAAATGTTAGAATTCTGTTTTTCGTTTTACTTACACAGCTTCTTCACTCGTTTTTCTGTATCGGACTGTGATTTGCTGAGAAAATGACAAAAAAGGCCTCCTTTGTTAAAAGTGAGAACTTTTAACTATTTACTTTTAAAAAAACTCCAAAATATAAAAGATTTATTGGAAATTCATATTTGGAGATTACTTTTGTATTTTTAGTTTATTTATGTTTCTAGTGCATTTTTTTTGTTTCTCCCGTCCATATTAGTCTATCGATGAACAGCGGATTGACGGAGCTCTTGCCATTGCTTTATTTTTCTCTCCTTTCCTATCAGCGAGTTCCGACCCTTTTGTTCGAAATTTCTTCGCATATTAGTTATCGTAGTTACTGGATATATCTGGTCCAAAATTGGTCTCATTTTAGAAATTCAGGTATAATTTATTATTTTTTTCCATCTTGCCTTAGCATTATTGAATGATTAAAGATATAAATAATTATAATTAAAAAGTTTTTCTTATTAATTATTTTTTAAGGATATATAAAAGAAAGACACGACAATTAAAATGGATCATAGCAAATGTAATTGACTAATTTCTGCTATATTTTTGTTTATTTTTCTATGTTTAGTGTAGTTTTTAAAAATATAATCTATTTTATATTTTATAGGGGTTTTTCTGATTTTCTTCTTTTTATTTTAGTTTCTTCTTTTGTTTGAATTGAACAAACAACGTGATGAGATGATCTGTGGGCTCTACGCGCTTTGCCGGCGGGAAATTATGGTCAGAATTATTAAATGGGTATAACTGAAAAGTTATAGAATTACCATTTACGGAATAGATGTAGTAAATGAGGAAAAAGAAAGAATAAAGATGTCTAAATAAAAATCTATAAAGAGAAAATGATCATTAATCTTTTCTTGTACAGATTTAAATTAGAATGAAAGGAGTAATTATTGCGATTCATAGTGTTAAATTGCTTATTTTAGTACAATTATTGGGTTCCAATTGAAGTTAAATTTTTTGTGTTATTTTAGTCAACAATTTAATAGCGATGGACCTTCGTTATTTCCATATCATGAAAATAGTTTGTTAAAAAACGTGAATACCATTTACGTTCTGTTTTTGTCACATTTAATGTGAAAAAGAAAGTACTTTTGCCATTAATAATTGGAAGAAAACACCATTAAAATTATAGCAGGAAAACATAACATGGAAAAATGTTGCGTATTTCAAAATATTATAGACGATTTTCGTGATTCAGTTTATTAGATTGCCGAATATTTTGGGGTATTTTCAATTTCGTGTAACAAATACAAAATAAATTTCTTTAAAAATACATAAAGAGGTACTTTTATTTGTTTTTCAATCCTCTCAAAAGATTGCCTTAATGAATCACAAGGGAAAAAGATAGAGTATAATACAATATTGATCGAACAACTGAAACTAATTGCACTCACTAATAAAAAAATATACTATAAAATATATATACAATACGCATATATAAAAAAATACATTTTGCCGCTATTATTTTTGGGAATGGTTAAAAATACATATTTCTCAAAAAAAAAAAATAGAGATCAACAAAAAAAAATGACCTCAGCCTTAATGCTTAAACATGTGATTTGGAATATAAGAAGTTAGATTAGTGTTGGATTGTGACTGTTTCTCACCGACACATTGTAGATTATGCTCTCTCTTAGAGTCTCATGTGTCCTTGAAAAGAAAATCGTTCTCTGCTTATTACTATTTGACACTTGGATTATGCATTAATTATTCAAAGTACTTTACTAACTTCTATGTAATTATAAATTGATGTCACATGAAGGAATTTAAAGCTTTTAACCATTTTTGGGATCTCAATAACTATCTATCCTTTTTTTCCCTCAGGTACTTTATTTCAGTTTTTTAACTTTTATTTGCAAATATCTACTTCACTCAAGATTTAACATGTGGAATTAGGGGTGTTCATGGTTCGGTTTGGGTCGGTTTTTCCCTAAAAAGAAACAACCAAACCAAACCAATTAAGTCGGTTTTTTATCGATTCGGTTTTTGTCTGTTTTTCGTTTTTTTCAGTTATTTATCGGGTTTTTTTTAATATGAGATATACACTACCAAACGCATATTCCAGCGACTACATTTTCAACGTAACACTATCAAACTAATTGCTCTTTGAGAAATCTATCATTTACCAAGATATATTGATGATAATTGACTCAAATAGTGATGAGTAATTTAAGTACTCAATTAAAAATTGATTATTTTTAACATTAAATAAATTCTTGTACTTAGCAAAAGAAAACTATCAATCAAACTAGAAGACAAAGAATTAGATTATTATAATTGCAAAGAACTAGACCAAAAATACAAATGACTAATATGTACCATAAAATTTCAGAAACTTTATATAAAAATATACATATATATAGGTGTAATAATAAATTTATATAGCTACTTTATAATCGGTTTGGTTCGGTTTTTTCGGTTATTTTTTTATTAAAACCAAAACCAAACCAAATTTGATCGGTTTTTAAAATTTAAAACCAAAACCAAACCAAACCAAACCTAAAAAGTATCGGTTTTTTTAGTCGGTTTGGTTCGGTTTTTCGATTTTTTATGAACATCCCTATGTGGAATACAAAGAAGTGTGGAATGAAATGGCCAGCCTGCTGCACAAAGCATACCGCGTTCACGCATGTTCCGGGAAGGGCTGCACCTAAAGGGTATAATGTAATAAGTCTACCATGATGCAAGTATAATAGGCTGATTCCACGGCTTGAACCCGTGACCTATAGATCATTCGGAGACAACTTTACCGTACTTTTAGTTATCTTCTTTAGCAATTTCACCGCATCAAAAATTTATCGCTCCACCTTTTGACCTTTTACTTGAGATTTAATGTTACATCTAGATTTTTTTAAGAATAATCTTGTGAATTAACAGAATTTTGTTAACTATTTTACCATTAGATGTGCTCTAATTAGATAACTCATAGGAGTATTACAAACTGATGGCTGCTTATTGCATGGTTCACTTCTAGTTGAATAAGATTTAGTAAATGGATAATAAGAAAGATAATATACTCTTGTGCTTAAATTGACTGCCATTGCACAATAAAATCACAGCTTCTGAAATGAAGCAAAGCTTATTTAAGCACCAAGAGAAAACCCATAAAAGACAGATGAAAAAGAGGAAGAGAAGCAGTGGTGGAGTAAGTTACTTCACTACAACATATAACTAATGTTTATTCCTATAAATGTCATACTACAAACAACTACATCTTACATTGCATCACTTATAGCAAATTATTGGCTTGTTACAATTATAACATGTATATAGAAAGTATATGCAGTGGCATCCACTTCATTCTTCGTCTGGATAAGCTTCAAGAAATTCCCTAATTATTAGCCTTTCGTCTGAAGTAAGATCAGGGTCATCACTAGTGAGCCTATTCCGAACTGCTGCACTGATGCTGTCTGGATTGTCGTCAAGAACCTGCTGGCACATCCAAGTTGAACATTGATTAGACGCAACAGACAATAACCGTGAAGCCAAAGGATAGAAGCTCTATTGAAAGGTTGGAGACAAAATAGACACTGACTTTTTGAGCAGTTACAAGTATAGAGAACTGCTGCAGCATATGTATGTATAATGAGATGTCCAGTGAAAAGTATGGATAATACTATCTATCTAGTTTCCAATATCTGGTTTAGATCTGCTCTAGTCAGTGTTTATATCTTGTGCCTCGGATAAAGACATTTTGACACGAGAATAATATAGTAACACACCGACTAATGAAACAAGAAGTCCAAAATAACAAAGGCATAAGTAGGAAGAAATGATAGAACATGGCACCTCTTTCTCTAAAACCAAGCGAAATAGGTTCCTTACCTTTACATAGTTGTTGATATGTCCATCTTTGTTGGGAGAAGTGATGGGCTCAAATTCATTGCATGTCCATACACCATCAACAATGTACTTGTATTCATAGTGTCCTTCCTGTTAATGGAGAGAAATTAGGATTGACAACCTTTACAAAACATTTGTTGTATGTTCTCCAATTGATTTATAACAATATGTACTTTTAATTGTTAATAATTAATAATAGTATATTCTTTAGATTGTTTTGGAATAATTTCGTGAAAATTGATTGTTAGTGCCAGCATTCTAACACGATGAACCATGGGATATATGGCATGTTTGAAGTTAAAAAGATTCAGTAGGTTGTGGTGTTTCTATAATTCTATTTTCATCATTATAAGAAAGGAAGAAACACTTCAAGCCTAAAACAACATACTTACAGGCAAATCCCTCTGGAGAGTCCACAAACCTCGTTCCTCATCAAATTCCAAGGATATTCTCTGAAAACATTATAATAAGAGTTCTTAAATGAGCTCTAATATAAAGCATGAAATAATGCAAAGTTGCTACAATAATGGAAACCCGTTATTCGTAAAAATGTCCTTCCAAAGTAGTATGAGCTCTTACTAAATTGAGGATAGGGAATGTGATTGTTATGGTATAATTCTACATTGTAACCGGTGAACTGATCTTTGATAATTTAAAAGACAAATTTATTGAGACAATTTTCTCAAAAATATACGGTAACTCTCATCTGACAATTTATATATATTTTTATTTTTAGGATTATCGGGCTTCATTATAAAACTGCAGCAGCATATTCTAGTGTCTTAACTGAAGTTGAAATTTGAAAAAGATGAACTTCAATATTTTCTAGTCAGCTAAAAGAACTGTCATACATTCTGAAGAAAATGACTAATACTATTAGTGAGACTTGACTATTACCTGGCCCCAGCCAATATCAAGTCCAGATATTTCCACTGTACTACAATCATCACCAGACCATGTCAATGTGGCAGGCTTCCTTTTAAGGCCTGTAAGCTTTAAAGAGGAAGATACTTAGTCAGGAACAGAAAAGCATCTATGAGAATAACCACCTAGCATAATCGGAAAGAAGAACGTGAAATGAAATATAGAAGTAAAGGTAGCTGGGAAACAACACTGTTTGCAGAAGACATATCTAGCTAAAACAAAGATGAAAAGCCTTTTGTGGTGTTGTAAAATATTGTAACTAAATATGTAACTAAACGTACATTATGCAACAAATATTACTATAAAACATAGTTTCTTTTCTGCACATTATAGCAGGATTGACCTTTCAATTCAATTTACTAAGTGATAAAGTGCAATATATATTACCATGCATCCCACACCAACACCACAAGCCACAAGGGAACTATGGGAATGATAAATTGTTAAAACAACAATAAAACTCACAATGTCTGCTGTGGCACTTTTGATGGCATCTAGTTTTGGAAAGCAGGAGCGCTTGCTCTGCAAAATAATAGAAAAAACTTGGTGAAGATACGTAAACTCCAGTTTATAAAAGGGAAAAAATAGAAAAAGGGATCAGCCTAGTTTCAGTGGTTATGGTTCACATATAATATTCCGAGGAATGTTTTATTGCAAAAACCAATAAAACATGGTATAATTCTATCTACAACAGGTAATAATCAACTTCAAAAACTTTGGCTACAGAAGCGATCCACATAAACTCTTTCCCCAAGTCATCACCATAAGGTACTTTAGTGCAAAGACCAATAAAACATATTATTACTCTATCTTCAACAAATGATATCACCATCAAAAGTTTGGCTACAGGAACCTAGAAGACAAACTCTTCTTCGTCAAGGGCCATAATTTAAGGCAATTATTCTCAGAGAACACTTGGAGTTAGCAAGCCAGCGAGCAATAATAATATTTGCAAAAAGTGAAACTACATACCAACATAACAGGGAAACATTACCATGAGTAAATTGAAAGCTTCACCAAGCTTATAGCCTTGAACCCAGAACATATATGTCAACTGCAATTCAAAGTTCCAAACGAATATAAGTTCAATCACAACGCAATTTAGATAAATAAAACAAAATATAGTTCCAGGAAGGTGAATATCTGTAGAAATCTGACACAGTTTGCAATTTCTTATCAAAGATCACGTTCTCCTTAAGTACTACATTAACACATGTTTTTGTTTGCAAGCAAACCTCAGTACTGAAAAACTCTCATTCCTGCTAAGAATTGTTACGAGTCAAAAGCGAAGGAGAAGTCCTTAGGAATCGTTCAGTAAGTCCTAGTTCGTTAAGGAGGACGTACAAGGAGGACTGCCGAAATGACTATGAAAGAGCTTTTGCCGCAAAAGCTTCAGGCTATGTCCCAAGCGCACAAATTCAACTTGTAAATGAAATGCATGGTTCACCACTTAAGAATAGTTATGCAAAAAATAATATTTTCCTGATCCGAGCAAACAACTAACACGTTGAAGACATAACTAAGTAAACAAGTGTACCTCTCTAACAACTTAAACTTTTAGATGAGGTTATCATACAATTCAACATGGAATCAAAGTGGGCAGAGGTACTAAGTTCAAGTCTCACTAGCATCCTTCATTGAAAAGAAGTTTTCACATGCTTGAACCGTGAAAGAGAATTTAATTAGAACGTGAGGGGTGTGTTGAAGATATACTTGAGTAGATAAAGTGTCATCTCTAACTGCTTAAACTTTTGAATGAGGTGATCCCACGACTCAACACATGAAATCGGCCAAAAGGTCTGATTTGAAGTATGACCAGCCATTGAATGGTCTCTTCTCCTACTTGTGTGCAGCCTGCAAGCACCAGAGAGGCCATTGTCCAAGACGATTCACCCGACATCTTTGAGGTTTAGAAGAAGGCAGAACATGGACCAATGCACACAGAAGGGACCCCAGACAATGATGAAATTTCGGTGAACTTTTCCACTGCACTTCTACGGCTCTTGCAATCATTAGTTCATTACAAAAACCACAAAGTGGCAAAAACAAAAGATCAAATGCAAGTACAATCACCAGATCAGTATAATAGAGCAGTCACAATGGACTTCTAGCACAAAGCAAAGGCACTGAACTGCTAATTGAAAATCAAAGTAAAGACAGAATCTGCTCAAATTCACGAATTTGGATCAGGTGTTTTCCTAATTGTGGCTGAAAATTGGAGATGGGTACGGAAAGTGTTAGGACTGGGATTTGGAGATGAGGGGAGGGGGAGTGCAGAAAGGAAACTTTTTATCATGGAGTTTGATTCTGTTATTGCAAGAACTTGATGTGTAATGCTGCAATGCTCCAGGGCAGCAATGAGTGTTAAATTTGGAAAGGAGTGATGGGAATTGATTCAGGCACAAATTGAGAGGAGGTCCAGGTGACATAGAATGTTGGAGACGAAGAGACAGGGAGATGAGGTGAGAGGAGCAGAGACCATCAACAGGAAAAGACTGCTACTCTGAAGATAATAATGTATGAAACACACTTATTCAGACAAGGGAAATTGATTGCATCATTTCATATTAAAGAGGATGTAGGCCACTTAGATATTTAAGGTCTTGCATTAAGCACAAGTAACGTATATTAGTGCATCAAAACCCCTGTTTATGGATAAACAAAGAACAAACTCAAGTAAATGAAGAAAAGAACAAGGAAATGCTAAAGTGATAGCAACCTTCTTCTACGCAAAAACACAATTCCAGATCTTCCCAGAAGCCAAATCTACATTTATCAATTCAAGGTTGACTGGGAAAAGGTCATTATTCCAGGAGCAAGGATACTGTGCTCTATGTCATTGAAGTGTTGAGAAATGATCCTAAAAATACAAGCAAGAGGGGGAAACTTCCATGTTTAATTAGTACTTTAATGCCATTGCATCTGTCAGGCGACATAGAGAAACTCATAAGCACTTACCGCAACTGCCGGAGCTCTGCCAAGTCCAGCGGTGCAATGTATGTAAGTCACACCCCCATTTCTATTGACGGCCTTGCTCAGTTTGCTTACGACAGCTGGAAGCCGCAACCTCAAATCAAATGCATCAAAATCCCTGCGTCACCAAGCATCAACACAATTAGGAATTAGCATCATGGAATTAACTTTTGGAAATGCCTCGTGGCATCACATATTCTAGAGATTATAAAATTTTATAAATACACATTAGCAAGATGCTTGTCCAATTTTTGGAAAAAACTTTTTCTGTTTTCACCTTAGCTTGGGGTAAGAATGAGAATGCCAAGACATGTCAGACCATGTAATGAAGAACCTCTTTTCTAACATCAGCAAGATAAGGCAGAGTACATTTAGCAAATATTCTCAAAATGAAAATAACTTCATCTTTTAGTACTGTGCACATATGCTGTGATAATACAAGCATATTGCTGCTCGGAATCAAATTCCAATCCTGTTTATTCCTTCTTCATATGGGTTTAAGACAAGATTGCAAAAACAAAATAATTTCACATTGTATAATATTATGTCGTAAGTCTTGTAGACCTAATGTACTTGACACAAAAAGTGCATACACTCTTGCAGTTATATTTATCAGCCATAATAAAAAGTTTAACAATTTTGGTATCTGTAAAAGATTTCCGCAACTGCCAACCAAGCGACTAGGAAATAAACAAGTGTGTTTACTTTAGTGATTGCATTTCTTGCAATTGAAGGAAGAAAGGAACTGATTCATGGGCGATATGGAAAATAAATCTTTTGCAAATGAATGCAAAACTTAGCACAGTAATAAATGTTTTCTTTCTTGTCCTTTAACCTGCTATTTCATGTTCAAAGTTCAAACCAAATCTAGCCTTTAATTTATTTCCGTATAAACCTAAAAAGTAACAGAAAGAAGAACATGCCTTTCTCAATTGCATAAACTCCTGCACTAGTTGTAACATCAAAGAAGTGGTTAACTTTCATACAAATGAAAAGGGATAGATAGAGATACAGAGAGAGACAGTGTGTTTACATTCACAAAACAAGGCACTGCTGCACTTTTTTTAACTTCTGCTAAACTAACCTTATTTCGGCACGCAAGTGTTCAATATCACTGCATTTGTTGACATATTCACGAATTGCACCAATATCAACCCCAAAATATCTAGAGAACACTAATTAAGGACTTGTAAAAAGATGTCGTAGATTGAGGGTGAAATAGATTGGTTGATCCAACATGAAATAAATAATCATGACATATTTTACGGATACTCGAGATCTGGATTTTGCTGCAAGCAAAAAATAGTTTTTACTCCAATGCTGCGAAGCTTGTCCACATCCTCAGGAGTCTGTCAATTTTGTTGGAGTCAAAAAAAGAAGTCAAAAGATCACCTTAAGAAAAGGATAATATGTTCTAAGAAAAAGGAATTACTCGTCACCTGTAGACATGACCCAACAATCAAATCTGGACGGATGAAGTTGTAGTTCATTCCTAACTCATGCCTATAGGTTAAAACTGCATTAAGAAAGTTAGTGACGATATGAGTGTCACACGTAGTAGTTAGTTAATAGAACTCTGCAAAATTTTCTGATTAATTACTGCCTAAAAGAGAATGTCATTATTCCTTGTGAGAAGAACAAGGATTATAAGTGTTTTAATTTCCTTTTTGGGCACTCATTTTGTAATTATGGGTGACTTCACAAATTTAGTGAAGTCTATATATTAATATACAAATATGTTACCTTCTCAAAAAAAATAAAAGAGAATGTCATTAAGTTAGATGATCCGGAAATTATGCTAATACAACTGAATCAGGAGCAAACTTGGAGTTGCAGTTTGCGTAAGGAAAGGATCTTCAACAAAGGGCAAGGCAAGAAGGAGAAACAAAGAAAAGTAAATAGTAGAAAAAGATTGTACATAACTTAACCGATTCAGCTAGCATGTAATGCAGCTTTATAAAATTGCCAGGGGCAGGGAGACTAATAAGTTTTCCTTGATAAGTCAAACTAATAAGTTTAATAGCTTTCTTATTCATATCGGAAAGGCATGCACCAGAAAAATACTCAATGTGAAAGAAAATAAGGTTCACAAACCAAAAAATGTGTAGAAAGATAGACGAACCAGCTCCCATGGCTGCAGTCATGTCATTGCTGTATGTATCAGATTTTCCTGCATCCTTCTCTGTTTCACCCTTCTCTGTACTAGATTCAGAACCAGATACAACCTAGAAAGAGAGCAAGAAAGCTAATGCCAATTCAGAAATGGATTTCATAGATAAAAGAAAGAGTAGACAGCGAGAGAGAGGAGAAGAAGCTGCAGTGAACACTTAATAAATGCTACTCCTATAACATATCTGATTTCAACAAGAAGCAGAAAGCATGTTCCAATTTTTTCACAATTTTTGGCCATATTAGGACTTCACAAACTAGCTTTAAGATATGAAAATATGAAATGTTGGATCGAGTTCAAATCTATACTTCCACCTCATAGAAACTTTTAGATTGGAGAGCAGCATTCTTGGAGACTATACCTTTAAAAAAATATGTTAATAGATGAAAACAAAAGCAACACTTTGCCTTGTCACGAAAAGTAAATCATGTCCTTTTTCACATCCATTATCCACAACTGGTCATGCCAGCAAATAAGATTTTTTTGTATTAGCACGCATATAATTGCTACTTCTATTGTCTTATTTCTTTTGTTGAGTTTATAAAACAAGAATATCTGACATCAATATCCATTTCTATGATGGCACCCAAGGGTGTGGATTGCGGTCTAGTGGTCAATGAAGTGGGATGAGAACCATGAGGCCTCAGGTTCAAATCCGAGCGGAAGACAAAATCACTAGGTGATTTCTTCCAATCTGTCCAAGCCTTGGTGGACTGAGTTACCCGGTACTTGTGCTGGTGGGAGGTAGCAGGTACCCCATGGAATTAGTCGAGGTGCTCGCAAGCTGGCCCAGACACCTCGGTTATCTGCAAAAAATCCATTTCTATGATGGATAATACTAGCGAAATTGCTGTAAATTTTGGAAATGACAAAATCTAGATTCATCCGGTACTTACTGTTAGGTACATAGATGGTTAACAACAACTCCAGAATGTAAAAGGAAGTAGGTTAATCATATAAATAATCTGATCAATCCAAAAAAATGTAAAGTAAAAAGGAACTACCAGTGAATAAGTCATCATTTGCTGATTCAAATCTTACCTGTGCCACAATACTTAGACGCTGATCAGCAAATTTTGTCATCCCCTGTAAATGAAAATGATAAGGTTCAATATTGATCACATGTAGAAATTACAGATCACCACTCCTTCCTTTTCAATTTGTATGACATTTCCTGATGTCCCAAAACGTTTGATACCATTCATTTTACATACTACATTCACAACTTTGAAAATATGTTTTCTCTATCAAACAAACGTTACAACCATTACTTAAATATTTAATTGTGAAATTTAGCACACAAGAAAATATATGCACGGCAAATAATAGCAATCTAAACCTAGCAACAAGAGACAATAATCAACAACAATAAAAAGGAGTAACAAGGACACTAAGATTTTAATGTGAAAAAACCTTCTCAATAAAGGAAAAACCAGCAAATTAATATCACTACAGTAACAAATTTACACTTCAAAATCTCGAGTAAAATACTTAATAGACCACAATACACTTAAAAGAAATAATTCTCTTTTGAATTACACAACTTATTATAACATCGCTCACCTTCTCAATTTTTCTGACAGACTATTTTCTTTCTCACTGTATGTGTAGTGAAATGAGAAGAGCTGCCCCTTTTATAATGGCAAAAGTGTGATCTCTGGAATATGGTACCTGCAAGCATTTTTTGGTGTATTTGGGTCGAAAGGAATAGTAGATGTTTTGATGAATTATCAACTTCAATAGGTTGCTTAAAGGCTAGATGTTTGGTTAATTTGTTTCACTGGGCTAACCTTACTACTGTAAATAACTCTGATGTTTTCTTGGACTTTGTCAGCTCTCTAGTTTTGTAGCGCTTAATTGTAAATGAGCTGCCAAACTCACTTCTTTTGTAACTTTTGCATCTTCTTGATGCCTTTTATGATATATTCTACTCACTTCATCAAAAACAAATGGCAAAAGTGTGATCTCTAACTAGTAGAAAAGGAAAACGAAAAATTCCAAGACTTTGTCACACAAACCAAACTTGGTCCCACTCAATATTATGGCCTAATGGCCAATGAAGTGGGAGGATAATCATGTCTCAATTTCAAATTTTAGCGAACGAACAAAAAAATTCTAGGTGATTTCTTCACTTGGCATGTGCGGAAGCTGGCCCGATTAGTCAATTACTACCAAATGGGGATGGTATGGACCCAATATATTTTTCTTCCAATATGACTAACTAATATAATATACAAATCAAATTAACGTCTGTCCAATCAAATCCAGTCATCAAGTAGAACAGAGAGAGTATCAAAATTAAAAATGACGCAATTAAAGAAATGCAAGAGATCATTACCAGTGAAACAACGGGGAAATAAGGCTTTTTTGTAGTGCCTGTGAAGTTTCTCAGTGATAAACCAGAGGATCTGAGAACCAAATTAAATTGAATTATTAATAGAAAAAAAATTAGAATTTAGTAGAAGAAAATCGAATTCAAACCTGGGAAGATTCTGAAGGCAATTCATTGGGAAATTAATGGAAAAAGCAGAGAGAGGAATATGAATCTGAGTGTAATATAAAACTGTTGAGCAGTGGAAATGAAAACTGTGAACAAACTTATTTAATCAGTGTACAGTGTACTTTAACTTTTAAGTGATATTTTTCTCCATTTTTTGGCGTTTTATATCTTCCAATCAAAACTCAAAAGGCACCTTTTTCAAGATTCTGTATAATACCCTCGGATTTTTTGCTTTTTTCGTAGGGTACTCAGATCTTTTTCTTTTTGTTCGTAGGTTACCAGCTTGGAATTAATCTTTTTTTTTTCTTTCCTTTTATAAGTAGTGCAAATGTAAAAGATATATTTTGAATGGATGATAAAATATATACAGTCAAACCTTTTTTTTTTTGTAACAGGTTCGTTTGTTCCAAATATTTTTATATGTTATACAGAAGTATTGTTATAGAAAATATATATTATAACATAACATTAAAATTGATTCCGAAAAAAACTTAGCTTTTATATAGTAAAGTGTTGTTATATAGAGATGTTGTTATAGAGAGGCATGATGGTAGTTTGTATATTCCTAATAGATTATAGGCAAACGTTTTTATTTTATACCTAGCTAGAGTGAGGATTAATTTGGTGATCTCGATTTAAACTAAATAGTCTCAAATATAAGTAATTTATCATCCCTCCTTTTCTAATTTTTGATTGTTGCATCAAAACCTCATAGAAGTCTTTTAAAAATCACACCTTCTCGATGAGCTATTTTTTCACAAATCTTCAAATCCAAAGAAGTAACTTCACTGGATAAACACTCTGATACCACTTGTTAAAATATTATGTGAGATATTTGTACTACCATAAAGTCATCAAAAGAACATAAATATAATTATATCATTCTTAAGAACTCTACTTTATATAACACACATATGAGGAAGAAAACATTAGAAATTTTCTTATAGTAAGATAACAATTAAACACTTAGGGTGTGTTTGGTATGAATGAAAATATTTTTTCCAAAAATATTTTTTAATTTTTTCATGTTTGGTTGGTTTAAATGTTTTGAAAAATATTTTCCTCATTAACTCATTTTCCTCCAATTGGAGAAAAATATTTTTCCCTATCAAGAGAAGGAAAAATATTTCCCACAACTCTTTTTCAACATTCCCTGCCCTATTCCCATATGCACATTTATTTATTTTAAGAATTCACATTTTTTAAAGTAACATGAACAAAATCATCCACCAATATATGCGCCTCTTAAATCAATACATTTCATCTCCAATTCATGAACTAAAATAAATAATTAAAATGCGCAAACAAGTTTAATTTAATATTTCAAAAATCTAACGTCATTTTGCATTTACATTATCTTCTACTATTATTATTAGTATATTTTCTTAAGCCTAATCTTACTTAAATGAATGGATTAATAGCTTGTTGCTCCATGATTACATTATAATTATCCCTTTATTCTAGGGCTGCAAAAATGTTTCGTGTGAACCTAATATTAGCATGGTTTTTAGTTAAATTTAGCTGCTTTAATTATTTTCTTGGTTATTAAAACTCCCTACATCCGACAATTATAAATACTTTTTTGGGCTAAATTTTTTGAAATATTGAGCTATAACTGCCGTTGTCATTGAAATCATGTAAGTTTATGTTAACACTTATGTATGGATATTACCAAAAATAATTCTAGTTGCGAACAAATATATGTTATTATTTTGAAATTAGAAAAATATTCACTTATATATACTTATGAATAATTCTTAAATAATCACATTTTCTTTTCAAAAATTGAATGATATTCTCGGATGAGTTATGTAGTATTATATTGAAATAAAACAAACTTTCTGTTTACCCTTAAAATTGGATAACAATTAAACTTATAATGAGGTTCTAAGGATACGAGATTTCACTTAATACCAATTGATAAATATGAAGATTAATAACAGAAATAAACTATAAAGTAAAGCAAACCAGTGTTAGAATGAAACTCAGCCCTCAAGTTTGGATACCCTTGAACTGGTTGATGCAAGAACAATTAAAATATAACAAGTTGATGAACAATAGTATAAACGAGAAAGAGAATTATATTGCCTTTTATATCTATGAATAATGTTCTTTGCAAATGATTAGAACTCCCATTTATATAGTAGAGGAATTCCACTTATGGTATAATTCTAATTACAGAAGAAAATCCCATGATTAGCTAATTAACCATTTCTGATTTGATCTATTCCAAGATTTACGCCATGATCCTAGACCAGCCACGGATATCTCGCCTTTCTATTATTGTGCTATCTTCGATCTTGCTCGATATTTGTCTCATTTGGCTTCGATCGCTACTAGCCTCGATCTCGACAGGTACCTCGATTTTGAACTCGGTACCTTATCCTCGTGATTTAGTATATTCCGTTACCAGGCCGTCCTTCAATGCAACCTCCCGGTCTCAGTCAAATAGTAGAATCGGGTGGGCCCGGATTCAACAGTATACAGATAGTCCCCTCATTTTTTGGAGTGTAATGACAAGAAAACGAATTGAGCCTTCGATTTTCTACCTCGACCTGTCATGACGTCATCCTCGTGACGGAAGTGACCGAAACGTCCCGTCGGTACAGTTTTCCAAGTCATTAATGAGTGTCAGTTAGCGGTCGGCCACTAGTGCCTTTGAACTGTCGCCGTGAATCCAATAAATAGACCCCTTTATCATTAATTCAAACTTTACTTTCACTTCCTTCTAATCTCTAAAACTTTTATATCTCTTAAGTTCTTCCCTTCTACAAATCTTCAGGTTTTGCTGTCACGACCCAAAAATCCCACCACGGGCGTCGTGATGGCACCTAGTCTCTAAGACTAGATAAGCCGATTTCAATTATATTTTTGGAGCCATTTTTTTAATTAAATAAGTAACCAAAACTAACAGCGGAACAAATATGAATGCACAACCTCCCAAGACTGGTAGTACTGAGTCACGTACTCTAACTGAATACATGGAATGCCACCCTTATCTCCCCAAAATAACAACTCATACAACACAATAATTTACACAGAAAATTATCACAGCAACATAATAAAATCAATTTATATCACAATTTTCCCAATGGCCACAACCAAATTTCAAAGATATAACAAAATCAATTAATTTCACAACAAATAGCTCAAGGCTCCACACAATGTATATAACACCCAAAAACAATCAATAGAGATAGAAATTACTCAGCATAAAACAAAACCTTCATTAATGCAAATTTAGATAATTATATTAACACTTATTTTTAAGCTCGCTTAAATTAATTATTTGCATAAAAAAATTTATTTTGGAATTTATTTCCAAGAAATATTAAACCAACAATACTAATATTTCAAGTAACAATCACATCAAATTGTCATATAACAACATATTCAACAACAACAAGGATTTAGGCACGATAAATAGATGATTAAATATATACCAATCAATTACCCAATTTACCACACAATATGCTCAGGACTTTAACTCAATAAAATTTACACATATAAGTCGAGTACTACTCGTCACCTCGCGTACACGACTTTTCACATTTCACAAATGGCACATAAGACTCGATGCCTAAGGGGTAATTCCCCTACTCGAGGTTAAGCAAGACACTTACCTTTTTGAAGTTATGCTGATATTCCAAAATCGCCTTCTTGCTTGAATTGGCTTCCAGATCGCTCAAATCTATTCAAATCAGTTGTATAACTTCATTAAAATTTATCAAAAATAATTCTGGATAATAAAACGTCGACTTAGAAATTTATTCCAAAAAGTCAACAAAAGTCAACACGGGGCCCGCCTCTCAGAACCCGACATAATTTTCATGAAATCCGAATACCCATTCCGATACGAGTTCAACCATACCAATTTTATTGAATTCCAATAACAAATCGACCTCCAAATCTTAAATTTAAACCAAGAGGATTTTCTAAATTTTGCAACCCAATTCACTAATTTAGTGATAAAAATAGCAATAGATTCATGTAATTCAACCAAAATCAAGTTAGGAATTCTTACCCCAATGTTTTCCTTGAAAAACTCTCGAAAAATTGCCTCACCCGAGCTTCCTTGGTTTAAAAATGGAAGAATGACACGAATTTGAACTTTATTCTGCTGCCCAAGTGTTTGTTCTTCGCGTTCGCGAGACTCCCCTCGCGTTCGCGATGAACAAATTCTTCAAAAGTCATTTTCAAACTCTTCTTAGACAACCTCTAGTATAATGGGCATAACTTTTTATACAAAACTCCAAATGATGAATGGTTTGATATTCTGAAAACTAGAGTCCAAGGACTATAACTTTCATTTATTTATTATCTCCCAATTCCTTATAGATTACGAGATATAAGCTTCCAAAGTTAACCCTGTGCAATAGAGATTTCCAAACTCTTCCCCGATAGCCTATAGTGTATCTACCATAACTTTTTATACACAACTCCAAATGACAAGTAGTTTACCTTTCTCAAAACTAGACACAAAGAGCTACAACTTTCATATTTTGATTATTTCCAAATTCGTTATAGATTGTGATATATGAGCCTCTAAAGTCAGACGACAAACATCAAAATTTCCTTCTTCGCGAACGCGAAGAACAAAATCCTAACAGCAAAATCATTCTTCGCGAACGCGAGAGGCTCCTCGCGAATGCGAAGAACAACACCAGAACCAACAACCAACAGCATCAAAACACCCAAACTTGATCCGGAACCACCCCGAATCAAACCCGAGGCCCCGTCCAATCGTACCAACCAGTCCCAATACATAACACGAATTTGCTCGAGGCCTCAAATCACATCAAACAACATCAAAGCCACGAATCATACCCCAATTCAAGCCTAATGAACTTTGAAATTTTAAATTCTATATCTTGTGCCGAAACACATCAAATCAATCTGGAATGACTTCAAATTTTGCACACAAGTCATAATTGACATAACGAAGCTATTCCAATTTTCAGAATCAGATTCCGTCCCCGATATCAAATAGTCAACCCCCCGGTCAAACTTCCCAAAAATTCATCTTTCGCCATTTCAAGCCAAATTCCTCTACGGACCTCTAAATAATTTTCCTAATACGCTCTTAAGTCTATAATAACCATACGGAGCTATTGACATCATCAAAATTCCATTATGGAGTCGTCTTCACACAGTTCCGACTACGATAAAAAATTTAAGACTTAAGCTTCCGTTTTGGGGACCAAGTGTCCCAAATCACTCCAAATCATTTGGTAACTGAATTCAACCATGCATGCAAGTCAATACACATAGTAAGAAGCTTCTCAGGGCCTTATGCCGCCAGGTGGGGCTTAAATTCTTAAAATGACAAGTCAGGTCATTACATTTGCTGTTAATCCTTTCTCAAACGTCAAGTACTATTATCTCCCTCTTCTTCAAACTCACACAAAAATAGCAAAAACATCTAAAACGGTACCATAAAAAGAATTTGCTTCATCTTCTCAACCGGCCGGCGGGAAAACGTCGGTGGAACCCCGTCTTGAGGAATGTATTCCTGGGGGGTGAGCGCTAAACTCTTATTTCAAGATCGATAAAGCCCCATCGATTCTTGGTCGATGCGAGCCAATTTTGAGGTATATATGCTCGATAAGTAAGGGATACCTTAAACAGGTAAATAAAGACTACAATTGGGAGGTCAAAGAGGTGGTGGTCCTGACCCCCGAAGAAGACATCACCACTCATATGGAAGGGTTTCTAAGTGTCTACACTTACCCTTTAACGCTGGGCTCCCTCGACCCTGTCATCGTTGATTTTTGTCGTCAATATCAAATAACCCTAGGCCAAATCCATCCTTTCTTTTGGCGAATTGTTATTCTGCTCCGATTCTTCGTAAGCAAAGTCGAGGGGCTTCCTTTCACCCTCGATCACCTTATCAGACTGTATAGCTCCCGCCTCTATCAGGGCGGTTTAATAAAACTCCAACGTCGGGCTACCAAAGTGTTGTTCTTGAGCATAGACGAGGACAAGGATCGAGGCTGGATGGACCGGTTCGTTCGAGTGAGGACTTCCGACCTAATCCTAGTCGAAAAGATGCCATTTCCTAAGAAATGGAACATGAATCGTAAGTATCATCTCACTGTTAGCTTCCATGTATTATTTGTTCCTCTGTCTTTTCTTATTGATGTCTTTTTCCATGATATAGAGGTTGCTTGGATGCCCCGTGAGATTCTCGACCTCTATATACGTCGAGTGCTCATGGCGTTATTTAGCAAAGGGCCGATGAGAGGGCAAGAATCATGGTAAGCCCACTTTTTGTGTATTTGATGATTTGATTAAGATGACCTTCTTCTACTTATTCAATTCTCTCGTGTACAGGCCTGGGCAAGGATGCGGTCATGAGGCCCTCGTCTGGTGAGGAGGAGACTTCGACCCCGGTTCAGAAGCCGACGAAAGATAAGAAAAGGAAAAGGACCTCATCCTTCGAGGATCCAAAGCCTAAGAAGAATCCGGTTCGTAAACCGAAGAAAGACATCGTTGCCCTACCTGCGGATGTGATTCAACGGCTAAGGGAGAAAGAAGAAGAAGATGAAGATGATGGCTCGGAACTGGTGGCCCGAGTGAAGAATTCCATCGAGACCTCAAAGTCCGCTGAGTCGGTGGTGGTTGAGGAGATTTCGCCTCGAGCCGAGGAGGTCTTGGAAAAGGGATCGAGCAAAGTCCCCGAGTTGTCGAAGAGCGAAGATGCCTCCCGCTGAGATGATAAAACTGTGGGTATGTCTGAAGAGGCTGGCTCCGAGGCCCTTCGCAATGAGGAGAACGCCCCAAGTGGCTCACTTGGGGCAATAGATATTGGAGACTCGTTGATTCTCCCTGCATTTTCCAAGGAGGTAATTCGGGAGGCCCAAGCTACGAGGACTCCCAAAGTAGACGGGCCCATGAAGGGGAGGACCCTTTTCGTGGTTACTTTATCGGGATCGAGGATGCCACCGACCTGAGTGAAGCATAAAGTCTCTTTGATGAGACTCAACAAGCCTTGAATCAGGTGAGTCTCAACTCCATTTGTCGATATCATACTTAGTTTATTTCTTCTCTTCCTTTCTTTTTTCCGTATAGGCTTTGGCACTCCATCAGGAGGCATTTTCAAAGTCCCGAGCAGAGTTAAGCCGATGTGAGGCCGACCTCAGAGGGCTCACAGAGGAGAGGAATGCCCTTAAACTTCTCAGTGGGCAAAAAGAAGAGGAGATCAAGGACTTTCGAGCCGAGTTGGCCAAGGCTTACCAAGATCAAACACGACCTGATTGAACAGGTAATGAAAATCTTAAAAGCTCATGGACTCGATTCGGGAACGGTGGCTAACATTTCAATCTCACAGCTGCAGCAGAAGGTCGAGAGGATTGAGCAGTTCCGCGAGGAGGTCAACATGATGAAGGCAGAGACCTTGGGGTAGAAAGAAAGTATGGATCGCTTTGCTGCTAAAAAAGAGGCTGCTCGAGCATAATTGTCATCAGTCGAAAGTCAATTTCGAGGCATGAAGGAGAAAGGCTCAGTTCAGGCAAAGAAAATAGAGGAGCTCGAGGCTCGGTTGGCTTCTGAACTTGCAAAGGCCAAATATGAAGCCGAAAAGGCAAAGGTCGAGACAGAGGTGATCGTGGTCGTCTACCGGGCCGATGCTGAAACCGCTCAAGTCTAAGCAAGAAAGGCAGCCGAGACCGCTCAAACTCGAGCACATTGGATTACTAAACTCGCCAAATGCCAATCAAGGAGGGAAACCCTCGAGGAGATCCATGCTCAAGGTTTCGATCTTACCGATGAGATAATAAAGGCTAGAGAGTATGAAGCTGATGCTGGAGTGTTGGCCTCTCCGGGTTGGTGAATCATCGACGCATACCTTTGACATTTGTCGCACTTTCGAACAAACTATTTTGTATCCTTTTCTATATCGGTCCAATAGTATCATGCTTTGATGACTTTGTGAACCAATGATTCAGCACCAGAATGATTTCCACATGTGCCCTCGTGGATTTATCGTAGGACGTAGTCGGTATCTCCTGGTCCCAAACATATAGTCAATGGTCCCTCGAACATCCTTCTATAAAGTGTTCCATCTATGGCCAATATGAATCGTGCGGCCTTCGTACGTATAGTCCTCAATTCCTTAGGATCCGATGGAAGCTTCCTGTTCTTTAGGTACTCGATATATTTGTTCCTCTAATCCCAGGTCAGACTTGTGGAGTTGATTTTGGCGTGGCCTTCTTCGATTACTGACCTTGAAAGTTGTACGACAATCCCCGAGCTAATCTCGTTGTCTTCAACTGATGACCCCAAATTTGCAAGGGCATGGGCCTCGCTGTTTTGTTCTCGAGGCACATGCTGTAGGGTCCATTCTTTAAACCGATGTAGAGTCACCTGTAGTTTGTCCAAGTATCTCTGCATTCGATCTTCTCAAACCTCGAAGTTTCTATTGACTTGGTTTACCACAAGCATGGAGTCACATTTGGCCTCAATGATCTCCCAAACCTTTAGCTAGCTTGAGACCTGCAATCATGGCCTCATACTCGGCCTCATTGTTAGTTAACTTGGAAGTTTTGATAGCTTGTCTAATTGTATTACCCGTGGGTGATTTCAAAACAATGCCTAGCCCGGACCCCTTCACGTTTGAAGCGTCGTTTGTGAAGAGGGTCCACACCCCCGATGATGTACCCGACTTTAATAATAGTTCCTTTTTGACCTCGGGTACGAGGGCTAGCGTAAAGTCGGCCACGAAGTCCGCTAATATTTGAGACTTAATGGGCGTTTGGGATTGATACTTGATATCGTACCCACTGATCTCGACGACCTATTTGGCCAATCGACCCGAAAGTTCGGGCTTATGCAAAATATTGCGAAGGGGATAAGTAGTCACCACACATATCGGGTGACACTGAACATATGGTTTTAATTTCCTAGAGGCACTTGTAAGGGCAAATGCTAATTTTTCTAAGTGCGGGTACCGGGTCTCGGCCTCACCTAAAGTTCGACTAACATAGTAAATAGGAAATTGCGTACCTTGCTCTTCTTGAACTAGGACCCCACTTATCGTGATTTCTGAGACTGCTAAGTACAAGTAGAGTTGCTCGTCCGTTTTAGGAGTATGAAGCAGTGGCGGGCTCGAGAGGTACCGCTTTAATTCTTCCAATTCTTGTTGGCATTCTGGGGTCCATGCAAAATTGTTCTTCTTTTTGAGCAGTGAGAAGAACCTGTGACTTCTATCCGAAGACCTCGAGATGAATCGGCCTAGGGCAGCTATATGCCCTATTAATCTTTGTACGGCCTTAACATTGTCCACGACTGTGATGTTTTCGATTTCCTTGATCTTATCGAGGTTGATTTCGATCCCCCGATTTGATACCATAAAGTAGAGGAACTTGCCCGAGCCGACCCCAATGCACATTTCTCCGGGTTGAGTTTCATGTAGTGTTTTCTTAGTATATCGAAGGTCTCATGCAAATGTGTCAAATGGTCCTCTGCTAGCAGGGACTTAACTAGCATATCATCAATATAAACTTCCATTGATTTACCTATTTGTTCTTCGAACATTCGATTTACTAAGCGTTGATAAGTGGCACCAATATTTTTTAGTCCAAACGACATTACATTATAACAATAGGTGTTGTACTTAGTGATGAACGAAGTCTTTTCCTGATCCTCCGGGTTCATTTGTATTTGATTGTACCCATAGTAGGCATCGAGAAAACTAAGGATCTCGTGGCCGGTTGTGGCATCGATCAGGCGATCAATATTCGGCAGAGGAAAAGAGTCTTTAGGACATGATTTGTTTAAATCTTTATAGTTTACGTATATTCTAAGGTTGTTTCCCTTTTTAGGGACTACGACTACGTTTGCTAACCATTTGGGATATTTTGCTTTCCAAATGGATCCTATTTTGAGAAGTTTGGTTACCTCGTCCTTGATGAATGCATGTGTTTACCTCGGACTGGGGCCTTCTCTTTTGTTTTACCGGGTAGAACTTCGGGTCCTAGCTCAGTCGATGTGTAGTGATCTCTGGCGGGATCCCTATCATATCTAGGTGGGAACAAGCAAAACAATCCATATTATTGATAAGAAATTTAATGCGTTTTTCCCTGAGCTCGGGGGTTAACCCCGTACCCAGGTATACCATTCGATCGGGTAGATGCTCGATCAATATGACTTGCTCTAGCTCTTCGACTGTTGATTTGGTGGCATCGGAATCCACGGGGATTATGAAGGATTGAGGGATCCAGTAGTCACCGTCCTCGTCCGTTCCCTGCTTCTTCGACTGAGTCGAGGCTGGTGGTTGTAGTTGCTATTTAGATTCATGTTTTTCTTTGGACTCCGATCCCTTTGTTGACGAAAGCGCCGATACCGGTATTACTTCGTCGATCGCGAACATCTCTTTGGCAACATGTTGTTCCCCGTACACCGTTTTACTCCATTCAGTGTTGGGAAATTCAGTATTTGGTGAACGGTTGAGGGGACCACCCTCATGTTGTGAATCCAGGGTCTTCCGAGCAGTGCGTTGTATCTCATATCGCCCTCGATCATATGGAACTTTGTTTCTTGAATAGTTCCGGCTACATTTACTGGTATGATGATTTCACCTTTAGTTGTTTCACTCTCCATGTTGAAGCCATTGAGAATCCGAGCTACAGGTACAATCTAATCTTATAGGCCGAGTTGATCCACGAACCTCGATCGAATAATATTGGCCGAGCTTCCTGGATCAATCAAAACACATTTTACCTGAATTCTATTCATAAGGATATAGATTACCAAAGCATCATTATGGGGTTGTGAGATCCCTTCTACTTCCTCATCATTGAATGATAAAGTGCCTTCTGGCACATAGTCTCAAGTTCATTTTTCCCTGATGATTGATACTTTAGTGCGTTTGAACACGGGCCCTTATGGAATATCTACCCCACCAACGATCATGTGAATCAGGTGTTGTGGCTCTTCCTGCAGGTTTTTCCTGTTTGCATCACGGTCTCTAAAATGGTTTTTAGCTAGGTCGCTTAAGAATTATCGAAGGTGACCCTCGTTGAATAGACATGCCACCTCCTCCCTTAGTGTTCTACAGTCTTTGGTTCTATGAACATGTGTACCATGGTATTTGTATATTTGAATGGGGTTTCTTTTGGGATGGATCGGTTTGTAGGGGTCTAGGCCATCTAGTATCTTTGATTCTCCCAATGGCTGACACAATATCTAATGCGTCGATGCTGAAGTTATATTCTGATAATCATGGTGCTTTTGTGGGTTCAACATGTCTATCGAAGCCACTTTTTCTCATGAGCCTTCGAGAGCTCTATCCTCGATTGTTCCTTTGATCATTTTGGACGGGATTGCGTCCTGGTCCACTATTTCTATGATCTGCGTTGTATGGTTGATACCAATCTCTGTTCGACCGGGGTTCTATATTGATATCCCTTTGAGTTCTGCCGACGGGCCTGTTTGGATAAACGGAACCGGAAGAGGTCCCCAATTGATCATCCTCGACACTGATCTTTGACTGGTATCGATTATGTACATCGGCCTAGGTTACCACTGGATATTCAATTAAATTCTGCTTTAGCTATCATGATGCCATCAAACTTCGTTCGTTCAATCCCTATGTAAAGTCTTGAACAACCTAATCGTCTGTGATCGGTGGTAGTTTCATGCGTTCCTTATGGAACCGAGATACGAATTCCCTCAACATTTCGTTGTCTTTTTGTTTCACCTTGAAGAGGTCCGACTTCCTAGTTACAACCTTTATTGCTCCGACATGTGCCTTTACGAAGGAGTCTGCAAGCATGGCGAATGAATCGATAGAATTAGGAGGCAAATTGTGGTACCATGTCATTGCTCCTTTCGACAAGGTTTCTCCAAATTTCTTCAGTAAAACAGATTCAATTTTATCGTCTTCTAAGTCATTCCATTTTATTGCGCACGTATAAGAAGTGACATGCTCATTAGGGTCGGTGGTACCATTGTACTTAGGAATTTCCGACATTCAAAAATTCTTCGGAATGGGTTTCGGAGCCGCACTTGGAGGGAAAGGCTTCTGTACGAATTTCTTTGTATTCGTACCCTTTAGAATAGGCGATGCCCCCGGTATCTGGTCAATCGAGAGTTGTATGTCTCTATTTTCTTGTCATTTGCCTCGATTTTCTTTTCTCCCAATCCTCGAGCATTTTCATAATGGCGGGGTCAGTCCCCGATTCATTGGCGTTTGACCTTTCCGGCACAGGCGCTGTCCTGTGGACAACTTCTGGTTCGATCCTACTCGGTATTCGGTGTTGATTTTGTAGTTGTGCTATAGCGACTTGTTGAGCCTGTAACATTTCAAATATCAATTGGAGGTTAACTCCACCATCTTCTCCGCCCTCCATACCTCAACCAACTGATCGAACTTCCCTGCGTACACTTCCTATGGGATTAACGCCCAAATTTGCATTTAGGGCGACATGTGAACTGACATCGACGAGATTTGCAATTGGTGCTTGTAACGACCCTGCCGGTCGTTTTGAGTATTACAACCTTGTTTCCCCATTTACTTCTCAAATTGTACTTTACAGTTATTGTGTGAATTTTCGGGGGTAATTGGTTCGGGTCCAGTGAGGTTTTGGAAGGAATTAGAATAATTAGTTCCAAGGTCTAAAGCTTAAGTTAAAATAGTGACCGGATGCGGACTTATGTGTAAACGACCTCGAATTCGAAATTTGATGATTCCAATAGCTCCGTATGGTGATTTTGGACTTAGGAGCGTGTCCGAAAAATTATTTGGAGGTCTATAGTGGAATTTGGCTTGAATTGCTGAAAGTTGAATTTTTGGGAAGTTTGACTAGAGGTTTGACTTTTTGATATCGGGGTCGGAATACGAATCCGGAAATTTTAATAAGACTAAAATGTGAAATAGGACTTGTGTGCAGAGTGTTTGGTAAATCGGAAGTATTGATATGTTTCGACGCCGTTTGTAGAATTTGGAAATTTATTAGGCTTGAATCTGTATGTAGTTCGTATTTTTGAGGTTGTTAGGTATGATTTGAGGCCTCGAGTAGGTCCGTGTTATGTTATGGAACTTGTTGGTATGTTCGTACGTGGACCTGAGGGCCTCGAGTGAGTTTCAGATGGTTAACGGATTGATTTTTGAATTTGGAAGACTGCTAGAACTTAAGCCTTCTGGTGTAATCGCACATGCGGAAAAGTAGTCGCAGGTGCGAGCTCACAAGTACGAGCAGGGGTGCACTGAAGCGAGATGCGCAGGTGCGGAAGGTGCTTCGCAGGTGCGGAATCGCACCTGCGCGAGAAGGAGAGCAGATGCAGGCAGAGGGTTGTGAGGCATTGGTCGCAGGTGCGAGAGAAACTTCCGCACCTGCGTGAGCGCAGATGCGGACGGATGCGCGCAGAAGCGAAAACTGGGCAGGCGAGTGGAGTCCGCATATGCGACGTTTTGCTCGCACAAGCGGATCCGCAGGTTGACAAATCTTGTCCGCATATGCGGAAATTGCTGGGACAGAACCTTAAATTCGAGGGTTCCACATTTTCACCTATTTTTTGGATTTTGGAGCTCGGGTTGGGTAATTTTGGAGAGGAAAGTTTTCACACAACTTGGGGTAAGTGTTCTCAACTCCCTTGTGATTATATTCCATGAATTAATCTTCATTTTTGGTGTATTCTTATTGAATCTTCAAGGGAAATTCGGTGTTGATTTTGTAGTTGTGCTATAGCGACTTGTTGAGCCTGTAACATTTCAAATATCAATTGGAGGTTAACTCCACTATCTTCTCCGCCCTCCATACCTCGACCAACTGATCGAACTTCCCTGCGTACACTACCTTCGGGATCAACGCCCACATTTGCATTTAGGGCGACATGTGAACTGACATCATCGAGATTTGCAATTGGTGCTTGTAACGACCCAGCCGGTCATTTTGAGTATTACAACCTCGTTTCCCCATTTACTTCTCAAATTGTACTTTACAGTTGTTGTGTGAATTTTCGGGGTAATTGGCTTGGGTCCAGTGAGGTTTTGGAAAGAATTAGAATAATTAGTTCCAAGGTTTAAAGCTTAAGTTAAAATAGTATCCGGATGCGGACTTATGTGTAAACGACCTCAGATTCAATATTTAATGATTCCAATAGCTCTGTATGGTGATTTTGGACTTAGGAGCATGTCCGGAAAATTATTTGGAGGTCCGTTGTGGAATTTGGCTTGAATTGCCGAAAGTTGAATCTTTGAAAAGTTTGACTAGAGGTTTGACTTTTTGATATCAGGGTCGGAATCCGAATCCGAATCCGAATCCGGAAATTTGAATAAGACTATAATGTGAAATATGACTTGTGTGCAAAGTTTTTGGTAAATCGTACGTATTGATAGGTTTCGACGCCGTTTGTAGAATTTGGAAATTTATTAGGCTTGAATCCGTGTGTAGTTCGTATTTTTGAGGTTGTTAGATATGATTTGAGGCCTCGAGTAGGTCTGTGTTATGTTATGTAACTTGTTGGTATGTTCGTATGGGGACCCGAGGGCCTCGGGTGAGTTTCGGATGGTTAACGGATTGATTTTTGAATTTGGAAGACTGTTGGAACTAAAGCCTTCTGGTGTAATCGCACCTGCGAAAAAGTAGTTGCAGGTGCAAGCTCCCAAGTGCGAGCAGGGGTGCGCTGAAGCGAGATGCGGATGTACGAAAGGTGCTTCGCAGGTGCGGAATCACACCTGCGCGAGAAGGAAAGCAGATGCGGGCAGAAGGCTCTGAGGCATTAGTCGTAGGAGCGAGAGAAACTTCAGCATCTGCGTGAGCGCAGATCCGGACGGATGCGCGCAAAAGCGGAAACTGGGCAGGCGAGTGGAGTCCGCAAATACGACCTTTTTCTCGCACAAGCGGATGCGTAGATGCACAAATCTTGTCCGCAGATGCGGAAATCACTGGGGCAGAACCTTAAATTCGAGGGTTCGACATTTTCACCTATTTTTCGGATTTTGGAGCTCGGGTTGGGTGATTTTGGAGAGGAAAGTTTTCACACAACTTGGGGTAAGTGTTCTTAACTCCCTTGTGATTATATTCCATGAATTAATCTTTATTTTTGGTGTAAGCTTATTGAATCTTCAAGAGAAATACGGTGTTGATTTTGTAGTTATGCTATAACGACTTATTGGGCCTGTAACATTTCAAATATCAATTGGAGGCTAACTCCACCATTTTCTCCGCCCTGAGTACCTCGACCACCTGATCGAACTTCCCTGCGTACACTATATTTAGGATCAACGCCCAAATTTGCATTTAGGGCGACATGTGAACTGACATTGACGAGATTTGCAATTGGTGCTTGTAACGACCCGGCCGACCGTTTTCAGTATTACAACCTCGTTTCCTATTTATTTCTCAAATTGTACTTTACAGTTGTTGTGTGAATTTCCAGGGTAATTGGTTCGGGTCCAGAGAGGTTTTGGAAGGAATTAGAATACTTAGTTTCAAGGTTTAAAGTTTAAGTTAAAATAGTGACCGGATGCAGACTTATGTGTAAACGACCTCGGATTTGAAATTTGATGATTCCAATAGCTCCATATGGTGATTTTGGACTTAGGAGCATGTCCGGAAAATTATTTGGAGGTCCGTAGTAGAATTTGGCTTGAATTGCCGAAAGTTGAATTTTTGGGAAGTTTGACTTTTTGATATCGGGGTCGGAATCTGATTCCGAAAATTTGAATAGGTGTGTAATGTGAAATGTGACTTGTGTGCAAAATTTGAGGTAAATCGGACGTATTGATAGGTTTCGACGCCGTTTGTAGAATTTAGAAATTTATTAGGGTTTAATCCGTGTGTAGTTCGTATTTTTGAGGTTGTTAGGAATGATTTGAGGCCTCGAGTAGGTCTGTGTTATGTTATGGAACTTGTTGGTATGTTCGTATGGGGACCCGAGGGCCTCGGGTGAGTTTCGGATCGTTAACGAATTGAATTTTGAATTTGGAAGACTGCTAGATTTGAAGCCTTATGGTGTAATTGCACCTGCGGAAAAGTAGTCACGGGTGCGAGCTCGCAAGTGCGAGCAGGGGTGCGCTGAAGCGAGATGCGCAGGTACGGAAGGTGCTTTGCAAGTAGGGGTGGGCGTCAGTCGGTTCGGTCGGTTATTATGAAAGTACGGTTCGGTTTATCGGTTTTCGGTTTTGTAATATTAATAACCAAATCAAACCAAAGTATTTACGGTTCGGTGCGGTTTTTTCAAGGTTCGGTTCGATTATTTCCGGTTTAGTTTTTCGGTTATTAACGGTTCAAGATATTTATATTCGATGTAGACTACAAATCTTTAATTGTAGTAAATTCTTTCACTATTTCTAGTTGGCAGTGACACTCTCAAAACACCAGTTATACCACTTGATTTTAAGCCTTGGCAATGCATGAAAAAGAACAGAAAAAAGATTTCAAAAAAGACTGCAAAATCTCAAATAGTAGAGCATTCTGCAAATGCACCTTTCCATTTCAAAGAACCAAAGACTAACATCTAATTTGAGCATTTGGTCTTAGTAAGACTAATAGGCTAATAGGCTAAGGTACATATGGGCTTGGCTAACTTGGGCTTCAGATGGGTATGGGTAGCGTAAGTCTGTAGGCCAGAAATTTTGGGTATGAGTCCAAAATTTCGCTTTTTCGGTTTAATCGAAAACCGAAATACCAAAACCATAAACCGCACCGAAAAACCGAAATTTAATACTTTTAAAACCGCACACCGACCGAATAACCGTTTAAACCGAAACCGAAAAATTGAAATTCACGGTTCGGCCGGTTTTTTCGATTCTGCCGGTATTATGCCCACCCCTATTTGCAGGTGCGGAATCGCACCTGCGCGAGAGGGAGCGCAAATGCGGCCAGAGGGTTGTGAGGCATTGGTCGCAGGTGCGAGGGAAAATTCCGCACCTGCGTGAGCGTAGATGCGGATGGATGCGCGCAGAAGCGGAAATTGGGCAGGCGAGTGGAGTCCACAAATGCGACATCTTGCTCGCACAAGCGGATGCGCAGGTGCACAAATCTTGTCCGCAGATGCGGAAATCGCTGGGGCAGAACCTTAAATTCGAGGGTTCGATATTTTCACCCATTTTTTGTATTTTGGAGCTCGGGTTGGGTGATTTTGGAGAGGAAAGTTTCCACATAACTTGGGATAAGTGTTCTTAACTCCCTTGTGATTATATTCCATGAATTAATCTTCATTTTTTATATAATATTATTGAATCTTCAAGAGAAATAGAAGGAAATTTCTATAATGTCACAAAATAAAATTTTCAACTTTGAATACCGATTTGGAGTCGGATTTGAGTGAAATTAGTATGGTTGAACTTGTAATTGGATGGGTTACCGTATTTTGTGAGTTTCATCAGATTTCGAGACGTGGATCCCACAGGTGATTTTTGGGGCGTAATTTTGAATTTTGTGAAAATTATTAGCATTTTGATATGGAATTAATTCTTATAAATTGTGTGGACTGAATCAAATTAATTGTGGTACATTCGAGCCATTCAGGAGTTGATACGGGCATAATAGGATTTCTTGAGCATTGTTTAGCTTGCTCGACTTTGGATTCAGCTTGTTCGAGGTAAGTAACTCTTATAATCTTGGAGTTGAGGGTATGAACCCTGAATATATGTATTTTGTGAATTGTTGGGAGGTGACGCATATGCTAGGTGACGGGCGTGTGGGCGTGCACTATAGAAATTGTGACATAATTGTTTTTGTGAAATTGTATTGTTAAATAATCTTGACATTTTCCATGCGGTTTTATGTGTTAAAGAAATTGAGCTGAAAAGCATATTAAAAACACATGCTGAGGCTATGTGCCAGTATTATTGGGACCCACAAAGGTCATATTGATGTGAATTATTGTGTTAAATTAAAAATTCATACTCAGTCGTATTCATTTCATTGTATATCATTTATCAGTCTCTGTTGTTATTTATTGATACATCATATCATCATTTTTGAGCTATTTTTCATGATATTGTGAGCCCGAGAGACTGGAGAGATTAATGACTGAGTGAGGCCGAAGGCCTGATTGTGAGGATAAGTGAGGATCGGGGCTGCCCGCCTGCAACATACTTTGGGCTGAAGGAGCCCCTCCGGAGTCTGTACACACCCTCAGTGAGCGTAGGTACCTACTGAGTGCGAGTGCCGAGTGCTGAGTGACTGTGAGGTTTGCCCGAGGGGCTGTATTTGAGTGATGTTCTGCCCGAGTGGCAAGAGTGATTGTGAGGTATGCCCGAGTGGCGTGAGTGAGTGTGATGTTTTCCTGAGGGGCTGTATATGAGTGATGTTCTGCCCGAGGAGCTGTTTATGATTTTATCACTGAGTTGCATCGCATTGGCATGCACACATGACATACAGGCACACACACACACACACACACACACACATATATATATATATATATATATATATATATATATATATATATATATATATATATATATTTTCCTCATACTGTACAACATCACATTATTCATGATTTCTCACAGATTTTTACAGATGGGCATAGTGATGCATTTGTTTTATACGGGTTATCTGAAAGGAAAATGAAACATCCTATTTATTATTGAAAAGATTTTTAGGAGAAATTATTGTTTTCAAACTATTCATATTTTTTGGCAACTTCGGCAAACTATTTGGGTTTTCACTGATGTATTTGAAATGAAGAACTGTTATTTTTGAAATCATGATTTACATGAGCATTTTATCTCTGAGTTACTTATGGTATTATTTACTTTATGTTGTTGTGGACTATTGGTTGTGGATACGACCTTGGTAGAAGCTCGTCACTACTTTCAACCTACGGCTAGGTTTGTTACTTACTCAGTACATGTGGTCGGTTGTACTGATACTACACTTCTGCATATTGCGTGTAGATGTTGGTTGATGTTGTTGCTTTGCTCGATTGTTGCGAGACTTGAAGATGTACCTGCGTTCATGTTGTAGCTGCCTCTTGTTCATGGTAGCCTTAGATTTATAAAAGCTTTGTTTATGTATTATTCAAACAGACTATGTATTTATTTCATTTCCGTTTTGTATACTCTATTTTTAGAAGCTCATGATTTGTATTACCAGTTTTTGGGGGATGTATAATATTAAGATGTTTATTCACTTAAATTACTTTAATAATTATTATTGGAATTGGATAATTGAAAGTTGGCTTACCTAGCGGGTTGGGTTAGGTGCCATCACGACTAGTTAGATTTTGGGTCGTGACAAGGTGGTATCAGAGCACTAGGTGCATAGGTTCTACAAATCATGAGCAAGTGTCTAGTAGAGTCTTGCGGATCGGTATGATGACGTCCATACTTATCTTTGAGAGGCTACAAGGTATTTAGGATATATACTTCTCATATTTTTTTCCTTATTGTCCGAGATTGATTCAGCTTGAGACATAACTCTTTGAATTCTTTCCACGTATTCACATGCGCACATGAGCGCTCGGTATCAGCTGTGCATCACCGGCTTGTGATTTTATGAACGAGGTTCAAGATGTATATTATGTGTTTTGGTAATGGGCCAGTGTGGAGGACTTGAGGCCAGGTTTAGACCCCATCTTAGGCTCAGTAGCTTCAGTTGTAACTTGTACATTTGGACTCATATGTACTGTAATATCCCTATGAGTGGAAGTTGTGTCTCGATGAGCGGTGGAATGGCTTTGTGATGAGTATGATGTAAATGCGGGATGTGTTAATACGATTTGAATATGACGAGAAGTGTTTCCTTGAAATGTAAAGGAAAGGTCATTGGATGCTTGATTTTTGAATTGATGTGACATACAGTCTCCAGTATGAATGTTTTGAAGGATCTTTCACATTGTTAAATTTTGGGGTAAAACTAAATTCTCACGTCTCTTAATGAGTTTGGACTCAGATAAACTAAGTGATTGCATAGTAATTTTGAATGCGAAAGGGTATAACAAGATACCAGATTGAGGCTAAGTAGGTGGATTATCCCCTGCGGAGTAATCTATGTAGGAGTATTCCTTATGATATGAGTAGAGAGTTTCTTTTCTGCCGACGGGGTGTATGGGTGGAGGTTTGAATCTAAATTTGGTTGAGAAAGTTGATTTGTGTGTTAAGAGGATGAATACGAGTTTAGCGAATGATTGAGGTATTTTTATGATTAGCGTTGTATGAACTTGGGAAGAAGTTTCATTGGACTGACTGTGGTATTATGGCAGTAAGAGAGTATTGGTATTGTGAGTTATGGAATATTTTAATCTATGGCTTTGAGCCAAGTGGGGGAGTCTACTATTGATAATTTGATTTCATGGTTAGGTGTTAAATTTTAATTTTGGTCTGAGGCATACTTGTGGGTTAGCTATGACTTGCAAAAGTTGAGATTGAGGATGACTCGAATAAGAAAATTCCTCGTTAAGGATTATATTGCACGTATGAGTAAATGAAATTCGCGGGATGAGTGAGTTGTTATTGATGAATGATGTAGTACGCACAGAGTATGAATTTGATAAGTGGTGTTAAAGTAGAGTTACTTCTTTGAGTGTTGTGGTGCTAATGGGGCACGTGTCTTTTGGCCCATTTGGGCGGTGCAATTAGATTTGAGCAAAATGGAAACTCCCGAGAAAAATTCCAGTGGGTTTGAGAATTATATATAGTAATTGAGAATGTTTCCGGACTTGTGTATGGATAATATCCGAGATTTGCATTTGATGGTGCCTGGACTTGCGGAAATTCTATATAACTATGGATTCTACATTTTTGTATAAGGAAGGTAAGAAGAACAATTTCAAATTCACATAAGGTATTCTTAGAGTGAGTGTTATAGTTGTGGTATTTTTAAAGGTGCTTAAGAAGAATACAGTTACTTATGGACCGTAGGGCGTTGTGGTTCTATGCTAAAGTTTGTAGGGTGAGTTGTGGTTAAAGATCGTGGTATTTTAGCAAGAAGAAGTATCAATCTGAAGACAAATTCGGAAGGGACTCGGAGAAAATAGGACAACTGGGTAGTAGATTGGATCAGTATGGTAATGGATATGATCGGTTCTTTGGGTGCTTATGATGTGGGGCTTTTCTACAGGTGCTTTGTGGCAATACACCTGGACTTGGCGACCTGCGTAGCTTGGTCGAGTTAGAGGAATTTAGTTTTAAGGGCTTGATTATGTACAAATGGATTCCAAAGTATTCTTGATGGTTTCTACCGGTGTGGAGAACGTGTTGTGAATTGTGATTTCCTTTTAGAAAGAAGCAAGATAAAGGTTTCTAACTAAAATGGTATGTAAATTATTGGTGACTCAAAGTTGATAATAAGATTCTTGTGCTTTTAACATGATGGCAAGATAGATATTATGTGTTGTACGAAAGCTAGATTTTCATGTACAAGGTGGCAGTACAGTCTTGACGAGAAGGTAACGAACGTTGGACAACATGGACGATTTCAAATAACTAGATGAATACTATTACTACTTGGTGTTGTATGAGAAAGGGGCGGACTTCAGAAGACGCATTGTATTTTGACTTACGGATGTATAAATTAGTATTGCGGTACTCACATGGTTGATAGACCGTTGATATTCAAATTTTGTCAAATGGCACGGAAGAACTTTTAAAGTATTTCTCGTGGGATGATCGTGTATGAGAGAGGTGTTAGGCATTCGGGCGGTGGAGATGGAATCAAATATGGTGATTCGCGTGTTCTATAAAGTAAAGCAAACCAGTGTTAGAATGGAACTCAACCCTCGAGTTTGGATACCCTTGAACTGGTTGATGCAAGAACAATTAAAATATAACAAGCTGATGAACAATAGTATAAACGAGAAAGAGAATTATATTGCTTTTATATCTATGAACAATGTTCTTTACAAATGATTAGAACCCCCTTTATATAGTAGAGGAATTTCACTTATGGTATAATTCTAATTACACCAGGAAATCCCATGATTAGCTAATTAACCATTTCTGATTTGATCCGTTCCGAGATTTACGCCATGATCCTAGACCAGTCACGGATATTTTGCCTTTCTGTTATTGTGCTATCTTCAATCTTGCTCGATATGTGTCTCATTTGGTTTCGATCGCTACTAGACTCGATCTCGACAGGTACCTCGATTCTAAACTCGGTACCTTATCCTCGTGATTTAGTCTATTCCGTAACGAGTCCGTCCTTCGATGCAACCTCCCGATCTCGATCAAATAGTAGAATCGGATGGGCGTGAATTCAACCGTATACACCTTCCTTTTCCTTCCATTCCATGAAAGTACTGGTTGCACGTCCAGGACCAGGAGATGAGGTCAATGAGGGGTACCCTATTTTTTAGAACCCAATGTTTCGAGGCCTCAAACCTTATATGTGTGTGTGACAAACAAGTATAAACAAAATTAGATATATATTTTAGAATCCTTCCTCACTCAAAACCTTGGAGTCTAAATTATAGATTCGCTACTAATTTTTATGTGAGACTTGTTCTTGTTTGCAATCCAGCAAGGGAGTATCGTCTCTTACCCAACCCCTACAACAATGTATGTGACATGGTCCGTGGGATTTGGGAAGGGGTGTATGCATCTTATACCATTTCGTGTCGCGGGATACCGTTTGTCGAAATTTTTCATTAAATATTTATAAGAAAAATAAAAAAATTGGGAATACGTATAAAAAATGACACCGCTTGTCAGTATAAAGATTTATTCGTTTGTTGATTAATCTAATCCTAATTCCTTTAGAATCGCCTCGTTATTATGTGTATTAAGCATTTGACTCTTCCAATCAGAACGTGAATATACATGCACTCGACGGCAAGTCATGGACATGGGCATATTTAGGTTTAGGATATGGTTCACATGAACCCATACTCCATTGCCTAAATCATGTATAATATATATATATATATATATATATATATATATATATATATATATACGTGCACCCATGCTCAAAGACTCCTATGGTACAATAATTATTGAATGCACCTCTACTAGTGAAATTGACGGTACAACATGTTATTCCGATTCAGCCTGAGGTCAGGCCAGGGGCATCAAAGGAAGAGCATAAGAGGCTTGAGGGGTATAGTTCACCAACTTTCGGTGGCACAACCACCGAGAAGTGGCGTACGCACGTGATGGCAAGCGGGTTCAACTGAACCCGCTTTATCAAAAAATAATACTGTGTATATGTATAAATTAGGATTAAAGATGTGTAAATTTTGTATAAATATTTTATTTGAATCCACTTGACAACTACTATTTAACGACTAATGTTATGTACTTCTAAGATTGAACCCTCTTGCACAAAATCATAGGTTCGCCACTGCTACCGAGGATGCATAAGAATTTTTAGAGAAGTGTCATCGTATTCTCTGCACCATGGGTATTATGGAGGTGAGCGGAGTTGCTTTTACTATATTTCAGTTGTTGGGAGCAGCGTAAACAGGAATAACAGGCAAAGTAGTATGAGACTTAAGTTAAACACGTCAAATGTAAATTCTAATTAAATCTACTTCTTCGCAATAGCGTACCCATCTTCTTGAAATTATGCCGCCTCTGGTCATGGACAAAGGTATATCAAGGACTAACATAAAAGCTACTGGATCTCGGGAACCTGTATGTCAGCCTTTAGATTTGTCACCAGTCATGGAGATCTTCATGTCGCACATCAAGAGTGCTTTACACCCTTAGTGAACTGTGACAGCGCAAATTTATTAGATTAATCGAATAAGTGAGATTTGAATCCTCGATCGATAGAACAAACCAAATGAAAGAAAAAATTACTTTTGACAATGGGGTGGCTTTGCAATGGTGCAATTCACTAGATGCGTGAGCATATGATATCTAGTTGGATTCGGGGCGGACCTAGCTTATAAGTACCAGGTTTATGTGAATCCAATAGTTTTTGTTCAGATTTTATTATTAAATATTTATAAATATTTGATTGTAAACTCAGTTATTATATTAATTTGAGGCAGCTCTAATTAAGAGCCCATAAACTATATCCTGGATCTGCCTCTCTACTGGCCGGAATCATGGCCAAAAGGTTGTTGTGTTTTTATGAGTCGGCGGCCATTATGATCTCGTGCACATTCGGAGAATGTTTAAGTTGAAAGTATAGAATTTATAGCTTCCTACAATAATATCGGATTCACATTCAAATATTTAGTAGATTTCTTAATACATAAATATGATTTGGATAGAAGCTAGCTACTAGGTTGAACAGGATAACACTCCAAATCAAGATTAAGGTAAATTTAGTAGTATAGAATCATTTAACAAGAAAATACATGACTTTCCTTAGCAATCAACCGATAAGCAAGCCCACATTCTTTGTAAATCTTGCTGGAAATCTTGATCAACCAAGTTATTAGTTGAGAATGACTGATCATTATCCAAAACTGTTTTCTGAACATCAACAGAAAATTGGCTAAGATTTTGACTTTGCTCAATAAGTCCTATTAATCCTTCATTGATCACACACAAATGATCTCCAATTTCTGATATACACTTTTGTGGAACTTCTGCTAATAAATAATCTTTCTGCAATTTCAGAAATTCATTTCTGATTTTCCCAACTCCTTCATACCAGTTTTCAACTTCTCTTTTTCTTTTCCTTTTTTCTGTTTCTTTCACTTGTTCCTCATATTTTGATGCTATGCCATTTAATACCTGCAGATTGCTTTGAAGGCTTTGCCAATTGTACACAAAGCTGTGTTGGTAGTTCCTTGTGGGTTTTGTGAAAGAATCTACCATTTCAGCCTCCATATCCTTTTTTTTTCTTTCAAAATTGTCCTGCATATAATTTTTTTTTATAAAAAAAATCAGATAATCGTGTCTAAAGTGTAAATTGAAAAATCGAAAAAATCTTAATAAGACAATTGAAAAGAAGAAATCACTATTATACCTTTGCTATCCAAATGTTAAAGTTTTGATTAACCATCAACCGTTGATGGCAGGAGAAGAACCTATGGCTTTTAATATAGACAAGATGGATTAGAAAACAAAACAATATAGAGATTATAATATATATAAAAATTACGACTTTGTGGCAATAGATATCATGTAGTAGCATTTTGGCTAAAATAAACTGATAATTCGGAAGGAACCTAGAAAATGTCTTGCAATCACTTAGTGAAAATTGCTTTACACAAAATGTTTACATTTTTTAGTCGGTATACGTAGATTATATATTGATTATATACGATTATATACATATTATAAATAAATTATCCATATATTTTATATTCGTCGGCTACTTTTAATTAGTTGAAGTGGTTCGTTGAATGACTATTTAAATTAATTCTTTCTTTTTATTTTTTATCTTTATAAGGATCAACATCTTAAAGAAATATTTAAGAATAGTCAAAAGACAACCCTAGATTAAAGGACATGAAGATCTAACAAACTTATCCATTCATTTCCTTAATTAAAACCTCAAGAAACTTTCTTATTGTTTTTTATTACGACTTCTTAATATCATGTCTTCAGTGGCGGAGCCAGAATTTTTATTGAGGGATGTCAAAAGATATAAAAGCAAATATACCAGAAAATTAATTAAGGAGAGTCAATACATAATATATCTACATTTAAAAAAAAATTACATACCTATACAGTGTATTTTTCTCGCGAAGGGAGTGTAAGGTGGCTCTGCCAGTGCATGTCATCGTGAAAATCAATATTTATATGTGTATTGTGACAAATCAATTTTTATATGTGTATTTGGCGGAGCACTAACATGAAGTTGATAATGACCAATAAATCCTCATAAAATTGTACCCATTTTCTGTAATAAAAGAGCTCCTTCTAAGAAACCATTGATTTTCATAGGACACAACTTATGTGAAGAATTTCATTTGATAATTAGTGTAACTAACCTTTTATCTTTAAAAGAATATGTAGTTATAGACTACACCAACACAATTTGAAAATAATACAAAAGGAAACATTAATTTGGGGGACACGAAGTAGAGCCTTAAACTATCATAGCCTCAAATTTAAACAACTTAAAAGCTGAATTGTGACAATAGACCGATACTGGTTGTACCTAATCTTGAGTATGTTGTGAAAGCACGGGGGGGGGGGGTGACTAAGTGTGGGCTAGGCGGTATACAATATTTGACTTTGGTAGAAATAACTGAAAAGAGCATAAGGTCAAAAGAGACACAACAGTTTTATACTGGTTCAATAACTGTGTGGTACCTACATCCAGTTCCCTTGGGTCACAAGGGTTCTCTTTGAGATTGATAAATGTTTACAGTAGTGATGATTTTGAGAACGTTCACTACCGACGTTGTACAACAATTATAATTCTTTGTAGAGTTGACACAACTTTCTTTTTGTATTCTACTTCTTCCTATCTTTTGAGATACTTGTAGACTTAGGAATATAGTGTTTGTGCTAAGGAATAAAAAGGCTTAGAAACAGATGTTGTAGTTGCATATCTAATCCTTGAGTTTGCCCATCTTCTTATAAGCGAGTTTTGAGAGTTGTTGCAGATTGGTCTTTGATTGGTGCCCATAATATTTTACTGATATTTAGCTCAAGAAAGGCGCCTCTGATTCCTTCATACAAGATGAGTTGGATTCATTTAAGTGCTCCATTCCCCCATGCCCAAAATCCAGGGAGTACTTCATGCTTTATTGAAGAAAGGATGTCTCCCATTATGTTGTGTTTCCCACTCAAATTATCGTGCTCCGTGCTTTATCGAAGAAAGGGACGACACTTCAAATTGTCTCCCATTATGTTGTGTTTCCCAGCCATTTTGAATCTCATGTTTTACTTCAAGTGTTACTTCACTTAGTTTCTGTATCTTCTTTGAGTTACTGCAATTAACAAGACACAGTGAGTGAATTTGATTTGCCTTATTGTCATCATTGAAGTTTAAGTGTAACAATCTCCCCATTTTTTATGATGACAAGGCAAACGAATAAAATAGAGTAAAAACAGATTATACTTCCCTTTCATAGCTTAAGATACATGCTCCCCTGAGTTGTTGCTCTGGTTCTATTACTCCCCCTAAGTTGTTGCTCTAGTTGCTATGTTTTACTTGCCTCCTTTCTCCCCCTTTGGCATCAATTAAAAAGAAAAAAATCGAGTGCAGATAGAACAATCATAATAATATAGGTCACAAGCAAACTGGTTAGGATAGTAACGTTTATGCCTTCAACATAGGCATACTGTGATGGTTCGTACAGACCATCACAAAAAGAGGTACCAAATATATAACCTAAATACAAGTAGCGAACAAAAGATTGTTCTTTAAAACACACACACATACACTGCCTTAATTTCTCCCCAGGAAGTACTTCAGGGTATTGATCACTTTGGTGCAGAAAGAGTTATAAGAGGTATCGATTTCTTTGGTGATTTTGTTCATCTTTTCTGTCATGGAGTTGAAAGCCCTGATACCTTGCCTCCTTATAGCTCCTATGTCAATCCTGAGCTTAGCCACATTTGTGCTTGTTTCTTTGTTGATTTCCCTGATCCTGTCCACTTGTTCTTTCATGGTTGTGAGCATGATTTTTACCTCATCTAGACTTTGCTAAATCTGACGTGGGTTAATGGTGGAAGTCGACTGAGGCTCTGTTAGTTCAGTGGGTGCTTCAAACTGTACTGAAACACTTTCAACCTTGGGACGCCTGACCCATCCTTTTTCACCTAAGGAGTAAACCATCATAGTAAAGGCTATTTTTTCATAAGTTCTTGTAATGTGCCTAGGTGAGAAGGGTGCCAAATCAACCTTCATGACTTTAAGGATATGTGAAATGAGTAAGCCATAAGGTAAGCAAGCGGCAGAGGAGGATATATCCCTGATACTTTCGAGCATATACTGACGAATTCATACAAACCAGTCAAGTCTTTTATTATTCACAAGGCAGTAAAGAACGAAAACGTCTCTAGTAGTCAGGGTGCTGAGCGACCCAGTCCTAGGAAGCAGAGTAGTGGCTATCATTCGAGCTAGAATACTGTGTTCAAACTTGAGATTTTTAGGACCAATGTCAGGAGGGTTTTCAGAGAGAAAGGCTTTCGCTTCTTCTAAAGAAATTTCAAAGTCTTTCTGCCAGGAATTTTGTACAAAGACATCATAACCATGAAACTTAGCAGAGAAAATCTTTTCAAATTGATAGGAATCAAGAACAATCCGAGTGCCTAACACCATTGATTCTAAATCATCTTTGTCATTAACAACAAATTTGAGTAAAACATCCTCACATGCTCTTCATATACAGAGGTTCCAATAATATCAAACATAAAGGAGAGACGTTAAAAATCGAAGATAGCAATTACATCACAGTATAAACTTTTCATAAGAGAAAGACTTACAGAGTGTCCATAGGCCATAGATTTAGACTTATAAGACTCAAACCTTGATTTTTTACTTGGTCCATAGAAGATTAGTTTATCTACTGGCCCAAAATCTGAGCTTTCTATTTTCACTTTCTTGCATGTAGATCCTTTGGGGATTTTCTCAATTAGTCTTTTTCCTGTCCTTTTTTGACTAATAGGAGGTTCCTCCGATGATTCACTGCTTTCATTATCAGTTTTGAGAAAGTCTAAATCAAGAGATGATTCAAGGTCAACAGTTTCTTCAGCATTTTGGATTTTCTGAAATCGTATGCTTTGTCTTGTAGCAGTGTGTGAGATATTTCTTTTCGCCATGGTAAAGAAATTTTGTGTGAAGTGATGAAAAAATGAGAGAGAAAAAGGGGTGTTTATCTAAACTTTTGGGAGATTGAAGAGGTGCATTGGTTAGAGGAAAAGGTGGATTTAGATGGAAATGACTCTTCTGGGAGTTGTTTCGGCAACACAGTGTAATAATAGCACTTACATAAAAAAATTTATAAAGATTTCTTTACAAAATAGATATAATACTAATATTTTTACGCAGTAGACAAAATCTTTCTTACAAAAGAGGTTTTGTAAAAATATCAGCAAGTTGCGATTCAGTACCAATGAATTCTAACAAGATATCACCTTTTGCAACATGATCATGAATAAAATGATGTTTAATTTTAATGTGTTTTGCCCTAGAATGATGCATTGAATTTTTTGAAAGACATATAGCAGTTGTATTATCACATAATATATGAGTATAGGTAAGAGATAGATCATAGTCGAGAAGCTGATGCATAATCCAAAGGATTTGCGTATAACAACTCCCTATAGCTAAATATTCTGCTTCAGTAGTTGATAGAGCAACTTAATTTTGTTTCTTGCTATGCCAGGAAATTAGAGCATTTCCCAGCAATTGGCACGTGCCACTAGTACTTTTTCCTGTCAATCCTATCACTTGCAAAATCTGCATTTGAAAAACCTTTTAAGGAGAAATTGTTAAAATGTGCATGCCATAGTCCTAATTCAGTGGTCCTAATGAGATATCTAATAATATGTTTAACTGCAATAAGATGAGATTCCTTTGGAGCCAGCTGAAATCTTGCACACTTACATACACTGAATATTATGTCTGGTCGACTAGCAGTAAGATATAATAGTGATCCAATCATTCCTCTATACATCGTTTCATCCACACTTTTTTTCATTTTTGTCTTCTTCAAGAAAAGTTATTGGGCTCATTGGAGGTCCAATAAACTTTGCATTTTCCATTCCAAACTTTTTTATGAGTTCCTTGGTATACTTAGTTTGGTTAATGAAAATTTCTTTTGAAAATTATTTGATTTGTAATCCAAGAAAGAATGTTAGTTCTCCCATCATGCTCATTTCAAATTCTTCTTTCACAATATGAGAAAATTCTTCACATAATACAGAGCCAGGACTTCCGAAGATAATATCAACAACATAAATTTGAGTAATACGATTACCTAAATTTGAGTGCTTAATAAATAAAGTTGTGTCGATATTACCTCTTTTGAAGCCTTGATTTAGAAGGAAAGAGCTTAGTCTTTCATACGAGGCTCTAGGAGCTTGCTTGAGTCTATATAGAGACAACTTGAATACATGGTTTGGGAAACTAGAACTTACAAAACCAGGAGGTTGTTTCACATATACTTCTTCAGAGATGTATCCATTTAAGAACACACTTTTTACATCCATTTGAAATAGTTTGAATCCTTTATGAGCAGCAAAGGCAAGTAGTATTCGAATCAATTCTAATCTTGCTACAGGTGCAAACATTCATCGTAGTCGATTTCTTCTTGCTGAGAGTAACCTTTAGCAACTAGCCTTGCCTTATTACGAACCGCCTGATCGGATTCATTCAGTTTATTTCTGAAGACCCATTTAGTTTCTATAATGGAGGCGTTTGATGGCTTTGGAACCAAATCCCACACTTTATTTCTTTCGAATTAACCGAGTTCATCCTACATAGCTTTGACCCAGTTGACGTCTTTAAGGGTCTCGTCAACCTTTTTTAGCTCAAGTTGCGATATTAAAGTCATGTGAGAGTTGATTTTCTGAGATCTTCTGGTAGTAATACCTTCTTGTGGATTTCCAATAATGAACTTGTGAGGATATATTCGGGTTCACTTTTTCATTCATTTGGAATATTTGTGATCGCCTCTTCAACAGAAAATGGTTCATGAAAATCAGTGGCTTTTTTTGTTGATTGATTTTGCTGCTTAGTCGACTGATATTGACTGTCTTTTTCTGTAACAACAGACTTTGGAACAAAAGATATTTCCTCATCTTCAGGAAGTTTTACATTCCTTAAGTGAGTGTTAGTATCTGCAAAAACAACATGAATGAATTCTTCAATGCATAAGGTTCTTTTATTGAAGACTCTATGTGCTCTACTTGAAAGAGAATAACCAAGAAAGATGCATTCGTCACTTTTTGTATCAAATTTACCCAAGTTATTTTTACCATTGTTGTGAATGAAACATTTACATCCAAATGAGTGAAAGTAACTGATGTTGGGTTTCTTACCATTCCACAGTTCATATGGAGTTTTTTTGAGAAGGAGTCGAATCAGACATCTATTGATAATATGACATGCTGTACTTATAGCTTCTTCCCAGAAGTGGTGAGGTAGAGAATTTTTCACAATCATGATTCTTTCCATATCCTGTAAAGTTCTGTTCTTACGTTCTACCACTCCAATCTGTTGAGGTGATCTTGGCGAAGAGAAGTTATGAGATATTCCTTGATCATTACAAAAGTTTTCAAGGGCTCTGCTTTCGAACTCTCCTCCATGGTCACTTCTGATAGTAGAAATGTAATATCCTTTTTTCATGCTGTCTCTTCTTACAAAAAACTTCAAAATTCTTTAGAGCGTCATATTTATGACTCAGAAACATAACCCAACTGAAACGAGAGAAATCGTCTACGATAACAAAGGCATATTTTCTACCACTAATGCTGGCAGTTCTGGTTGGACCAAATAGATCCATTTGCAGGAGTTGAAGGGGTTTAGTAGTAAATGCAATATTTTTGGTTTTAAAAGAAGAACGAGTTTGTTTTCCTAATTGACATGCATCACAAATATGATCTTTTAAAAAATCTAGTTTTGGAAGACCAATAACAAGATCGAGGTTAGAGATTTTTTGAATAGTGTGCATGTTAGCATGACCAAGCTTTCTGTGCCAAATCCAAGGATCATCAATTATAGAGGCTAGACAAATTTGATTACCAAGACTATCTATGTTGCTTATAGTATAGACATTTTTGTCTCTATTTTCAGAAAGAATAACTTTACCTGATTTGTCTTCAAAGATTTTTAAAAATGAACCTCATAGTCATTGTCGCATAGTGAGAAGATTGTAACCAAGTTCATCAACTAGGTATACTTCATCTACATCACATTTTGAGCTAAGAGGGACTCTTCCAACTCCAATTATATTTCCTATTGATTTGTCTCCAAATGTGACAGTCTCCATCTAATTTGGTGACTGTTTTGAACAGTTGTTTGTCACCAGTCATATGTCTGGAACATGCGCTATCAAGATACCATTTTCCTTTTCTATTTCGTTTGCGTTTTTCCTGCAATGAGAAGTTACTTATTTTTAGGTACTCAAACTTGCTTGGGTCCTGAATGATTAGTATTCTGAGTGTTAGCTTGATTTGAGGTCTTGGGTCGCGAGACCCATTTCTTGTTGTCCTTAAACATGCAATGGTTAGAGAAATGACCGAATTTTTCACAGTAAAAACATGAGGGGTTATTAGAAATTTCATAGCCTTTCTCTTCTTTGATTCTAAACCTGTAATGAGTTGATTTGTGCCCTCTTTTACCACAGTAAATACATGAAGATGGATTTTTAGTAGGAAATTTATGAGGAACAGACTTATTTGATTTAACAGAGCTATGACTGGTGTATTTTTGTAATCCACTTAATTGAAGTTGAAGTTTGTTAACTTTCTCTTGAATAATATCCATCTCAATTTCATATACTTCTAATTTCAACGCCCAATCTTTCTTTTCTCTTTGGGTTTTTCGAAGTTCATTTAGAACTTTCTCAATATATGTAAGAGCAATATCGATAAATTCTTGAAGTTTATGACAATTTGGACATGTAGGAAGATGTACCTCACGTGTACCTTCGTCGGTCTTAAGACCAAGTTCACCTGAGTCTTCATCGCTATCATCATTATTGGCCATGAAGCATATGTTGGCGATTTCTTCTTGATCAGATTCTTCTTCATCACTCCAAGCTCCAAAAGATTTTTTTCTTTTGAAAGTTCCTGCTAAGTTTCTTTTTCAGTTCAGGACATTCTGCTTGGATGTGTCCATATTTCCCACACTCATAGCATTTTTCATCGTTTTTGTCGTTATCATTGTTTATCTTATCTTTTCTGAAGTTTGATTTGCCTTTTCTGGTATATATGTTCCTTTCCATCATGTTAGTTACCACTTTGGAAAGCATAGCTATGTTCATATCTTTTTCTTCTTCATCTTCATTTTCTGATTCAGCCACAATTGCTTTGAATGCGACTGTCTTTCTTTTTTCTTGTTGAACTTGCATGTCTAAATGTATTTTTTCAAACAAAATTAGATCACCTCTTAGTTCATCATATGACATTTTTTCAAGATCCTGACATTCCAAGGCAATGAATTTGGATTGCCAAATCTTGGAAAGACTTCTCAGAATTTTTCTGACCTGTTCCCCATTTTTGATTGTTTTGCCAAATGATTTTAGGTATCCAATGATCTTGCTGAACCTGAAAAATATTTCTTCTGCTGATTCTTCATCCTTCATATGAAATAGTTCAGAATCTCGAACTAGAAGATTGATTCTTATTTTTTTACTTTTTTGGTTCCTTCATATGTGACTTCTAATTTATCCCACATTTCCTTTGCAGTTTCACAACTTGACATCTTTCCATATTCTTCTCCACTGATAGCATTATACAGAAGATTTTTTTCTTTGACATTAACTGTTATGATAACTGATTATTCTTCAGTGTAATCATCTAAATCAAGAGGATCAGATGAAACTATAACTTGACCATTTTTATCTTTCTTTGGTGGAATTGGAAAATTTCTCTTTTTATTTACGCGTCAAACTTTAATGTCATATGACATAGTGTAAGTCTCCATGCATACTTTCTAGTGAGAAAAGTGTTGACCATTGAAGTATGAGAGTCGTACTTGAGAGGTTCCTTCTTGAAATCGTGCTCCGACTACTGTGCTTGATCCCATGATCTTTTCATCACTTGCTGTTAAGAAGAGTTCATGAGTTAAACTCTGATACCAATTGAAAGCACAAGAGGGGGAGGCGTGAATTGTGGCTGATTTTAAAAACTTAGTTGACTAAGTGTGGACTTAGTCGACTAGGCGGTATACAGTATTTGACTTTGGTAGAAATAACTGAAAAGAGCATAAGGTAAAAAGAGACACAACAATTTTTATACTGGTTCAGTACTAGTATGGTACCTACATCTAGTTCCCTTGGGTCTCAAGGGTTCTCTTTGAGCTTGATAAATGTTTACAGTAGTGATGATTTTGTGAACGTTCACTACCGACGTTGTACAACAATTATAATTCTTTGTAGAGTTGACACAACTTTTTTTTGTATTCTACTTCTTCCTATCTTTTGAGACACTTGTAGACTCAGAAATACAGTGTTTGTGCTAAGGAATAGAAAGGCTTAGAAACAGATGTTGTAGTTGTGTATCTAATTCTTGAGTTTTTCCATCTTCTTATATGCGAGTTTTGAGAGCTGTTGTAGATTTGTCTTTGATTGATGCCCACAATATTTTACTGATATTTAGCTCAAGAAAGGTGCCTCTGATTCCTTCATACGAGATGAGATGGATTCATTTAAGTGCTCCATGCCTCCATGCTCGAAATCCAGGGAGTGCTCCATGCTCCATGCTTTATTGAAGAAAGGATGTCTCCCATTATGTTGTGTTTCCCACTCAAATTATCGTGCTCCGTGCTTTATAGAAGAGAGGGACAACACTTCAAATTGTCTTCCATTATGTTGTGTTTCCCCGTCATTTTGAATCTCACGTTTTACTTCAAGTGTTACTTTACTTAGTTTCTGGATCTTCTTTGAGTTACTACAATTAACAAGACACAGTGAGTGAATTTGCTTTGCCTTATTGTCATAATTAAAACTTAAGTGTAACATGTTAGTTTCCATGCGCTTGAATGTTTGTTCACTACATATGATTTTAGATTTTGTCAATTGTTTTAATAGTAAAATAACTGAAATTGAAAAAGAATTGGTCTGGACTCACAAGGAAAACACACATACCAATTCTTCTATTTTACACATCATGCTCAGCTCAATTTCCTATCATCGAGAAAACTATAACCAGAAAATGAAATGTTAAAAGACATGATTGAAAACTGAAATGCCCTTATAACCATAATTTTCTCATTGTTTCAACTTCTACAAGTGAAATTTCAGAATAATGTTACAAGTGAAACTCTAGCGCAATGATAATTTTACAAAACAGGGCGGAAAATGGCCAGTGGACGCTAATTGTACGTATTCTATACATTTATCAATCTATAACTTCTCTTTCATTCACCCCATTAATTTGCAACATCCATGCTTTTATATGTTGCTACCTTTTACTACTAGCGACAACGGTTTAAAAAGAATGTAAATAAACTCAACTTTCTTAAACTTTTCTGTGGATGATGAAAATGGTTTTTACCACCAAAAAATTGACTTGTTCTTTGTTATCAAATAAATTTAGGGGTGTCAAAATAATCTATAAAGTCGATTAAAAAATCGGATCGAACCTAACCAAATCGATTTTAGGGGTTTTAAACATAAATCGTAGGTTTGGTTTAAATTTATAACTACACCAAATAACTAGGTTAATTTAAAATTTCGAATATAAAAAATCAGAAAAAAAAGAACATGAGTTGAACCTATATTATATACAAATAGTCTTAAGGTATGCGCTACAAGTCTCCTGCTTTGAAGTTGTATAAAGGGTAGCACGGTGCACTAAACTCCCCCTATGCGCAGGGTCCTGGGAAGGGTCTGACCAAGTCTATTTTACGGCCTTACCCTGTATTTTGCAAGAGGCTATTTCCATAGCTCGAACTCATGACCTCCTGGTCACATGACAACAACTTTACCAGTTATGCCAAGACTCCCATTCAATGATAAACTTTCTACAGAAGACTTGAATGGGACTTGAATGAACTTTCTCCAGAGGCCAAGTTCAAGCTAGAGAGATATTTCCAGGTACGTACTTATTTTCTTCTAAAAGGAATGGAAGATGTGAAACATTAGTTCCTTTTCTCCTGGAAGCTTTCTCACTTCTGCACATCATTTTTTGTGTAGACTGCTACGAAGAAAATATCCCGAAGACACTTGGCTGAAATCGATGAATTTGTCTCCAACAACGCGATGGTAATAAAATTTGTGAACCATTTCTTTGCATATTGTGTACGGGTAAAATCGGAGGTAGAAATCTCCCCGATTTCCCGAGGAGAAAACGAAGGGAAAGCACGGCTCAACCTGATTATAATCGAGGTGGGGAACTCCTCGTATCGAGACCTAGGAAGAACGGACTATGCATCTGAGATCGGACACGGCAAAATTGACGTACCCCGAACCAAGTATGGCTTCTCGACCTTGGGAGACGTGGTGAACGGTTATGCATGACGGATAAGGGGGCCGTAATATTCGCCCTCAATCGAATTTTACAGCGCGAATCCCGTTCGGTTTCAATTATAGATCAACAATTACCGAAAAATAAGATTTTTACCTTTTTTAGACTTGTACTAATACTGAAATTCTCCTACTATATAAATGAGAAGTGTTTCTTTAGCCTCAGATATGGTAACACACATTCCAAAGCAATAAAAGTTTATTTTTTGGCTAGAATAGCTATTGTTCAAGGCATTACTCATTCGTTCTTTTCCTCGCTCACTACCGAGCTCGTACCGAGGGTCCAACCAAGGGCGAGTTCCACTGTTCAACACTAAAATCAGGCTTGGTCATTACATTGTGCTTGGTTTGATCGTTTATTTTGTCTTCAATTCGTTTATCTGTTATTCTTATTTATTTGTATTGAATTAAACCACATCCTTTAAACCGCGTACAAGTTTAATTATTCTCATTTTTGGGGTAAACAGTTTAGTGCCCACCGTGGGGCTAAGGATAATAGTAGTGATTTGATACAGATCTTCATAACATACCCTATTTTACGCTTGTTCTTTGAAATCTTAATTCCAGGTCAGCCTAAGAATGTCAAACTCTCAGTCCGCTCATTTGAACGTTGACGCTGAGTCAGGCCATCACAGCGAAAATAATAATATGGTGCCAGATAATGATGCGCCTCCTACCGATCCCAATGGTCTCCCAGCCACTGACCCGATCGATGCTAATTCGCAGGTGGCCATCAACATCAATTTACCAACTGGTCCCGAATATAGTGTTCGCTGGGTACCTCGGCCAACGACCCAAGAAGCGCCAGAAGGTGTAGGTGATGGGGTGAGCCTACGATTGATTTTCGAAATGTTGCAGGCTCAACAAGCGACAATAGCACAGCTGGAGAACCAAAGCCATGCCCCTAACAGGGTCGAGCCCGATCAATCTCGGGAAAATACTCGGAGAGGCGAACAAGTCGCCATGAGATCGGGTGAAGCCGAGTCCGGAGAAACTTCTGAGGTAATGAAGATGCTCGAGGCATTAACAAAACGGGTGGAGTCAGGAGAGAAAAAGATTGAGGCTAACGACAAGAAGGAAACGTACAACTCTAGGGTATACCGTACAACTTCAAAATCGAGTACCGGAGCGACCCCGTTCTCCCTAGTCTATGGAGTGGAAGCCTTAATACTAGTCGAGGTAGGGGAACCGAGCCTCAGGTTCCAGTATGCTACCGAAGTGTCAAACGGTGAAGTCATGACTACGAGCCTGGAATTATTGGACGAGAGGCGGGAAGCCGTCCTGGTCCGGTTGGCCGTCCAGAAGCAGAAAGTAGGGAGGTACTATAACCGAAGAGCCAACCTTCGATATTTTTAAATCGGAGACTTGGTACTGAGAAAGGTATCACCATACACCAGGATCCCAAATGACGGGAAACTAGGCCTGGATTGGGAAGGACCGTATAAAGTTGCCGGAATAACTAGCAAAGGGTCGTATAAACTCGAGTCGGAAAATGATATACAACTACCGAACAACTGGAATGTGGCACACTTAAAGCGGTACTACTCTAAGGTAAGAACTCAATTCCCTTTTTAATTTGTTTATATTACGGACTAACTTATGCAGGTACTCGGCCAAGGGCAAATGTGACTATTAGGTCTGAAAGCACGTATTGTACTCTTTTTCCCTTGAACCGATTTTATCCCGAAGTGGGTATTTCGGCAAGGTTTTTAATGAGGCAACAGTAAAACATGCTACCTTAGTTTTAAAGACCGATCTTAAACCGGAATTATTGATCGTTTGCACAAAACCAACCCGTATCTGATCCCTAACAAGTTCGGTCTTAAATACTGGGGCCATTATCCCTAGGTTAAGATATTTATAAAGAGTAAATTTTTTTATGTTAAAAGCCAATGCTTGGTGGTTACGATTCATTGTAAGGGTCAAACAAACCGTGCCCATATAGCCTACTCTAGCCACGGCACAAGGCTTATGCGCCTCCGATTATGTACTCTACATATGAAATAATAAAAGAAATTTTTGTTTCTCTCATACTTTATTACTACGCATTTCGCTTCGTCGATGCTTCACAACGGATCCTAGATCCCAAAGCCCACGGGCTACCTCGACTTAGGGACTGTCGTCCGATGAAAAAAGTCAGACGGCCCGGGCTATCGAGTACCGGAGGCACGGAGCCTATTAGGCAGTGCCAAAATATGAAAGACTACGGCCACCCTAAAAATGGCTCGGAGATGTCCGAAGTCCGTACTTAGAAAGTAAGACCGTCACGTATAATCAAAATCTATTAAAGAGTTACCCTTGGCAAAAACATCATCGTATATGACTAAAACACTTAAACATCTTAAAGGCCTTCGATTCTATCCAAATTTTGAAGCCACGAGTAATCCGAAGTTGCTATCGAAATCGGGCCCCATTTGGACCTACGAAGAACAGGTGCTCTAGATTACGTTTGATTCTATGCTAAAGCATTAGGAACAATACACAAATAAAAGATTGCAAATATATGCTGAAAAGTAAACACATGGTGTTTCCAAAGGGAATTTTTTATATATACTCCAAAAAATATTCACAGAGGCACGATAAAATGGCCTCATAATAAACAAGAAAAAGGATATACAAAAGTGAAACAAAAAAGAACTAAGGCATCTATGCCTGATCTTCACCAGAGCTTGACTCGGCACCGGAACCTCCAAAACCTTCGAAGCCTACGAAGAACAGGTGCTCTAGATTATGTTTGATTCTATGCTAAGGCATTAGGAACGATACACAAATAAAAGATTGCAAATAGATGCTAAAAAGTTAAAACATGGTGTTTCCAAAGGGAAAGTTTTATATATACTCCAAAAAATATTTATAAAGGCACGATAAAATGGCCTCATAATAAACAAGAAAGAAGATATACAAAAGAAAACAAAAAAAGATATAATTCATCTATGCCTGATCTTCACCAGAGCTTGACTCGGCACCGGAACCTCCAGAACCTTTGGAACCTTCGAAGCTTTTGGAACATTCGGGCTCATAATGTTCCTTTGCCTCGGCCACGAGCCTCTTGGCTTCTTCAATCTTGGCCGACAGATTGAATCCTCGGGTGGGAATCTCTCCAAGGGTCTCCCTCCGGGACATTCGGTTCACGTACTCGGTCTTCGTCCTTAAGTGAGCCTCGACCACCTCCACATCAGCTTTATACTGGTCCAGCATTTCTTTAACCTTAGAGGAATCTACCGAGACTGCCTCTAATTTGGACTTCAGCGTAGTGTATTCCAGGCTGTGATGACCCAAAAGGTCATCTTTAAATTTAATAATTATTTATGTTTTCTAAGACCTTGAAAATCACTATTCATCATTCATTGACTTGCATGCACAGTCCGTATAATTTTTCGGAAAGTTTTTATGTGAAAAATGGATTAAAATGGGAAATATAGCTTTAAAACTCAATTGGGTTGGCTTTGGTCAATGTTTTGAGCAAACTGACTCGGATAAGTATTTTGACAGTTCAGGTAGGTCCGTATAGTGATTTGGGATTGGGGCATATGCCCGGAATCGAATTCGGAGGTCCCTAGTTCGAATTATCGCATATTGTCGAAATTTTAAAGTTTAAAGGCTTAATGACTTTAAAGAATTGATCAATGTTTGACTTTGTTGATACTGAGTCCGTATTTTGGTTCCAGAATGCGGTATATATTAATTACAAATTTTTGACTTGTCTACCAAATTTGGTGAGAAACGGAGTTGGTTTGACGTGATTCAGACGTCTGGTTGTTAAAATAGAAATTCTTAAGTTTTCTTAAACATTTCATTTGAATTGGTGTCTGATTCATAGTTCTAGGTATTAAATTGGTGTTTTGATCATGCGAGCGAGTTTTTATGAGGTTTTTGGATTTGCGTGCATATTTTGTTTGGAGCCCCTAGGGCTCAGGTGAGTTTCGGATAGCCTTCGGACCTTAATTCTATAAAAAATCTGGTTTTTGGGACTTCTGCTGGTTTCTGGTGTCATGTTCTTCGCGAACGCGAAGAGAAATTTAGGACAGGGGGATTTTCTTCATCGCGAATGCGATAGCTGGGTCGCGAACGAGAAGCAATGGGGCCTTACCCTTCGCGAACGCGACCAGCTTCCCGCGAACGCATAAGCTTGTGATATAGGGGAGGGGAACTGAGTAATACTCTTCGCGAACGTGAAGGCCACTTGGGCTGTTGCACATCGCGAACATGACAGGCCCTTCGCGAACGCGAAGAAGGCCTGACGACGAGTGTTTAAAACATACCCAAACGAAATTTTTCTCATTTTTCACAAACCCTCAATTAGAACTCGGTTTAGGGGCGATTTCCAAGGAGTTTTTCACGATTTAAACTGGGTAAGTATTCTTTATCACATAGTGAATATATTTCATAAATTTATGTTTATATTCATCATTTATTTCGAATTTAGATGGAAGAAATTAGAATTTTTTAAAAACTTTTCAAAAACGAGAATTTAAGATTTGAAGGTCCATTTGACATCTTAATTTGATAAATTTTGTATGGTTGGACTCATCTCGGAACGGATGTTCGAATTTCATAAGTTTTTTCGATATTCGAGACGTGGGCCCCACTGATGAATTTTGAGACGAATTTCGGACTTTAATCCGGAAAATTTGTAAATTCATATGGAATTAATTCCTATGAGTATATTGAGTTATTTATGACTAGATTTGAGGATTTCAGACACGAATTCGCGTGGCAATTTTCTCCCTGATTTCCTCAATTAATTGCTACTTGTCATTATTTGTTCATAATTAAATTATAATTATTATATGCCTTGATACTTAATAGTTTCTCATTGAACATGATATTTATTGGAGTATTTCTATTACATTTAAGAGTTGTATAAATATATATTGGAGGAACGGGTTGCACGCCGCAACAGAATTGATTGAAGTGAATATATTGGAGGAACGGGTTGCACGCCGCAACATAATTGATTGAAATGAATATATTGGAGGATCGGGTTACACGCCGCAACAGAATTGATTGAAAAGATATATTGGGATCGGGTTGCACGCCGCAACATAAATTGATTAAAATAATAATTGGTTATGACTAGTGAGTTGGCTTCAACTGTTAAAATGAGTTAACTTGATTTATTTCTATTATTGTTTTTATTATCATTATTATTATTATTATTGCGTACATATTATTTTAAGTAACCTGCCTTAGCCTCGTCACTACTTCATCGATGTTAGGCTCTGCACTTACCAGTACATGGGGTCAGTTGTACTAATACTATACTCTACACTTCTTATACAGATTTTGGAGTTGGTTCGGGCGGCTTACTGTAGATTTTTCCGGATACAGCTACCAGTGGAGACTTGAGGTATAACTGCATATCGTTCGCAGTTCTGAAGTCCCCTTCTATCTTATCTCAACTCTGTATTATATTTCAAACAACTTGAATTTTATTCAGACCTTTATTTTTATTATTCTAGAAGCTCGTGCACTTGTGACTCCAAAATCTAGGATGGTATTTAGATATCGCGTCTATTATAAAATATTCACTTTATTTCACACTTTATTTCCGCATTTGTTTTATTTGTTATTAATTAATTTAAAATTTTGTTAAAATGGCTAATTATATTCTAACGTTGGCTTGCCTAGCAAGTGAAAATTAGGCGCCATCACGGTCCCGAAGGTGGGACTTTCGGGTCGTGACAGTTGGTATTAGAGCACTAGGTTACATAGGTCTCACGAGTCACGAGCAAACTTAGTAGAGTCTGAAGGATCGGTACAGAGACGTCTGTACTTATCTTTTAGAGACTATGAAGTTTAGGAACAATATCATTTCTTTCTTATCCTGTCGTGCGATTTTATTCTATCATCGATAATTGAACTATTCTATTCTTATTCTCTCGCACATGGCGAGAACACGTAATACATCTACCGACGGACAGGGACCAGAGCCTCCGGTGGCAACTATGGCTAGGGGTAGAGGTCGAGGCCGAGGCATAGGTAGAGCTCAGTCTAAAGCTCGAGCAGCATCACCTATTGTAGAACCTCAAGTGGATCTTCAGGAGGAGGTTCCAGTACAGACTGCACCCGTTTGACCAGTTCAGGTCCCGGAAGGATTCATAGCTACTCCAGTGCTTCAGGATGCTCTAGTCCGTTTGGTGAGTCTTATGCAGGGCGTGGCCCAAAATGGTACATTTCCGGTGGCTCTAGCGGTCTCACAGGCTAGGGGAGGAGCACAAACTCCCACTACTCCCGGTTCGGAGCAGATGGCTCCTTAGAATCAGGCTCCAACAGCCCCGCCAGTAGGGGTAGTTCAACCAGTTGTTGCGGCACAGGCCGGTGATAGGCCCGCCATATTTTCCGAGGCCTTATTGAGACTGGATAAGTTTACTAAGCTCTTTCCAATTCACTTCAGTGGTACACCTTCTGAGGACCCATAGGATTATCTTGACAGCTGCCATGAGGTGCTGCGGAACATGGGTATAGTTGAAACCAATGGGGTCAATTTTGATGTATTTCAGATGACGGGTTCCACCAAGAGGTGGTGGAGATATTATACATTGACCAGACCAGTTGGATCGTCTGCATTGACATGGGAGCAGTTTTCACGGCTATTTCAAAAACAATTCCTCCCTATCACATTAAGAGAGGATTACCGCAAGCAATTTGAGCGTCTACAGCAGGGCAGTATGACTGTTACTCAGTATGAGTCCCGTTTTGTGGATTTAGCCCGTCATACTCTCCTTTTACTACCTATTGAGGGAGAGAGAGTGAGGAGGTTTATTGAGGGACTCACTCACCCTATTTGGCTTCAGATGGCCAAGGAGACCAGAAGTGAGATTTCCTTTCAGGCGACTACTATGTCGCGAGGAGGATCGAGATGGTTCTTGCACATAAGAGAGGGTAGATGTCTGATAAGAGGCCTCGTCAATTTGGTGGTTTCAGTGGTGCCTCATCTGGAGGCAGGTGTAATTTTGGTAGGGGCCATCCTCCCAGACCGTTTCATTTAGCACTTCAGGCATCTCCCGGTGCTTCAGGGAGTCACGGTCCTATTATGCCTTACTCTGGGCAGCCAACAGTGCATATTTAGCTCCTATCAGTGCACCACCACTCCAGAGTTACTACAGTGGTTATCCGACCCGTTTGGGTGAGTTTCACCTTCAGCAGCCACGGCATCAGGATGGCTGTTATGAGTGTGGGAACATTGGTCATGTTAGGCGGTATTGCCCTAGGTTGTCGAGTAACTGATCTCGGCAGGATTATCGTGCCATCATACCAGCATCGGTTGCTTCACCGCCTACTCAGCCAACTAGAGGTAGGGGTCAGGTAGCTAGAGGTGGAGGTCAGGACATTAGAGGTAGAGGTCAGACCGTTAGAGGTGGAGGCCAGCCAGTTAGAGGCCGTCCCAGAGATGCAGTTCAGAGTGGTGGGGCCCAGCCCCAATTTTATGCTTTTCCAGCTAGGCCTGAGGGCGAGTCATCCGCTGCCGTGATCACATGTATTATTCCAGTTTGCCATAGAGATGCTTTAGTTCTATTTGATCCAGGATCTACTTATTCCTATGTGTCCTCTAATTTTGCTTCGTATTTAGTTGTGCCTCGTGATTCCCTGAGTGCTTCTGTATGTGTATCTACACTGGTGGGAGACTCTGTTGTAGTAGACCATGTCCATCGTTCGCGTGTGATTACTATTGGTAGTCTTGAGACTAGTGTGGAACTTCTACTTCTTGATATGGTAGATTTTGATGTCATCTTGGGTATGCATTGACTATCAACTTATCATGCTATATTGGATTGTCATGCCAAGATGGTGATCCTAGCTATGCTGGGGTTATCGCGGTTAGAGTAGAAAGGAATTCCTGGTCATTCTACCAGCAGAGTTATTTCTTATATGAAGGCTCGGCGTATAGTCGAGAAAGGGTGTCTAGCCTATTTGGCTTATATTCGCGATCCCAATGCGAATGTTCCTTCTATGGACTCAGTACCAGTTGTTCGTGAATTTACAGAAGTATTCCCTGCAGATTTGTCGGGGATACCACCCGACAAGGATATTAACTTCTGTATTGATTTAGCTTCGGGCACTCAGCCCATTTCTATCCCACCATACCATATGGCCCCGCCGGAGTTGAAAGAATTGAAGGGGCAGTTACAAGACTTTCTTGATTAGGGATTCATTAGACCCAGTGTCTCGCCCTGGGGTGCACCAGTATTATTTGTAAAGAAGAAAGATGTTTCAATGCGAATGTGTATAGATTATCGGCAGTTGAACAAGGCTACTATCAAGAACAAGTATCCATTGCCAAGAATTGATGACTTATTCGATCAGCTTCAGGGTGCCAAGGTGTTTTCAAATATCGAATTGAGGTCTGGTTACCATCAGTTAAAGATTAGGGCATCTGATGTCCCTAAGACAGCTTTTCGGAATCGGTATGGGCATTACAAATTCCTAGTGATGTCATTTGGGTTGACAAATGCCCCAACATCATTTATTGATTTGATGAATCGAGTGTTCAAGCCCTATTTGGATTCTTTTATGGTTGTATTCATTGATGATATCTTGATTTATTCCAGCAGTCGAGAGGAGCATGAGTAATATCTTCGGAGTGTGCTGCAGACTTTGAAGAATAATCAGTTATATGCTAAATTTTCAAAATGCGAGTTTTGGTTAAACTCACTTGCCTTTTTGGGGCATGTTGTATTGGCAAAAGGCATAAAGGTGGATCCTAAGAAGATTGAGGTTGTTGAGAATTGGCCTAGACCTACTTCAGTTATAGAGATCCGGAGTTTCCTGGGTTTGGCAGGTTATTATCGTCGGTTCGTGGAAGGGTTTTCATCTATAACAAGCCCACTGACTAGACTGACCCAGAAAGGTGCCCAATTCAGATGGTCAGACGAGTGTGAGTTGATCTTTCAGAATCTCAAGACTGCTCTGACTACGACGCCAGTATTGGTATTACCCACAGGTTCAGGATCTTATACGGTATATTGTGATGCATCTCACATTGAGCTTGGTACAGTATTAATGCAAGATGGCAGGGTGATTGCATACGCATCGCGACAATTGAAAGTTCACGAGAAGAATTATCCTGTTCATGACATAGAATTGGCAGCCATTGTTCATGCGCTGAAGATTTGGAGGTATTACCTCTACGGTGTCTCGTGTGAGGTATTTACTGATCATCGTAGCCTTCAATATTTGTTCAAACAAAAAGATCTTAATTTGAGACAGAGAAGATGGTTGGAGTTGTTGAAAGACTATGATATCACCATTTTGTACCACAAAGAAAGGCTAATGTGGTGGCCGATGCTTTGAGTAGAAAGGTTGTGAGTATGGGGAGCCTTTCTTATATTTCGATTGGTGAGAGACCGTTAGTTGTAGATGTCCAGACTTTGGCTAATCTATTCATGAGGTTATATATTTCAGAACCTAGTCGGGTTCTAGCTTGCACAGTCGCTCGGTCTTCTTTATATGAGCGCATCCGAGAACGGCAGTATGGTGATCCTCATTTACTTGTCCTTAAGGAGATGGTGTGGCATGGTGATGCCAAACAGGTTTCCGTGGGGGAAGATGGAGTTCTACGAATGCATGGTCGTATTTGTGTGCCTAATGTGGATGGGCTTCGTGCATTAATTCTGGAAGAGGCCCACAGTTCCAGATATTCTATTCATCCAAGTGTCGCCAAAAAGTATCAAGATTTGCGGCAACATTATTGGTGGAGGAGAATGAAGAAGGATATAGTTGCATATGTAGCTCGGTGTCTAAATTGTCAGTAAATCAAGTAGGAGCATCAGAGACCTAGTGGTTTTCTTCAGAAGTTAGAAATTCCCGAATGGAAGTGGGAGCGTATCACTATGGATTTTGTTGTTGGGCTCCCACAGACTCAGAGAAAATTTGACGCAGTTTGGGTCATTGTGGACAGGTTGACAAAATCAACACATTTCATTCCAGTGGAAGTTACCTATTCTTCAGAAAGGTTAGCTGAAATTTACATACGTGAGATTGTCCGCCTTCACGGTGTGCCCGTGTCTATTATTTCAGATCGAGGTACGCAATTTATCCCACACTTATGGAGGGCTGTACAACATGAGTTAGGCACGCGGGTTGAGTTGAGCACAACATTTCATCCATAGACAGATGGACAGTCAGAGTGCACCATTCAGATATTGGAAGATATTCTTCGCGCTTGTGTTATAGACTTTGGAGGTTCTTGGGATCAGTTCTTGCCACTTGCTGAGTTTGCATATAATAATAGCTACCAGTCGAGCATTCAGATGGCTCCATATAAGGCATTATACGGAAGGCGATGACGATCGCCAGTGGGTTGGTTTGAACCGAGAGAGGCTCGGTTGTTGGGTACCGATTTAGTACAGGATGCTTTGGATAAGGTCAAAGTTATTCAGGATCGACTTCGTACAGCTCAGTCTAGGCAAAAGAGTTATGCCGATCATAAAGTTTGTGATATTGCATTCATGGTTGGAGAAAGAATATTACTCCGGGTTTCACCTATGAAAGGTGTAACATGGTTCGGAAAGAAGGGAAAGTTGAGCCCAAGTATATTGGACCCTTTGAAATTCTTGAAAGGGTGGGTGAAGTAGCCTACAGGCTCACCTAGTCTATCAGTGGTTTATCCGGTGTTCCATGTGTCTATGCTCCGGAAATATCATGGTGATCCGTCCCATGTGTTAGATTTCAGCTCAGTCCAATTGGACAAAGATTTGACTTACGAGGAGGAGCCGGTGGCTATTCTAGCCAGGCAGGTCCGACAGTTGAGGTCTAAGAGTTATCCTTCAGTTCGGGTGCAATGGAGAGGTCAGCCGGTAGAGGAATCTACCTGGGAGTCCGAGTCGGACATGCAGAGTAAATATCCACACTTATTCACCAGCTCTGGTAATTATTCTAACTTCGTTCGAAAATGAACGTTTCTTTTAGATGTGGAGAATGTGATGACCCAAAAGGTCATCTTTAAATTTAATAATTATTTCTATGTTCTAAGACCTCGAAAAGCATTATTTATCATTCATCGACTTGCGTGCGCAGTCCGTATAATTTTCCGAAATGTTTTATGTGAAAATGGATTAAAATGGGAAATAGAGCTTTAAAACTCAATTGGGTTGACTTTGGTCAACATTTTAAGTAAACGGACTCGGATAAGTATTTTGACAGTTCCGGTAGGTCCGTATAGTGATTTGGGACTTGGGCGTATGCCCAGAATCAAATTCGGAGGTCCCTAGCTCGAATTATCGCATATTGTCGAAATTTTAAAGTTTAAAGGCTTAATGACTTTAAAGAATTGACCAATGTTTGACTATGTTGATATCGGGTCCGTATTTTGGTTCCGGAATGCGGTATAGCTCCATTACTATATTTATAACTTGTCTGCCAAATTTGGTAAGAAACAGAGTTGGTTTAACATGATTCAGACGTCCAGTTATTAAAATAGAAATTCTAAAGTTTTCTTAAACATTTCATTTGAATTGGTGTCCGATTCATAGTTCTAGGTTTTAAATTGGTATTTTGATCATGCGAGCGAGTTCGTATGAGATTTTTAGACTTGTGTGCATATTTTGTTTGGAGCCCCGAGGGCTCGGGTGAGTTTCGAATAGCCTACGGACCTTAATTCTTTGAAAAATCCAGTTTTTTGGACTTCTGCTGGTTTCTGGTGTTATGTTCTTTGCGAACGCAAAGAGGAATTTGGGACAGGGGGATTTTCTTCATCGCGAATGCGATAGCTGGGTCGCAAACTCGAAGCAATGGAGCCTTACCCTTCGCGAACGCGGCCAGCTTCCCGTGAATGCATAAGCTTGTGACCTGGGAGAGGGGAACTAAGTAATACTCTTCGCGAACGCGACACAGGGCTCGCGAATGCGTAGGATGGTTGGTGGAAGCCTTCGCGAATGAGAAGGCCACTTGGGCTGCTGCACATCGCGAACGCGACAGGCCCTTCACGAACGCGAAGAAGGCCTGACGCCTAGTGTTTAAAACAGACCCAAACGAGATTTTTTCCATTTTTCACAAACCCTGAATTAGAACTCGGTTTAGGGGCGATTTCCAAGGAGTTTTCACGATTTCGAACTGTGTAAGTGTTCTTTATCACATAGTGAATATATTTCATAAATCTATTCTATATTCATCATTTATTTCGGATTTAGATGGAAGAAATTGGAATTTTTGTAAAACTTTCTAAAAACGAGAATTTAAGATTTGAAGGTCCATTTGACATCGGAATTTGATAATTTTTATATGGTTGGACTCTTCTCGGAACGGGTGTTCGAATTTCGTAAGTTTTTTCGAGATTCGAGACGTGGACCCCACTGATGATTTTTTAGATGAATTTCGGACTTTAATCCGAAAAATTTATAAATTCGTATGGAATTAATTCCTATGATTTGTAATGAGTATATTGAATTGTTTATGACTAGATTTCAGGATTTCGGACACGAATTCGCGAGGCAAAGGTTTATTGGATTCTTGAATTTGGTTGCAAAGCGAGGTAAGTATCGTGGTTAACCTTGACTTGAGGGAATAGAACCCTTGAATTATTTGCTATGTGAATTTCATGTATAACGATGTATAGGCAAGGTGACAGGTGCCTATACTTTGTCAAATTAATTGTTGCCTAATTATTTAAACATCTTAAATTATTTTAATACACGAATTAATCGTTATAATAATTGTTTCACTCATATTCCTTGTCAAATATTAATTCTTGAATTCCTGCAATATTTGCTACATACTTATTTGATTTATGTCTCTTAATTTCTATTTAACATTTATCATATTAAATATTAAACTGCCTATTTTCTCCCTGATTTCCTCAATTAATTGCTACTTGTCATTGTTTGTTCATAATTAAATTATAATTATTATATGCCTTGATGCTTAATAGTTTCTCATTGAACGTGGTATTTATTGGAGTAATTCTATTACATTTAAGAGTTGTATAAATATATATTGGAGGAACGGGTTGCACGTCGCAACAAAATTGATTGAAGTGAATATATTGGAGGAACGAGTTGCACGCCGCAACAGAATTGATTGAAATGAATATATTGGAGGAGCGGGTTGCACGCTGCAACCGAATTGATTGAAAAGATATATTGGGATTGGGTTGCACGCCGCAACCAAATTGAATATGAATATATTGTGGGATCGGGTTGCACGCCGCAATGGAAATTGATTGAAAACATAATTGGTTATGACTTCTAAGTTGGCTTCAACTGTTAAAATGAGTTACCTGATTTATTTTTATTATTGTTGTTATTATTATTATTGCGTACAGGTTAACGTAAGTGACCTGCCTTAGCCTCGTCACTATTTCGTCGATGTTAGGCTCTACACTTACCAGTACATGTGATCGGTTGTACTGATACTACACTCTGCACTTCTTGTGCAGATTTCGGAGTTGGTCCCGGCGGCGTGCTGTAGATTTGCCTGAATACAACTACCAGTGGAGACTTGAGGTATAACTGCACATCGTTCGTAGTTCTGAAGTCCACTTCTATCTTATCTTAGCTGTGTATTATATTTCAAACAGCTTGAATTTTATTCAGACCTTTATTTATATTATTGTAGAAGCTCGTGCACTTGTGACTCCAAATTCTGGGATGGTATTTAGATATCGCGTCTATTATGGATTATTCACTTTATTTCAGACTTTATTTTTGTATTTGTTTTATTTGTTATTAATTAATTTAAAATTTTGTTAAAATGGCTAATTATATTCTAACATTGGCTTGCCTAGCAAGTGAAATGTTAGGCGCCATCACGGTCCCGAAGGTGGAAGATTCGGGTCGTGACACCGGCCAAGATCGTCTTGTTCCAAGAAGGCTGAACCCAATTGTGCCCGGAGCTCGTCGTTTAGCCGAGACCACTTGTCGGCTCTGTCCCTTGCCACCTGGAGTTGGTCCTTGACCGATGCTAGCTCCTCTTTTGTGGCCTCATTTTTCAAAGCCAGCAGGTCCATCCTGCCCCTCATTGCCTCAGCCGTGGTCTTGAGCTCATCCATCTCGGCCCGAAGCTTGTCAATCAAGTCTATCTTCTCTTGGACCTGTGAAGTTACATCATTAGTCATCACGAGTAGCCCTTCTCGACCAGATCGGCATGCTCCCGTTTCACGGACGGGGCCTCCTTCTGTGCCTTTTTTAGCTCGGCTCGGAGAATTGGGAGGTCCTTGAGAACCTCATCTTGTTGTTCATTAAGAGCCTTGTACATGTACTTTTTTCGTATATGCTCTTTGAGCTCAAACTTGAGCTGGCTGATTTCCATTCGGGACCGGAGGAAGCTTTCATGGTGGAGCACTGAAGCTTGAAAAAAATAAGGTCATTAGAACATACTGAAATTAAGCAAAATTCGCAAAGGGTACAAAGAGTAGGCATCTTACCCGGTTAAGTGCCTGTTGTGCCTCGTTGAAAAGGCTTGATGTGCATACTTCGTTCATCTTCTCCTGGTCCTCATCGGTCACCAAGCAATGAAGATAGTTAACCATACCCACCGGAGTGGACAGCACCCGGGCGTCTGCCGGGATAGTAAGAACGACCGTTCTCTTACGGTCGGGATCCACACTCGGGGCAGGGAACTGCCTCACTAGCTTCGGGCTTGATCTCGATTTTCCCGCTCCCAATGGCACATCCTTTTTTGGGACCTCCTGGTAACCAAGCACGGAATAGTCCTCCAACGCGCTCATGTCCATGCCGTCGAAGTACATATTGAGGGCATCATCTGCGCACCGGGGCATCTCGTTTGATTTCTCCTTATCGGCTTGAGCCTCTTCGAGCATAGACTTTGTGTGGAACGGTGACTCAGCGATGTCGATGAACCAGTCATTTCCCTCAGAGTGAGGATAGCCTCTCAGGAGGCCGTAGCCTCTGGTTCTCTATCCAATCCTCGGGCTGAAGAAGGATCAGCCGCTATCTCCGGTAGCCGCCTGTTCCTCCCTATCGGTGATCGGCCCATGGATGACGAATTCTAGGTCGTCATCTTCAGGGTAATCCCTGAGCCGGAAGAGAGATTTGGAGACCGGTGCCCTCTCCCGGGTACTCCCCTTGGTGCTTTTCCAGACTCGTACTGCTACCCTCTTCTTCTTGAACTCGGCGAGCAAGAGGATTTCCTCTTTTTCTTTTTCTCCTCCCATGCGGCAGCTCCGGGTTATCCCAAAGCAGGGGGTTCAACGAGTAAGGATAGAGTCGCATCCCCGTCCAATGGACGAATCTTGGTGGTCTTGGAAAAACCTCTGATAAGGAAAAAGGACTTAACAAAAATAAAAGTTAAATACGTAAACGTAATTATTCGGGAAGAAGACTCACTACGGGAACATGCCTCCTACCTGCCCTTTGAAAGACTGCGCCATTCGCGCTAAAAGGATGATATTTGTTTGCAGATCCTCTCGATCCCCTCCTTGAAGCGGGGGACTGCATTGGAAACTCTGACGACCACTGCACAACAATAGGCACGAGCAATTAGAAAATGAACGAAGAAAACACCAAAATACTAAGAGAAGGAAGAAGACTTACGGGCCAAGTTCCACCTTTCAGGGAACGGTAAAAATTCGAGGGGTACGAGATCTTCGGTCTTCATCCGAATGAACCTCACCTGCCAACTCCGATCTCGATCTTAATCGATGCTCGAGAACTGAGCTTTGCTTGCTCGGCGGACGAGCTTAATCAACCCCCTCGAAAAACTCGAGGACTGTAGAGACAAAGCAGGTGGTCGAGAGTAAATCGAGGTGCTTCGGTGTTGTTGATAAAATAACTGAGGAGGATTACGATCCTCCAAAGGGGTAGGTGAATCTGCCCATGATAGACCTCACTTGTGGGATTACACTGAATATGTTGTTGTAAATCTGGTTGTTTGTTTATTCTTAAGAAATCACAGCTATCTCTGGGTTAATCTTCTGCAGTTTCCTAGACCTCCCAAAACTTTCTTCACCCATATACTCCCTGGAACTACATAGCAGATTACGTGCATTTCTTGTTGCATGTCCTCCCACTGGTCCCTCATCTCTTTTTGCAGAACTCATTGTCGCGATAGCTGATTTTCAGAGGGATTTTAGTAACTGGAAAATCAGGTAATGCATGTCCGTTAGTTCAATTTATAAATTGTTCTACTTGTCCTGTGTATGCTTTTTACAAAGGTGAAAATGCTTTCGTAGTCCTGTCAAAGGTGGAATTGATGCCAAGGAGATTTTTCATCCGTATACAACTTCTGAACATACTGCTTCTGTATACAGACAAGATTGCAGAGTGTTTGACTAAACTGAAGAAGATAATCTGAGACGCTAAGGAAAGTACACAGGAATCGAACTTAAGAAGTAGAATCCAGCCGCTGAAGGATCTGCTGCAAAATACCATCACGTAACTTCATATGGTATCCGAGACACAAGTTTTCATTATCATATGCCGAGGTTACTGGGATCGCATGGGGAAGGTTAGCAACTATTTTATTTATCAAGCAGCTAATAATGTCTTACCCACTGCACATTTCCTAATGTTGTGTACACTTTAAGTAACTCTTACATGTCTAATTGCAGGATGTTCAAAGGTTATTAAAGGAGAAGAAATACAACATATCTTGGTATAAATTATCACGAGCCACAGTATCAGTGAGTTGATGCTACTTTTTCACTAGTTAAAGTATAACCGCTTAATTATTTGTTTACTCTGTACATTTTGGTTGATGGTATTGTTTTTAACTTGCAGATTTTAGATGACATATTTGCATCAGAAATGCAAAACATCTAGGCGACGCACTTGAAAGAAAGACTTGAAACCACCTGAATCTATTGTAGCTGCTCGAAACATGCTATGTAAAGATGTTGCGAATGACAACGACAACAACTACTTCTATTAGAGTATAACAACTTGTACATATACTTGTATATACCAAATACCAGTGATTAGTTTTCTGTCCAATTTTGTTACCAGCCTCACTATCCAAAGACCAAGGTTGAACCATGGTTTGGGTTCACGGATATTGTGACCGAGGATTTGAGTATGACGAGGGCACCATTATCATTAGAATGAATTATCCAAAACTTTATTAGTCAGTAAAAGAATACATATAAACTCTAGGATAGATCAGTAAATAAGCAACATAATCCACTATATATTATAAACTTGCTAAGCAAAAAACTAAAATAAAGTAAGAAGAGCTTATGCTTTGATTTCATCAGACTCCCCAATTGACCCGCGAACACAAAATTCAACTTCATCAGACTCCCCAATTGACCTACCAACACAAATTTTAAAATAAGAAAATTCCTACACATCTTTGCGCACACATGGACTAAACTGGAATAAACTTTAAAATATAAAACAAGCTTAGTGGCCTTAATAGCAGTTAGTGACACATAGTAACAGTAATCTACTGTTGTCCCAAAAAGAGAACTAAAGAAGGTACAACTTAAATAAAAGTACAAACTTTAATGTTAAAGAATATCTTTAATTGATACTAATATAACAAAAGTACATCATCCACTTATACTTGAATTCGATGCGTTCTCACACTCTGAAAATAGTCAATAATAGCATCATTGCTTACATTTGCAAATACTTCTTTTTTCAAAGTAACAAACTAAACAATCATTTAAAAATACATCACCAATACTACTACGCAATTCATCTTTGAGGTACTTCATGGATGAGAATGCTATTTCTACCGTTGCCGTTGAGACAGGTAAAATTAGAGTCAACTTCACAAGTAAATAAACAAGTGAATATATCTCCACAAGATTTGCTTCAACCAACGCTTTTGACAAATCACCAATTTCTTTCAAATCCGAGAATCTAGGGTCATCATGTTTCATGTGCAATATGAAAGTGTCAAGTTGGTGACAAAGATCTCGAAGCTTCAATTCACCAAACTCATCTGGATAATACTTGGCCAATGTCATTATTCTTTCCTTATCAAAATTAGCAAACAAATTAGCCGGATTCAAGCTAGCCATACCAAGAAGCAAGTTACCACTAACAACATCAAAATGACTGTTAAGCTCCTGAAGTTGCAAATCAATCACTGTATAAAAAAGCTCAACACGTAAGTGATGTGAATAAATAACACTAGAAGGCCTACGCTTTGACTTTCTAGGAATATAGAATTCTTTCATATTGGGCACACAAATGTTATATTTAGCACAAAACAAAGAGATTTCATCCATTAATGATTTTCATCTAATATCCCCATCTAAATCATTGATTATAGCTTTCACGGTTTCTTGTGCACAAGTACTCACAATGTCCTTTTGGATTTTTGGCGAAGTCATCATATCATTTTTTGGAGCTTGTTCAATATGACTCTATCCACTTGAGGGAGTCTCTTTGCAAGCCATTCCAAAAGCCCTAGAAAAAGGCCTTTGTTTTTTAAAGAATCACTTTCATCATGAACTCGAAAAGACAATCCAAAGTACAAGAGGAACCTTGCAACATCGATTGATGCATTTAAATGAATTCAGTGCTCATTTCTTTATTTCTCGGATTGCTTATCAAAAGCAACTTGAATTGATTGAGATTGATTTGATAAGTGTAGCATCTTGTTGAAACACTTGTGGTGGAGGCTATTTACTTGATCACATGTAAAGCAAGTCTTTCCGAAGCTTTATTCCAAGCCTTAAAGCCCGTTTTTTGTGAAAGAGACACCCGTGCTTCCATGAACATAATCATTTTTGAATAAATAACAACATAAACAAATTGTGATATCTTTCTTCACACTATACTCCAACCATCTAGAATACAAATTATTAAACCAACCCAGACTAAATTGACGCATTTTATTCCTGAATAAAGTTTTAGGAAACTTATGATCAACCGGTTGGCAAGGTCCATTTTGAATGTAGTGTCTTCTTACTTCATCCTGTATTCAAGGACTATATTTATGAATGGGTACTCTCTCTCCAGGATCGGGATTGAGTAATTTCTCATCAAACTCATCTATAAGATGGGAGGATTGTTTCTGAGAGTAGAACTTGGTTGAGAAGAATTAAACTTCATCAAAAATACGTCCATCTCAATTCATAAGAACAAGAACTTCCTACAAAAAATAAGTCCAATAAATTTAAGAGCCTATCAAGAATACAAACAAACGCAATATCAATAGAGCAATCATACCCCGTTTGTCAAGAATAAAACAAATACTACAACTTACTGAATACTAATACTACAACTCTACAAAAAGGGCTACTTGATATCTTCACTAACATTTACTTGTAAATTATGGCTATGTTGCATTTAAATATAGTGTTGGTTGCTAGCACCGTGTAATTAAAATAGTGCTTCTCAAAATACTTAATTTACTTCTTTTTGTATATCAAGAATGGTAAACTTAAACATAAATTGAAAAGCATGGAGCGTCTGAAAATTAAACAGCCATTCTTTAAAAGTCTAGAGCGTCTGAAAAATAGAAAGAGAAGCCATTCTTAAAGTTAAACAACAAAAAAATTAAGAGACCGCTAAATTTTAGAGAAAATGGAAGCTCAACCTAAACAAAATCATTTGGATAATAGATTTGGGGTTTACCAAGAATGCCTTTAATTCCTCTTCTAGTAGCTAGTATCTAAATTTAGTATCATATCACTTCCAAATAAAGAGAGTATGCTAAAATAGATTTTCTTCTAAGGATAGAGCACTCTATAAGAAGTGATAAGGATAATCCAAATCCTAACAGATTTTTCTCATCAACGTAATCCATTTACCTCAAGCTACACTAGCTAGAGTCCTAGTTATAGTCACACTCAAACTCTTGTGACTATCTCTGTTGTACTTATCTATTTAGATTGAAACCTTATGAATTTACTATATAAAGTGTACATGGTTGAGGCAATAGAAACAATCCTTTTCCTACAGATATTAAGATTCGTTATAGTATCAAGAGCCTTCTAAAAACTCACACGAGTTACTCCCTTATTTTTCCAGAATGGGTGATTCACAGACTCACTCTTCAGCCACCTCATCTACTTTCCCCACCATCACAATCAGTCATGGGAACATTGCTCAGCCATCCCAATTAATTTCATTCAATCCAGCATCCCAACTCCCCTTGAAATTGTAAGGGAGCTCCAACTACTGCACTTGGAAATCATAAGTCATAACTCTTCTCTTTGGTTATGATCTTCTTGGGTATGTGGATGGGTCAGTTCCCTCTCCATCTGTGCATATCCAAGATGGAGCAAATAATGAATTTCCTAACCTCGCATTCAAGCTTTGGCAGAGACATGATAGCCTTGTCCGTAATGCTATCATGGCCTCAGTCGATCCTACAATCGCTTCTCTTATTGCACATGCTGCTACTGCCAAACACGCTTGGAAAATTCTTCAAACTACTTATGCCAACAAATCCCAGTCACGTATCTTCAGCCTGCGTGACACTCTTGCTAATCTCAAATGAGATTCACGCTCTATTAGTGAGTACATGCAGGATATTAAATCCATTTCGGATGATCTTGCATCCAGTGGCTCACCTCTCTCAAATGAGGAACTTGTCATCAAAATCCTAAGTGGTTTAGGATCTGAGTAAAAAGAACTATTTGTTGCTATAAGGGATCGAGATAACCCAATATCGTTTGAAGAGCTCTATGACAAATTGCTTGCACATGAGATGTTTATTAAAAACTCGGAGCCAAAGCTTGAAAACCCAATCATCACTGCCCAGTTTCATCAAAAATCAACCAACCCACACTCAGAATCCAGGAACTCTAATCCAAGAAACAACCGCAGGGTTCCCATTCAGACCACCTCAACCAACCAACGCACCAACTCCTTCCAGAATTCCAACTCCTTCCACCCCAACAACTGTAGCAACCAACAGAGAGTCCAATGCCAATTATGTGATAAATTTGGGCACATTGCTAAAAATCACATAGTGCACTGGAGGCTCAAGCCAACTTCACCAACCGCATGTCGTATGCATCTAATCCCGCAAACAATTGGATTGTTGATTCTGGAGCATCACACCATATCACAAATAATTTACAATTTCTACAAGCCGCAACATAATTCCCTGGCACTGATGAAATAATTGTTGGAGATGGTAAAATCATTTCGATTACTCATATTGGTCACACTATACTTTCTTCATATCATAATTCTTTTAAGTTACAGAATGTTCTTTGTTCCCCATATATAAAGAAGAAATTAATCTCTGTTGCTCAATTTTGTCGTCAAAATCTAACATCCATTAAATTTTTTCCTTATTCTTTTCTTGTGAAGGATTCGAGCACGGGGGCATGTCTTCTGTAAGGTCAGAGTAAAGGTGATCTCTATGCATGGCCACCAACCAGTGTCTCACCCCCTTCTCTACAAGCCAACTTTGCTACTCAAGCATCACCGTCCCTGCACTTTTGGCATGCTCGTCTTGACCACCCTCAACCTTGTATCACTAAAGCATGTGTGTCCTCATTCAAGCTTCCAGTGTCAATTAATGCTCCTTTTACCCTATTCAATTCATGTCTATGTAATAAAAGTCATCGTTTACCATTCGGTGACAATTCTATTTCTAGTTCTAAGCCATTTGATGTTATTTATTCAGATGTTTGGGGTCCATCTCCAATTCCCTCCTTTGACAACTTTCGATTCTATGTTATCTTTATTGATAACTATACTAAGTATGTCTGGTTGTTTCTGCTAAAAAATAAAGTAGATGTTAAAACTATTTTTTATTAACTTCACTCGAATGATTTATAATCTGTTTAGTGCATCCATCAAGATACTATACACAGATGGAGGAGGTGAATATATTGGTCTTTAATCTCTCTTACTGGAAATGGGCATTCAGCATCTCATGAGTCCTCCATATACTCCTCAAATAGTTGGAACTGTTGAAAGAAAATATAGACATGTCGTTGACACTGCCCTGACCTTACTTCATCATGCCTCGGTACCACTCAAATTTTGGTCCATTGCATTCCAAACTGCAGTATTCCTCATTAATCGACTACCAACACCTTTGCTTAATACTTTTGGAGAGTCTGAGCAACATAGATCTGTGCCATTAAGAATAAGCACAAGAGCCCATTGTCTGCACTGGGGGTGACAAACGGTCGGGTCGGATATGGGACGTGTCGAACGCATAGTCAGATTAGCATGAAATCTCAATGCACACGCTACAATAAGCAAGTGTTGATGCAGGATTTTTTCTTCCCCATAAATTAATCACAATGCAATAATTCAAAAGGTTGACTTGCTTTATTGAAGCTAATCCAAAAAGGAGTTGGAGTTTGTTACAAATACTCAACAAACTTTTTATAAATTGCAAATCAATATCACCAGACAATTTAGACAAACCTTCATACAAGATATGCCCTAATTAATCTTCCATGCCATAGCTCAGCCTTGCTTGAATTATGCACAACTCCACTTATTCCGAAAGCGTTGCCCTTGAAAAAGCCTTACTTAAACTTGGCAGTTCAGCCCTAACACATAATAATAACTGATGTATTTTTTCTTGCTCATTTCGTTGAGCTATTTCCTTGGCAGCTCCACAAGAACACAGAGGCAGCTGCCAATTCCTCCAATCAATAATTCAAAAAGAGAATACAGAAGATGACAAATAATATATTTTAACGCATAAGGTGTCAAGCTGTATGTTCCATGTTGACCGTATCTTCATAAAACTAATTTGGCAAACGTGGTCACGTTTCAGGGTGATATGCAGTCGTAGCCTATTTTAGAGAGGGGAATGTCAATAAATAGAAGGGCAGAATATAAATTGACCGGTCGATCGAAACTAATTGCAATCGTAAGCCAAAAAGTATATAAAATATGTATATTATACATATAAATAGAAAAAAGTACATATTTTTTGTCAGCTATGAGCGGCTACATCTCTCAAAATAAAATTCTTTTGTGTCTTATTGATTTTTTTACCCTCGGATAAAAGTTTTAGGAAATTTGCCCGGCACCAGATTTTAAAGCATGCTCGCCAGAATTTTCGCAAGTTATGGTAATTGTCAGGATTTGTGTCAAAATCTTGACGATCACCACAATCAGGCCCTCGGCCTCACTCAGTCATCAACCTCTTCAGTCTTTCGGGCTCTTAGAAATCATGATAAGCATCCCAAACAACAATGATATGATGCATCAATATTGAACAATAGAGACTGAGATAGAATGTGCAAGTAAAACTGTGAGTGAGTGCAAAACAATAATTTAGCAGATAATTCAACAAGTACACAACCTCTGTGGGTCCCTACAATGTAAACACATGTTTTAAACATAATTTATGGTTAAGTATGACTTATAGAAACTGTGGACAAAAATATAGCTAAGTGTTGAAAGAAGTGCGGACAACAGTTGATTTTGTGCGGATTGCACAATTTTGAGTGTTGTAGCAAAAACATTATCTTGCGTACTGTACAAATGAACAATTGAAAATGCAAACTCTCTGAAGTTTAGTCTGTCATAGAAAAGGTCGATGTGCGACCGCAACAAGAAATCTGCGGCCGCACGCAGAATTTTACGGACCACATATGGAGAACCAAAAATGAAGCCCAAGGTAACAGAGTGCGGACCGCACATGAAAATGTGAGGTCACACTCGACCTTCTTCCCCCTTTCATAGACCATAAAGCAAGGGTTACATTTTCTTCACTCTTTGAGTACAAAAATAGCACTCTCCTGATATTTATTGGTGAATCTATCTGTCCACACATACAACATCTTTGTTCAGTCACTCATCACACTCATTCGTCTGGTATGCTTCAATTTCTTGTTAATCTTTATCTTTTAATTTGTATATTTTTAGTCATTTTTAGGCCATTTGTCAGTAGAATTCAATTGTGTATCCATGTGGGGGTAAATCTGTAGTGGGTTAACTAATACATTCTCTATAGGGACTGGGTCAATATATTTTCATGCCTCTATGATGTTACCATGTCAAATTGTGCACAAAATTGCAAAACCTAGAGTGACCTAACTAAACTATTTGAAGTTTTTGAATTTGCTGCACCTGAAATTGTGCGGTCCGTAGAAATTGATTCTAGGGCATCATTAGAGAAGAAGGGGTCTGCGGTCATAAGGTAAAATGTGCGGACCGCAGAATTCCCATTGCGGTCGAAAAACAACTCTTTTACTGTCATCATAGATTCTACACTTTGTGACTCAAATGTGCGGCCGCAGTTCTAATTGTGCGGGACCACAGAAATCATGTTGCAGCCGCACATCAGCCAATTCTCTGTCATCAGAGAGTTGGCATATTTTCGGTTTATGAGATATGTCCACAAGTGAAATTGTACGGACCACACTTCACTTTTGCGGCCGTAAAACAAAATTGTGTGGTCTGCAAGGCCTCATCTGCATCCGCAAGAAAATTATGCAGACTGCAGATCCTTCCCTTACAAGCAGGCTTTAACTTTGAACCTCACTGTGTTTTCTGTTGTATACTTGCATATCTCCTGTGTATGTTTGAACATTGAATTACAACTAACAATTGCCTTTGCTTGATACAGACAATGGTTTGATCTAGAGGCAGAGGCGACACTTCTAAAGGGAGGGGTGAACCTTCTCGGGGTAGAGGCAAGAGTACCCTACCCCTTGGCCAACAAAAGACAATTGCAAAGAAATCTACAACCGACATGGGGAGAGGTGTAGATATTTCTGACACGAGCTCATATGTCATGTCTAAGGAAGCATAAAAGGGCAACTCAGCCTCTGTTAAGGAGCATCCAGCTGTACAGTCAATGCCGCAAGGGAGGTACCAACTCAGGGACGTGCCGTCCTCATCTCATAGCACTTCCTAAGACTCGGAGAGTTCTAGTCAGGCTTCTGAGCCATCTGCCACACCTGTACATGAGGCACAGATTACACCAGTTCACGATATTCAAGATGATGACAGAGGGGGAGATGCTACAACTGTCGGCCTTGAAAGGTCAAAGAAGAAAGAGGTTTGGGAGGATCGATTTGTTAGCTTGGCTGCCTTCACTAGCTCTCGTACATGGTGGCCAGTGAGGTCGCTAACTCTCAAACGATAGTTTCTATTAAAAGATCTAGAGAATTACAACCCAGTAGTGCTGAGACAGTTCAGGGAACGCTAGGGGTGGATGTGGTTCACTCGAAGTGTTATGGATGCCAAAGAGTACCTGGTCCATGAATTCTATGCGAATGTAGCTCACATCAAAAAGGGGACAAAAGTGACCAAAGTACGGAACTTAAAAGTGAGATTTGATCAACATACACTTAACACATACTTGGGATTCGAAGATGTTGAGCCAAAGGAATATTTGGATAGGTATGCATTGGGAGACTCAGCTCGTCCTTGGTTTGTAGAGATTCTAGCAGCACCAGAGTCACCACCTCCATGGATTGCCGATGGGGTTCCTATCCACTGGAGAACTCTTAGTTTCAAGGCGAAGGGGTGGCAAGCATTTGCCTGCAGCAGACTGGACCCGAGTCAGAATGAGACTTACTTTCCGATTCCTCGGACAGTTCTACTTGCTTCTATTATGGCTGGGTATCCTATCAATGTGGGTGCCATGATGTCGGCCAACATCTCAATGATTGCTCGGCAAGATGACTCGTCTTACCCGTACCCTAGAACTATTAAAGAATATCTCATGGATATAAGGGTAGAGCCGAGAGATTATGACACAAAGATAAGGTCGAAGAAGCCTTTTACTTGATATTCACCGATGGATGCGAACAATCCAAAGAAGAAAGTTCAGCCTCCTACCACCGCAGGCCAGTTTGATGAGCTAGCTACGGTAGCTGATGAAGCAGTTGATGTTCCATCTACTTCAGCTGAGCCTTCCTCCATTGCTGCAGCTATGCCTCCGCCATCATCCACAACCCCTAATTCACTTCCTGCCATAACTCCCACATCGGATGCAGATAGCTGTCTGACTTATCCAGTACTGTTGTAGCACAATCTTCTATTCAGGTACCTTAGTTTCCCCCGACAGTTAAATAGACATTGAAGAAGCTCCTTGTGAACCAGAACACTATTATGGCTGCAACACAGACCAGTGATCGAAGAGTTGGGAAAAGAAGTAAAGAAGATGAGAAAGTACCAAGCCAACAAAAAGTTAGTGGACAAGCTCTGAATATAGGTGACCAGGTTTGCTAAAGCCGGAGATCTTCCAATTGACATGTTGATTGACCCACACCAATCAGGCCCAGATCCTATAGCACCAACAACACCAGTGGCACTAGCTGGCCAGTTTGAGGATACTGCAGAGGCAGAGCGTCAAATGTTCACCAATCCAGCCACACCCAGAGTTGAGGATGATGAGATTCAATTGGATGATCCTGCGGGTGGTGACATTGCTGGGGATACAGAGATGTCCAAGGATCCATAGGGAGTTTTCTTCACTCCCCCCCCCCCCTTTTACTCTTATTTTGTTAAGCATTGGGGACAATGCTTATCTTTATTCGGGGGGTGGAGTTTATTGATTATATTTGATACATTCTGAGACATTTGGCCTGTAATAACTTGATAATATTTTCTCTTTTCTTATTATGTATATACTCTCTCTTTCTCTCATTATGTATATTCATTCTACCTTCAGTAGTTTTTACTTATTAGCTTCTTTATTAGTTCTTTGTTTGATTTAGTAGCTTCTCTTTATGTTTTAGTAGATAATAATTCTTTGGTTTTCTTAATGCCACAGTCTTTCCAAAGGTATTTGTTATGTGAACCAGGTGACTTGTGACTCTTGTGTTGATTTTGGCAATCATCGAGTAGTTTAAATTGGATCATAATGATCTTTAAACTTGAATGTGGTCATTATAGGACCTTGACTCTATACTCTTTAACAATCCAGTTGCATGAGGGGTGACATGAATTGTTGCTAGTCCAAGTATCCGCGTGAAGGGTCCAGAACTTGCCCCGAATGTGTTTCAAGGCGAAATCCTAAGTTTTGCTTGGTTTGAAAAGTGATTGTAGGCCCTCCTTGGCCCGTTTGAGTTTTCTATTGACAACCAATATCATTATCCCTAGTAACCATTTTGAGTCTCTAGTTGTTTCATTTAATAACTATGTTACAAGCCTTTACCCATTTTATCGTGACCCTCTCTTGGCACCCGTACTTTTCTTAAAACTTTTGTGAAACAAATGGCTCAAAATGTAAGTTTGGGGGAGAGATGAGGAACTTGAAAAGGGTATAAAGTTACAAAAAGATAAAAGAAATGATCTTAATGAGAAGAGAAGACAAGAAAAGAAAAGAACAAAAAGAAAAATGCAAAAAGTGAATAAGTGGAAGGGTTGAATGGATTCAAAAAGAGGTAATGATCCCAAACATGGAGAAATCAAAAAAAGGAGAAAAAAAATGGAATGATCAAGAAAGAGTGATTTTAAGTCTCTCTAGTCCCCAATGAAATGAAAGTGCCTCTAAGAATTGGCAAAGTGTGAGCCGAATGAAAGATGGAGTGCTTAAGGAATGGTGTAACCACTCACCCATACTGTATCCGACCCTAACCCAAATGCCTTCATTATATCCCGGAAGAAGTCCTACTTGATTCCAAGTCGAGTGAGCTTATATTAGTGATGATATACATGAGGGACAAGCCTATGGTACTTGAAGCTGTACTTACGACATTCTCTTGAGAGAGATGAGTGAACCTTTCATAAATCTTTGGATTGAGTGCAAAATTGCTTAAGTGATCTAGGCAAATGGAAAGAAGAGAAGGAAGAGTTTGGATTCCACTATGATCTACATGAAAGAGCAAGAATCCTTGATGAGTAAAGTCAATTTTTGAATCTCAAATGTCACATTAGAACTATATGTGCATGAATGTTTGAATTATCGCCTTGTTGATAATACATGAGTAGTGTGGGTAATTGTTGGTCCCAGCTGATGTGTGGATGGCTCACCTTTGACTCGCTGAAATGACCCTTAACTTTTTGAGGTGGGAACTAATTTATTTGCTTGAGGACAAGCAAAGACTTAAGTTTGGAGGAGTTGATAAATGGAGATTTTGACTGCTTATTAGCACCTTTTAGCTTTTGTTTTAGTCCGAAAGTATTGAATTGGGTTCCCAGATCTAATGAAATTGTGCAAAATTGCAGGAATGCTGGAAGTTTGATCTATTGAGATGAAAAGACTCAAAAAGGAGTGTTCCGAAGCACAAGGCAATAAAGGGCGCAGAACACAAATATGTGGTCCGCAGAAGAAATTGTGGACAGCAGAATTCCATCTGCGGCCGCACAACAAGAAGAAAAATGTAGTAGACCTTTTAGCAATGTGCGGACCGTACATGAATTGTGCGACCGCAGAATTGGGCTAGGAGTCAAAGATCAGAGAGTATGCAAAAAGACCAAGTCGAGGAGTCTTTGTGAATTGCAAACCGCACAAGAATTGTGCGGCCGCAAAAGATTGCCTCTCGGCCGCAGTCCAGTAATGTGTGGCCGCAGAAGATTGCCTCGCGGATGCAGTTCAAAAATGTGCGGCCGCAGAACTCCACTTCTTTCCAGTTGAAGAAATCTGCGGACCGCACATGGAATTGTGCGGTCGCAGAACCTCCCGAGGGGCATTTTTGTTTGAGATTTTCGGCCCTGTATAAATAGACGAGTTTCACAAAATTAGGTAAAATTTTAAACATCTGAAGCTACTATAACCATTTTTCTTTACTACTTTAGGAAGTTTTACATTATTTTGGTGTATACACATTAGATTTCATCATTTAATCTTCCATTATGAGTTTAATTAGCTTTTCTTCTTTATTTTCTTCAAAACCCATTATGAGTAGCTAGACTCTTACTAGGGTTATGACCCAACCCTAGTGTGTAAACTTTATGGGTATTTAATTTAGTACTTGTTTATCATTAGGTGTTGATTATTTAGCTTAGTTCATGCTTCAATTTTAGAATTAATGGTTGCAAACATTGATTCATGCCTATTTGACTTGGTCTCTACTTGAGAAAGAGGGACCTAGTCTAGGATAACTTAGCTAACAAGAAATTAGGTCAATTGAGAGATTGATTAATCCAATTAAAGGGTTAAACCTAGAGATAGTAATAACCCCACTTGAGCTCTTATCAACGGTTTTGGTTGATACCCGTTTTGACTTGAGAAAGACAAATTGGACATAATCACTCTCTGGACGAGAGGTATTGAGAGGGTAACATAGAGTTGAGAGCTATAGTACGCCCCAACCAACAAAACAAGCATTAACATCTTTATCCCATTAGGCAAACACCTAGGTTATGGTCACAACCCTAGGCTGTTAAACTATTTGGAAAAACACCAAAAATACTGATTCGCTTTTAGTTTCTTTTCTTTTACTTATAACTGCTAGAGCAAAATTAAAATTAGAAATCAAAACTTATTGTGGAAGTGAAATTTAGCTAATCCTTTCGCTTTCGTCAAGTGTATACTCCCAACACCCCTAGTAACTCCGTGTGAAAATCGACCCCGACTCTTGTTGGGTACTATTCTTCCCACGACCGTTTCCACTCACTATTGAGTGCGGATTGAAGGTGGATCACAACTCAACCAAAAACTATTAAACATGAAACAAAAAATTCTATACAAGCCAACAATCCCAAAACCGGTAGTACAAGTCATAAGCTCTACAGAGTTTACTAGAAAATCTCTAAATATAATTGTTCCGGAATAAAAAAAAATAGTACAAAGTAAAAATTTCAGAAGGTGATTCTGAGGCCTACGAACACGACAACAGGTATACCTTGAGTCTCTACAGCAATGACGGACTAGCTAGCTAATGATCGACAACTCCGAGGTACCTGGATCTGCACAAGTATCAAGACTAACCTCGGTAGAGTAGTGACGAGGGACAATCAAGATACATATTGGACTTAATAACCTGTACAAGTATGAATGTGAAACTAATAGGGACACAATATCATTATAAATTTAAGCATGGTAGAAGTAACAAAACAATACTCACAATAAGAAACTAGAGACAACGATTAGCAATAGGGAACAAACAAAACAATACTCACAATAAGAAACTAGAGACAACGATTATCAATAGGGAACAAACAACTAATATGCCGTAGAGTAAAATGGACACAGTTTAAGTCTGGTGAAACCAAATAAACTAAAGCAAGTAACAACTCAATAAGAACAACTGCTTTTACACAAGATTTATTCAAAAATTTCCCCCGAGGTACCAAACCTCAAAATCACAAATCACGGGTCCTAAATAACTTGGCATCTTGTGCCCACATTACGAATTTCAACCGCATGGATAACTCACGTGCCAATACCATTAGTACGTCATATCCGCACGGATGACTCACGTGCTAAAAGAGTAACAATATCTCATATCCGCACGGATAACTCACGTGCCAGCAATAACAATAATTCATAACCGCACGGACAACTCACGTGCCAATAGTAGAGGTCTCACATAGAAGGCAAGTATACGAGAATATATGTAAATGACCAATAAACATCAGGTTTCATCTTCTCAAACCGATATGGGTGATTAATTACGTGTATGCTTGTACAAATGTTCTATTACAACTCGAATCAACATGTAAAAGAATAGACAATGAATGGCACATAATGAATTAATCACCACAAAAGGTTAACTGAATAACTCACACAAGGTAGGCACACTACTACACAAATATGATCAATAAAAATTCCCCCAGGCCATCACAAGTCATCACAAATCATCCCCGGCCTAACATATGTAAATGACCAATAAATATCAGGTTTCATCTTCTCAAACCGATATGGGTGATTAATTACGTATATGCTGGTACAAATGTTCTATTACAACTCGAATCAACATGTAAAAGAATAGACAATGAATGGCACATAATGAGTTAATCACCACAAAAGGTTAACTGAATAACTCACACAAGGTAGGCACACCACTAGACAAATATGATCAATAAAAATCCCCTCAGGCCATCACAAGTCATCACAAATCATCCCCGGCATAGCCCATCTTGTATCGTCACGTGCGCAATAATAAAGTAAATGCCTGCCTTGACTCGCCGCACACGCATAATAATATTCCCACCTTGTCTCGCCACATGCTCAACCCACATATATATTGCCAGCCTTGTCACGCCGTATGTGCAAATATCAATAATAACAATAGTTCTGACAACTCATGTGTGAACACTCCAAAGATCCTCTCAATAATATTACGTGTGCCAAAACATAACAACACAATATAAAGACTTTTACCATATGTGCCCATATGCCATGTTTTTTCCTCAAAACAATTTAAATATGACAACTACGTATATCCCTTGGCTCAACAACACAGAGTACAACAGCCAGAACAATAATAACACGAGAGAATGGCAAGTAAATCAACGCAATAACTTCAAAGCACAAAGAAACAAAAGAACGAGCTCACAATGATAGATATAACAAGTAATAATGGTTCAAATAGGAATAACTCAATAATAGGAAAGATAATGTGTGTCAATGATTTCAAATAAGAATAACTCAAAAATAAGAGAGGCAACATGTAACGACGATTTCAAGTGACGATAAATCACAATGGAAGAGATAACATGTAATAAAAGAGGCAACAACTCCAGTTAAAACATATAAGAATATATTTGGCAACAAAGGTAGAGCATGAATCAATCTACTTCAAATAAGGCATGTAAGAGTACATTTTGCAAATGGAGGATATAACATGATAAAGCAACTTTATTTTAATATGCATAAGAAATCTAAGAGTCTAAAATGGTCAAATTTCCATATATATAAGTCGTGTACACACTCGTCACCTCGTGTATACGTCTTTCACGTATTTCAAATAGCGCAAACAACCCAATTCCTATGGGGTAGTTCTCCCACACAACGTTAGGCAGGATACTTACCTTGGCAAAGCTAAACTGATTGATAATTTAAAATGACCTTCGCTAGTGAAACAACCTCCGAACGACTCAAATTTAGCCAAAATAACTTCATAACATTAATAAAACTCATAGGAAATAATTATGGATAATAAAACTTTGATTTTTAATTAAAATTAAAAAGTCAACCCAATGCCCGTACCTCAAAACCCGACAAAAATTCATAAAATCCGAACACCCATTCCGATACGAGTCCAACCATACCAAGACTATCAAATCTCGATATCGAATCGCTCTTCAAATCCTCATTTTTTATTTTTGAAAGATTTTACAATATTTTCCAATTTCTTCCATTCAATTCACTAATTTAAAGATGACAATAATCATGGAATCATGAAATATAGTCAATTTCAGATAAAGAATACTTACCAAAAGCAAACTCATGAAGAACCCCTTCAGAATCGCCCAAAACCTAGACTTCCAACTCCCAAAAATGATAAAATCCTTAAACCCCCGAAATATATTCTTTTGCCCAGCCATGTTTTCATTTGCGTAAAAATTGTTGTGCATGATGCCTCACTTTAGCAAGAAAAATTACCGCTCCTTCGACCTTCACTTGAGAGCTCAAACCTCTCACATGCGATCCAATAATCGCATATGTGATTTCGCAAAAGCGGACGACCACCTGGAATACCTATAGCGCATCTGCGATTGATCCTTCGCAGATCCGACCTCGTACTTGCGCTCCCTCTTTCCGCAGAAGCGAAGAAACAAGACTTACACCAACGTAGTAGAAGCGACCAAAAATCATGCAGAAGCGTCCACGCACCTGCGCACCAAAATTCGTAGGTGTGATGCAACAGAACCAGCAGCCCAGAAATTTCATAAGTCCAAATTCCAAACCGTTAACCATCCGAAATCCACACAAGCCCCCACAAGACCTCAACCAAATATACCAAGACATCCCATCATATAATGCAGACGTACTCGAGGTCTCAAATCATATTAAACAATGTTGAAATTATGAATCACACCTCGAATCGAACTTATGAATTTTCAAATCTTCCAACTTCCAAAACTCGTGCCGAAACATATCAAATCAACCCGGAATGACGTCAAATTTTGTATGTAAGTCCAAAATGATACAACAAAGCTATACCAACTCCTGGAATCGAAATACGATCCCAATATCATCAAGGTCAACTCTCGGTCAAACTTATGAACATTTCAAACCTTCAAATTTCCAATTTTCGCCAATTAGCATCAACTTAACACCTCCAAATCCAAATCTGGATACTCGCTGTCACGACCCGAATTTCCCACATTCAGGACCGTGATGGCGTCTAACATTTCACTTGCTAGGCAAGACAACGTTAGAATATAATTAGTCATTTTTAACAAAATTTTGAATTAATTAATAACAAGAAAACAAATGCGGAAATAAAGTTTGAAATAAAGTGAATATTCCATAATAATCGTGATATCTAAATACCATCCTAGAACTGGAGTCACAAGTGCACGAGCTTCTAGAATAATACAAAAAAAGGTCTGAATAAGATTCAAGCTGTTTGAAATATAATACACAGTGAGATAATATAGAAGGGGACTTCAGAGCTACGAACGTCATGCAACTATACCTCAAGTCTTCACTGGTAGCTGAATCCGAGCAAGTCTATGGTACGCCGTTGGGACCAACTCCGAAATCTACACAAAAAGTGCAGAGTGTAGTATCAGTACAATCGACCCCATGTACTGGTAAGTGCCGAGCCTAACCTCAACGAAGTAGTGACGAGGCTAAGGCGGGGTCACTTACATTAACCTGTACGCAATAATAGTAATGCCAACAATAATAATAACGGGAATAGTAGTAAAACCAGTAAATAATAATAATAATTGAAATCAATTCAGCAGTCACAATCCCTCAACTTGTTTCCATTGCGGCGTGCAACCCGTTCCCCCAATATAAACTTTAAATAAGTCTGTTACGACGTGCAACCCGATCCCCCAATATAGACTTTAAATAAGTCTGTTGCGGCGTGCAACCCGTTCCCCCATATAAACTTTAAATAAATCAGTTGTGGTATGCAACACGATCCCCCATATATATATATATATATATATACAACTATTAAATATAATAGAAATACTCCAATAAATACCACGTTCAATAAGAAACTATTAAGCATCAAAGCATACAATAATTGTAATTTATTTATGAAACAAATAATGACAAGTAGCAATTAATTGTGGAAATCAGGGAGAAAATAGGCATTTTAATATTTAATATGTTAAAAGTCAAATAACAATTAAGACACATAAGTCAAATAAGCATGTAACAATTATTGCAAGAATTCAAGAATTTATATTTGACAAGGAAGATGAGTAAAACAATTATTATAATGATTAATTTGTGTCTTAAAACAATTAAGATGTTTAAATAATTAAGCAAATAATTAATTTGACAAAGTTTAGGCACCCGTCACCTTACCTATACATCGTTACACATGAAATTCACATAGCAAATAAATCAAGGGTTCTATTCCCTTAAGTCAAGGTTAACCACGACACTTACCTCGCTTTGCAACCAAATTTCAAGAATCCAACAAACCTTTGCCTCACGAATTCGTGTCTGAAATCCTCAAATCTAGTCATAAACAATTCAACATACTCAATACAAATCGTAGGAATTAATTCCATATGAATTTATAAATTTTCCGAATAAAAATTCGAAATTCATTTTAAAAATCAACAGTCAGACCCATGTCTCGAATCCCGGAAAAACTAGCGAAATTCGAACACCCGTTCTGATACGAGTTTAACCATACAAAAATTATCGAATTCCGACATCGGATTGACTTTCAAATCTTCATTTTACATTTTTGGAAGATTTTATAAAAATCCTTTTTTTCTTCCATAAATTCACGGATTCATGATTTAAATGAGTATGGAATCATGAAATATAATCAATATAGGATGAGGAACACATACCCCTAATGTTTTTCCGTAAAAATTACCCAAAAATCGTCTTAACCGAGCTCAAAATCGAAAGTGGTGGAAAATGGGTCGAAATTTCATTTCTAGAACTTAAGTTCTGTTTTCCCAGATTTTTACTCATCGCGATCGCGGGAATTCGTTCGCGATCGCATAGAACAATTTCTGCCCGGTCCATTTTACTCTTCGCGATCGCAGATAATTCTTTGTGATCGCGAAGCATATTTTGGCTGCCCAAATTTTTAACTCTACGCGATCGCGTAAATGGTCATGCAATCGCAGAGAATATTTTTCTCAGTCTTACACGATCGCGTATTGACTTGTGCGATCGCGTAGCACAAATTTGGTGCTTCAGCTTCTGCCTCATTCCTTCTTCGCGAACGCGACTTTGCCCACGCGTTCGCGGTGCCTTAGCCTTTCCAACTGTGCGATCACGTACAATACTATGCAATCACATAATACAAATTTTCATCAGTGATCAACAAGCCTTCGCGATCGCGGATGAAGCCACGCGATCGCGATCAAGGAAACCAGAACTGGAAAATACCAGATTTCCAGCCATCTGTCCTTGAACAAGAATGGTCCGAGGCTCATTTGAAACTCACCCGAGCCCTCGGGGCTCCAAACCAAACATGCTCACAAGTCCCAAAATCTCATACGAACTCGCTCGCGCGATCGAAACACCAATTTAACATCTAAAATTATGAATCGGATACCAAATCAAATAAGAATGTTAAGAAAACTTTAGAACTTCTATTTTCACAACCACGTCAAATCAACTCAGTTTCTCACCAAATTCAACAGACAAGTCATAATTGACATAACAGACCTATAAAAATTTTCAGAACTTGAATCCGACCCCGATATCAATAAAAGTCAATTTGTGATCAAACTTTGAAATCTTTAAGCTCTTAGGCTTCTAGTTTTCGCCAACATGCGATAATTCAAGCTAGGGACCTCCAAATTAAATTTCGGGCATACGCCCAAGTCCCAAATCACGATACAGACTTACCAGAACTGTCAAAACACTGATCCGAATCCGTTTGCTCAAAATGTTGACCAAAATCAACTCAGTTGAGTTTTAAGGCTCTATTTCACATTTTAATCAATGTTTCATATAAAAACTTTTCGGAAAAATATACGGATTGTGCACGTAAGTCGAGGAATGATGAATAGTGCTTTTCGAGGTCCTATAACACATATATAATTATTAATTTAACGATGACCTTTTAGGTCATCACACTCGCCTAAGTCCAAAATCACCATACAAAGCTATTGGAATCATCAAAATTCCATTTTGGAGTAGTCTATACAAAAGTCACAGTCCGGTCAACTCTTACCATTTAAATTTCTAAGACAAGAATTGTTCTTCCAAATTGGTTCTGAATCCTTCGAAAACCAAACTCGACCACACATGCAAGTTATAATACATAATACAAAGCTTCTCGAGACCTTAAGCCACCAAACGGGATGCAAATTCTCAAAATGACCGGTCAGGTCGTTATATTCTCCTCCTCTTAAATAAACGTTTGTCCTCGAACGTGCCAAGAACTATTCTGAAAACCTCAAATCACTGAACTACTTACCATATGTATACTCGCGGGTGACCCCACGTCACCCCATTCCACATAAGCCCGACAACACCATCTCCACTGAAGATTATTTCTTCCACCAACACTAATAAGCCTTAGAACCAAATTTTTCACCATCCAATCATTTCCACAAGACCCGATTCCTACATCAAAACATGGTATCAGCCCCAACCAGCTACAACAACTTATGCCTACACCCACAAGATACAACAACACGAAATGACACATCACACATATGCCCATAACAACATCTCTGATCACAATAGATGTCCATAATCAAACCCAGCACCGACAATTAACCTCGTATCAGCTAGAACCATCTTCCAAACCTCCACAACACTGACAACAATGCAAGAAATATGAAGACACCATGACTATTCACTCAAATCAACAAGTCACACCCAACACCATTTGGGCACACACCTCGCAAGCTAAAACCCAATAAGCACAACATGAATATGATTGATTATACAAGGAGACACATGAAAGAACTATCAAACAAGCCCGACAGGCACAAATCCCTATTAATATCATACTATGAATAAATTTCACAAGGGAGGATTAAAACACATGAACTAATCACAAGGATCTCATCCTGATATAACTTCCATAGCGACACGTAGCCCGGTTCAACATATCAAACCATATGAAAATGCGAGGATCCCATCCTCGGCACTGAATCACAAGTAGTATACACATCGTGATAATCGAAATCTTTTCACCAATTCAATTATGCTAAACAAAATCACAACACATATTGAGCCCCCATACCGGTAGAGTATCTAAATCACAAAATTGTAATCAAACCATCAAAATCACATCAAAACCTACCGTAATGAGTAACATAAATTAACTTCTACTTTTATAGCTCTTAATAATGAACAAAACAAAATGATTTACACGGGCTACCACTATAGAGTATCCCAACAGGGGTAAACACCTAAAGCAAAGTACAAAATCACGAAACTCACCCATATTTGAAGCAAGATAAGAGGACTCACCCCGATAAGCAGAACCAAATCAAAATAAGAATGATGTTCCTCTATAACAATCGAAACCATACATGTAACAATACCATATGGTGTAGCGGCCTCAGCCATACCATAGAAATCATATCAACGGGCCGGGCCTCCCCCTCTTGGGTGCCCTCTACTCGCCTGAATACCCCGCTGCGACACATCTGTCCAGAGTCTGGGATAATCTCTCACCATGTAGCTGGTATCTCCGAACACAAAGCAAACTCTCTGCTGGTGTGGCTATGGAAGATGTCCGGTGTAGGTACCCTGAGGTCCATGGGTATCTGAAACACTGTGCGAAGCCTAAATTACAAATTGGACTGGCTGACCCATAAAACCTCAACCATACCGTACTCCAGTAGACCCTTCCGGTCTACGAGGCCTCTTAGCCTCCCTGATCTCTCTCTCCTGGTCTCGCATGCCCTCTAATTAGTGAGTGATCTCTACCACTTGCTTAAATGGAATATCCGACTCTAACTCCTGAGCCATACTGAACCAGATATCATGACTGAGCCCCTCAATCTGCGGACTCGCATTGTAGCAACCAAGAAAGGTGCATGCCTAGACAAATCACTGAATCTAACGACATACTCTGAGACTGACTTAGTGCCATAGCGTAGCTACTCAAACTCCGCACACCATGAATCTTGTAAGATCTGGGGAACAAATTCTCTCAAGAACATTTCTGAAAAATGAGCCCATGCATGAAAGTGAAGCTGCACCGGCTGGGCTATCCAACTCATATGCTTGCTACCACTAATATGCCTCTCTCTTAGGATGGAACATAGTAGAATCAACCCCACTTATCTCCACAATACCCATAATACGAAGAATACGGTGGCACTCTTCCATAAAACCATGTGCATCCTCTGAAGCCAAATCACTAAAGTATGAGGGTGATACTTCTTGAACCTTGCAAGTCTAAGATATTCCCCCCCAGATGTTGCTGCCGTAACCATGGGCTGAATTGGAATAACAGGTTGTGCTGGCATGACCCTTGGAACCTGACCAACGTGGACTCACTGCTCTGGAGTAAAGACGGTGGGAGTCTTAGCTACTCCCCTGGTTTGTGAAGTAGCTGGCGTAACCAGAATCAATCCCGCCTCAGCCAATATGTCAAACATGCTCAGTAAAAGTGTTAAAGTCTCCTAAAGTCTCGGGGTAGCAACAGGCACCTCCGGTTCCTGTCCCCCAACCGGTGCTAATAGTGGATCCTCAACTTCTACTCTGATAGGTGCTCTAGTTGCGACACGTGCTCCTCCTCGGCCTCTACCTTTGCCTCGACCCTGACCCCGACCCCTAGCAACACCGGCTCTGAGGGCAGCGTCATCAGTAATTACAACTTGTGTCCTCTCCATACGTGATAGAATAAAATGACAAAGGCTCAACTCCGAGATCAATAAACTCGCACGATTAGAATGAAAGAAGTAAAACTGTCCTAATAGTTCCGTAGCCTAGCTGCAAGACTCTACTAAACTCGCTAATGACTCGTATCACCTATGAACCTAGAGCTCTGATACCAACTTGTCACGACACAAATTTCTCTCCGTAGGATGTTGTGATGGCACCTAGTCTTAGGGACTAGGTAAGCCTAACACTCACTGAATTAATGGCAACTCAACTAAAAATAATTAAACATGATACAAAAATTTTCTATACAAGCCAACAATCCCAAAATCGGTAGTACAAGTTATAAGATCTATAGAGTTTACTAGAAAATATCTAAATATAATTGTTCCAGAATAAAAATAAACAGTAAAAGTAAAAATTTCAGAAGGTGACTCTGAGGCCTGCGAACATGACAACAGGTATATCTTGAGTCTCCACAGCAATACTCAATCAACTAGTTAATGATCGACAACTCCGGGGTACCTGGATTTGTACAAAATTGTGCAGAACACGTAGCATGAGTACACCACAGTGGTACAAAGTAAGTATCAGGACTAACCTTGGTGGAGTACTGACGACGGACAGTCAAGACACATAATGGACTTAATAACCTGTACAAGTATGAGTGAAACTAACAGGGGCACAATATCATTATAAAGTTAAGCATGGTAGAAGTAACAAAACAATACTCACAATAAGAAACTAGAGACAACGATTAGAAACAGGGAACAAACAGGTAATACACTATAGAGTAAGATGAAAACAGTTTAAGTCTGGTGAAACCAAATAAATGAAAGCAACAACTCAATAAGAACAACCGCTTTTACACAAGATTTATTCAAGAATTTTCCCCGAGGTACCAAACCTCAAAATCACAAATCACGGTCCTAAAAAACTTGGCATCTTGTGCCCACATTACGAATTTCAACCGCATGGATAACTCACGTGCCAATACCATTAATACCTCATACCCGTACGGATAACTCACGTGCTAAAAGAGTAACAATATCTCATATCATCACGGATAACTCACGTGCCAGCAATAACAATAATTCATAACCGTACGGATAACTCACGTGCCAATAGTAGAGGTCTCACACAGAAGGCAAGTATACGAGAATATATGTAAATGACCAATAAACATCAAGTTTTATCTTCTCAAACCGATATAGGTGATTAATTACGTGTATGCTTGTACAAATATTCTATTACAACTCGAATCAACATGTAAAAGAATAGACAATGAATGGCACATAATGAATTAATCACCACAAAAGGTTAACTGAATAACTCACATAAGGTAGACACACCACTACACAAAAATGATCAATAAAAATCCCCTCAGGCCATCACAAGTCATCACAAATCATCCCCGGCATAGCCCAACTTGTCTCGTCACGTGCACAATAATAAAGTAAATGCACGCCTTGTCTCGCTGCATGCGCATAATAATATTCACACCTTGTCTCGCCACATGCGGAACCCACATATATATTTCTCGCCTCATCATGACGTATGTGCAAATATCAATAATAACAATAGCACGAATAATTCATGTGCGAACACCCCGGCGATCCTCTCAATAATATCATGTGTGCCAAAACATAACAACATAATATAAAGACTTTCACTATATGTGCCCATATGCCATAATATTTCCTCAAAACAATTTAAATATGACAACTACATATAGCCCTCGGCTCAACAACACTAAGTATAACAACCACAACAACAATAACACAAGAGTATGGCAAGTAAATTAACACAATAACTTCAGAGTACAAAGAAATAGAAGACCGAACTCACAATGATAGACATGCCAAGTAATAATGGTTTCAAATAGGAATAACTCCACAATAAGAGAGATAACGCGTGGCAATGATTTCAAATAAGAATAACTCAAAAATAAGAGAGGCAACATGTAACGACGATTTCAAGTAACGATAAATCACAATGGAAGAGATAACATGTAATAAAAGAGGCAACAACTCCAGTAAAAGCATATAAGAATATATTTGGCAACAAAGGTAGAGCATGAATCAATCTACTTCAAATAAGACATGTAAAGGTAAATTTAGCAAATGGAGGATATAACATGAAAGCGACTTCATTTTAATATACACATCTTTCATGTAGTTCAAATAGCGCAAACAATCCAATTCCAATGTGGTAGTTCCCCCACACAATGTTAGGCAAGATACTTACCTTGGCAAAGCTAAACCGATACTTTAAAATGACCTTCGCGAGTGAAACAACTTCTAGACGGATCAAATCTAGCCAAAATAACTTCATAACATTAATAAAACTCATAGGAAACAATTCTGGATAATAAAACTTCGATTTTTAATGAAAACTAAAAGTCAAAATAAAACTCAACCCCAGGCCTGCACCTCGGAACCCGACAAAAGTTTACAAAATTCGAACACCCATTCCAATATGAGTCCAACCATACAAACATTATCAAATCCCGATATCGAATCGCCCGTCAAATCCCCATTTTTCATTTTTGAAATATTTTATAATTTTTCCTAATTTCTTTCATTCAATCCACTAATTTAAAGATAAAAATAATTCTGGAATCATGAAATATATTCAATTTTAGATAAAGAATATTTACCCAAAGCAAACTTGTGAAGAACCCCTCCAGAATCGCCCACAACCGAGAGTTCCAACTCCCAAAAATGATAAAAATCCTCAAACCCCCGAAATATATTCTTCTGCCCAGCCATGTTCTCATTTGCGTAAAACTTGCTGCGCCTGCAGCCTCGCTTTTGCGAGAAAAATTACCGCACCTACGGCCTTCACTTGAGAGCCCAGACCTCACAACTATGATCCAGTAATCGCATCTACGATTTCGCTGAAGCGTCACAGACACCGCAAAAGCGGACGACCACTAGAACACCTATAGTGCATCTGCGATTGATGTTTCGCAGTGACCTCGCACCTGCAATCCCCTTTTCCACAGAAGCGAAGAAATAGGAGATGCACCAACGTCGCTGAAGCGACCAAAAATGCACCAGAACCAGCAGTTAAGAAATTTCCTAAGTCCAAATTCCAAACTGTTAACCATCTGAAATCCACCCGAGGCCCCCTGGGACCTCAACCAAATATACCAACATGTCCCATATTATAACGCGGGCCTACTCGTGGTCTCAAATCACATAAAACTATGTTGAAATTATGAATTGGACCTCGAATCGAACTTATGAATTTTTAAATCTTCGAACTTCCAAAACTCATGCCGAAACATATAAAATCAACCCAGAATGACGTCAAATTTTGCATGCAAGTCCCAAATGATACAACGGAGCTATACCAACTCCCAAAATCAAAATCTAAACCCAATATCATTAAGGTCAATTCTCGGTCAAACTTATGAATATTTTAAACCTTCAAATTTCCAACTTTCGCCAATTAGCATCAACTTCACCTACAGACCTCTAAACCCAAATCCGGATACTCTCCTAAGTCCAAGATCACTATACAAAGCTATTGGAATCATCAAAACTCCATTTCGGAGTCGTCTACACAAAAGTCAAACTCCGGTCAACTCTTACCGTTTAAACTTCTAAGACAAGAATTGTTCCTCCAAATTGATCCTGAATCATCCGAAAACCGAACTCGACCGCACACGCAAGTAATTACATATAATGTGAAGCTGCTCAAGACCTTAATCCACCAAACGGGACGCAAATTCTACCGGTCGGGTCGTTACAATTAGTAAGTTTAGAGTTAACCCGGAGGAAAGAGAGCCTTGGAGCAACAGTAAAGTTGTCTCCATGTGACCTAAGGTCACAGGTTAGAGCTGTGAAAGCAGTCACAAATGCATGCATTAGAGTAAGTTATTTATATTACACCCCGGACCTTGTGTGAACATAGAATACTTTGTGCACTAAGCTTCCCTTTTTTAAAGTCAATCTGGAATCACCGCATCATAACCGTTTTCTAAGTGTGTTAGAGTACCTATATTAGGCTTTGCAATCACATAAATTTCAACGGATTCAATCCAATTACAGGGATGGGTTAGGGGGAAGACGTAAGACATCCTCCAAAATCCGTAGAAAGCATAGTTCCCTTATTGAATTATTTAGACTTTGTGAATTTGTATTAGTCTAAGTTTTAGGTCGTGTTTGGAAAGCCATCAGGTAATTGGAATTGGTATAATTACTAGGGTATACACTTCTTAGTAATTACACAGTATTGTAATTACGACGACCTATTTATTTGTCATAATATAATTACAAGTGTATTGTTTGGTTGTATAAGTGTAATTACACATTTAGATTATATTTTAAATATAAAGTTAAATATCAAAAATCAAAAGTTAAGATTTAACAAATTAAGTCCTTTATAAATGAAATTAAATTTAATATTTAAGATACATATTGTTTCTTGAAAATATATTAATATCATATATTTGTAACTAATATTGTAAAAATAATTGACATATTTTTTATTAATGATATTTTAATTTAATTAATTATATGTAAAAATTACATATTTTATAAGAATATCATTGAATGCGTATTTGATAAAAAGATTAATATTTATAAATATAATGCCATAACATTACTTAAATATTTTACGAAAAAATAATCTATCAATTCTAACTGAATATGGACGGCGTGCAATTTGAATTACTAAGTCAATATTACTAAAGCAAATAAAATGGAACCGAAAATATAACAAATAATACTCTTGTGAAAGTTACAACATTACATAAAATAAGTTTCAACATAAATTAAGTAAATATAATTCAAAGAAAAGAAATATAAGTCTATAACCTCATTCAACAATGAGATTCTACTTTAATGACATCATTCATCATATGCCAAATATATTAATGGCTCATTATTTCTAATATAAGGAGATGTAGTTTCAAAACTAGAATAATAGCACAATTATGTTAAATGAAAAAAATAAAGAAAAATAAAAATAAAACAACTACATGGAATCACAAAAATAGAGGTTGGAAAATGAGAATACTATTTAAATATTAAAAAGTAATATATCATTATAACATAGTTAAATTTGCATATAACCTCATTCAATAACAAATTTCAACTTTAATCACATCACTCATTGTAAGTCAAGTTTGTGGATGACTTATTCTTTCTAAGAATACAAGGTATAGTTTCTTTTAGAAAAATTAGAATAATAACATAGCTAAGTGTAATAAAAAAATTAAAATAAAATAAAATATGAGAAATCATTTAGAAACATGTGAAATAAAGGTAGGGAAATGAAAAATAAGAAAATAAAAGATAAATAACAAAAAAAAAAAGACTCAAAAAATTATTTTTGTAATTACACCATGCAATTACCAACAATTCTCAGCCCCCTTGAGAATTGGAGAGTGTAATTACAGCCCCTCAATTACACCCAATTACATGCTGACCAAGTAATTACTTGGTGGTTAGACAAACATGCCAAAATTGTGTAATTACATTCAGTTACACCCAAATCCAATTACAGGGTGGCTTTCCAAACATGCTCTTAATTTTTTGGGAAGGTTTTACATGCTTATATGCTACAGAAGTAAACGTGAAAATAGTAGGGGCTAGCCAATTTTCGGACTAGTAATTGAAAAATAGCCATTATTTTGCTGCAACACGAAAAATTCCAGCATAATATACTGGAGATTGGTGCACCTGTGTATGAACTTCCAACATATTATGTTGGAACTCCAGCACACGAAAAGTTCCAGCATAATATACTGGAGATTGGAGCACATGTGTATGAACTTCTAGCATATTATGCTGGACCAATATATTATGCTGGAACCCCAATATATTATGCTGGAACTCCAGTATATTATGCGGGATGTTCAGATGTAAGAAATTCGAACTCTAGTATATTATGCTAGAATATTTTTCGGATGTTAAACAGTGTTTTCGTTCAGATTTATCTTTACATGAAAAGTGGCTAAATTTCAATTAGTTTTGAAATTATGGCTATTTTTTAATTAGCACTTGTAAATCTGGCTATTTTTGAGTTTCACCCGAAGTAAACACATACTTCAAACAAAACGGATTTAAAGCTAGACACGTCTTTGCAAAATTTCCAAAGCAATCATTAAAAAAAATCAAATCCACAACTTGTGGTCATATGTATTATCCATCATTTCCTAACCTTGCATGCCATTGCTCAGCCTTGCTTGAATTATGCACAACTCCACTAATTTCGAAAGCCTTGCCCTTGAGACAGTAAACTCCATCTCGCGAATCACCCATGCCCATCGCGAATAACACAACAATAATCAGCAAAGTATGCATTGTCCATGGCACATTAACTGATATATTGAAATCGAATTACACTTGAAACTGACACACAAACAATACACTTTTCAAGGTTAGTTGTGTGTTACTAGATATAAACTTTCCCCTACCAAATCAACTTGAACTAATTCTCCATTAGGCATAGTTGTATATAGTTACAGGCTCATCGAGCTTTATTCTCATGCAATAACGGATGAAAGATATGTCATATGGTGTGACGCACCACTATCCAAAATTCAATATCTAGATCCTTCTCTCACAAGCTCAGCTTGGTTTATCAATGGAAATACTTCGATGATTCTGATCTCTAATTTCGGCATGGTATCAGAGCATATCTCGTAATTTCCTATCAACATCCAGTTCATTTTCTCTTCTTTTCTTTGTTGTTTTCACCCGATTTGAAATCGCAAATCGAAAGTTCTTAGTTCGCGTTCTCATCCGAGAATCATTGTTTCACACACTCTTAATCGTTAATTGACTCAAATTTTTGACATTTTCTACTTCCATTCATGGCTGGAGCAAGGATACTGAGCATACCACCACAATTTTGGATTCAACCAACCCGCTATACATGCACCCATCGAAAAGTGCTGGGACTGTGCTGGTATTGGTAGCATTTGACGGCGCCAGCTATAGATCCTGGAGGAGAGGCGTTCTCATAGCTCTCTCTATGAAAACAAAGTCGGATTCATTACAGGGAAGTGTAAGAAACCTAATGCTCGAGAAGCAACCTACGATCAATGGGCACGATGCGACGATATGGTGACATCGTGGATTCGGAACTCACTCTTAAAGGATTTGGTAGACAGTCTATAATACGTGAATGATGCGAATGAGTTATGGCAAGAGCTTGAGGACATGTACGATAAAATAAATGGGCAAAACTTTAGCAATTGCAAAAAGAAATCAAGGAACCCTATATATAACAGGATACTACACAAAAATAAAGAAGCTATGGGAGGAGCTCAATACCTTGAATGCACACGCACAATGTGGCTGTCAATGCACCTGTGGTGCCAAAGCAAATATGCACAAGGCAGAGCAAGATCGAAGGTTAATTCAGTTCCTAATGGGATTCAATGAAGTCTACATAGTCGTTAGGGGAAGCATTCTAATGATGAATCCCATGCCTAGCATTGCACATGCCTTTTCCATCCTCATCCAGGAGGAGAAACAGAGACAAGTTAGGCCAAGTAGTCGCCTAGTCATAAAATCCACTTCTTTAAATGTGAATGGACCAAGAAACAACAAATTCAGAACCAATTATTCTCCACAAGGAAACACTGCAGGACAAAATTCATAAAAACCTAACTTTCCCCCTAATAGATCTAGATTGTATTGTGACTACTGCAAAAAGCCGGGACACACCAAGGAGAAGTGCTATAGACTACATGGATTTACACAAGACTTCAAGTTTATAAAGGGATAAAACACAGGATCTGCTGCAAATGTCCATAGTCAGTGTGAAGAGATGCAAGCTTGCAACAGTGGGGATGCTGAAAGTAGGAACCACAACTAAAGTTTTCAGAACCTCACGAAGGAACAATACAACCAGTTGCTGAATTTGCTGGAGAACTTTAAGACTAGCAGTGCATGGGAAAACTCAAACATCATCACCAGTGGAGTTGTAAACTTTGCAGGTATTCTAGCTTGCTCTACTTATAAAGAGATAGCTGAAAAAACCATATGTAAATGCTCAAGTTCAATTGCTAACCTATGGATTTTAGACAGTGGAGCTTCAAACCATATAACATATAGAAAGTTTGTCCTCACAAATATTAGAACCCTACCTTATCCTTTACTTGTCACATTACCTAATGGATATAGGGTGAAAGTGATAGAAATTGGTGATGCTTTTTTCAGTCCTAGACTAACTCTCGTTAGAGTTTTGTATGTACCTAGTTTAAAATATAATTTTATTTCAATTCACTCATTAACAATGCATCTTGATTGCATGGTTTATTTCAACAAATATATTTGTCTAATGTAGGCCCCTTCAATGAAGAAGCCTCTGGATATTGGTAAGGCGAGGAGTGGGTTGTATTTTCTTTGTTCAAAGTGTCATAACTGTTCAAAATTGAGTCCACCCTCTACTTCAATTTCTAGTTTGCCTCATTCCTATTTTTCCTTTCCTTCTATACCTAGTAATAATGCTAGCAATAAAAAGGATCAAGATTATCCATTTAAGGATCAAACTCATCCATTTCATTCATTGTCAACTGTAAATATGTTATCTCGTTCATTGCGCAATGTAAATAGTATCCATTCATGCAATAAAATTGACCTTTTTACTGTGAATTCTTCTTTTATATGTTGTGCATCTTCTGGAAATAATGTTGACTACTTGTGGCACAATAGGCTAGGTCATGTACCCTTTGTAAAAAAGAGGAAAATATATACTCTACAAACCAATTTTGCTGCAAAACAACACTTTATTTGTTCAATCTGCCCTATGGCCAAACAGACAAGGCTACCATTCCCTGAAAGGATCACCTTATCCACCAGAATTCTTGAATTACTCCATGTAGACCTATGGGGCCCCTATCACACATCCACACATGATAATTATCGATATTGCTTCACCATGGTTGATGATTTTAGTAGTTCAACCTGGACTCACCTATTAAGCTGCAAAAGCAACACATTTCATGCTATTAAAGCATTTCTGTCTATATTTGAAAATCAGTTTGGTACTTCAGTTAAGACCATTAGATATGATAATGGTCTAGAATTTGTCAACAATGAAACCATGATATACTTCCAAGAAAAAGGCATAGTACATTAGAAAACTTGTTCATACACACCACCACAAAATGGTGTGGTGGAAAGAAAACACAAATACCTACTTGAAACAGCAAGGGCCTTACTTTACTAGTCCAAACTACCTATATGGTAATAGGGTAGGGGGGGAGAGTGCATTCTAACAACCACCTATATGATAAACAAACTCCCATCTGCTATTCTTAATAACAAAAGCCTTTTGAACTCCTGTACAACAAAATGCCCCAATATTCACAACTTAAGAGTTTTGGTTGCTTATGCTACCCTTGTACACTAAAGACTCACAAAGACAAGTTTGAACCAAGAGCCACACCCCATGTGTTTGTAGGTTATCCCTTTGGTACAAAGGGTTACAAGGTCCTTGACTTGGCCACAAAGAGATATATATATATATATATATATATATATATATATATATATATATATATATATATATATATATATATATATATCTAAAGATGCAGTATTTCATGAAAATATTTTTCCTTTTGTAGTTTTACCTGAACATTTTAGCACTCCTTCTGTATTGCATCTGATGAATTCTAATCCATCTTGTTCCTATTCTACTTCTGGGACTTCAAATAATTGTAGCATATATGATAAGGATGCCTCAATTTCTGTCACTAGTAAGACTGTATAAAACAATGTTGCACCTTTTTCTCCACCTAGTTTAACAACATCTAATCAGGATATGTCGAGTTCACACATGTCTCCAGAAACTAGCCATGTTTCTCAGTCATCCACACAGGTACAGTCCATTGAGTCTCAAGTCATTGAGTCTAACAATCTTCAAACAAATTTCTCAAAACCTGGAAGATCAGGCAGAACACATAACACTCCTGCACACCTCAAAGACTATGTGTACTCTTTGCCAAACCTTCAGCATCATGACACAGAACTTGAACACCACGATGTTCCCACACCATTCAATGCATTCTGCAGCTACAAACATCATGTTTCTTTCAATGTTTTGCATCTTGAAAGCCAGCAATTACTTAAAAACATTTCACATTATCTAGTTGAATTACCTGCAGGAAATAAAGCTATAGGATATAAATGGGTATACAAAATCAAACACATAGCAGATGGAAGTATAGAAAACTTTAAGGCAAGACTTGTAGTGAATGGATACACATAAGAAGAAGGAATTGATTACACATAAACCTTTTTACCAGTGGTGAAGATGACCACAGTCAGAACACTAATCAGCATTGCAGCAAAGAGAGAATGGGATCTTTATTAACTAGATATAAACAATGCATTTCTTCATGTGGATCTACATGAAGAAGTGTGCATGGAGGTTCCACAAGGTCAAATGGTACCTAATAGAAACCTAGTATGCAAATTTAGGAAGTCATCATATGGTTTAAAACAAGCTAGCAGACAATGGTATGACAAGTTGACTTAGTCCCTGCATTCTAGGTGTTTCAAACATTCGGCTAGTGATTACTCCGTGTTTTACAAGAAACAGGGGTACTCAACAGTCTTTGTGGATGTATATGTAGATGATGAAACCTACTAAAGGAGTATGATTGCTTGGCATACTCTACTGTTAGCTCTCCACTTGATTCTGCTATTAAATTGAGGAGTAAAGAAGGAACCTTGTTATCTGATCCAGGGTATTACATGAAGCTAGTTGAAAAATTAAATTTCCTAACAAACACAAGACTGGATATAGCCTATAGTGTACAACATTTGAGCCAATTTATGCAGGCACCAAGGGAACCTCATCTAAAAGTTGTTATGCATGTTCTTAGATACTTAAAGAAAGATCCTACTTTAGGAATATTTCTGTCCAATGATCCCAGCTATACCATTAGTGCATATTGTGACTCGGATTGGGATGCTTACCCTGATTCAAGGAAATCTGTGAGTGGGTACATGGTATTGCTTGGGGATAGACCTATTAGTTGGAAGTCAAAGAAACAAACTACTGTCTCATTGTCTTCTGCAGAAGTAGAGTATAGGTCAATCAGGAAAGTTGTTGGTGAATTGGTTTGGATAAAGAGATTGCTAGAAGAAGTGACAGTTATGTGCACAATCCCATACCTGTGTTTTGTGACAGTCAAATAGTTGTTTATATTGCAAGGAATCTTGTATTCCATGAGAAGACAAAGCATATCGAAGTGGATTGCCACTTTGTGCGAGACAAGATACAAGATGGGCTAGTTACCCTACATCACATTTCCACCTCTGCCCAATTGGTTGATATCTTGACAAAGGCACTTACAGGGGTTAAACACTCTGATCTTCTCAGCAAGTTGGGAGTGAGTCTCTCACCTCCAACTTGGGGGGGGGAGGGGGAGGGGGGAGAGTATTGAGAATGGTTGATGTAATATTTAAGTGTATCTTAGTTGTGTAGTTGATTAGTCAATGTTGGTCAATATAGTTGAATTAGTTAGAGTGATAGTTTTGTAATTAGGATATTATTCTCTTACACACGTGTATATAAATATTTTACAAAAATGGAAATATCACTGAGTTTATTTTCCCCAATTCCTTTGTTATCTAGAACCTCCTCTCACAAGCTCAGCTTGGTTCATCAATGGAGATACTTCGATGATTCTGATCTCCAATATAAGCATAGCAATTGAAGGCCTTACCAGACATATATTCTCTTGAACCTGCCCTTCCTTAAAAACAGCTGCAACATGAAATATTGCACTCTCCTGTTTTACTTCCTGTGACTTCGATAGAAACATTTGTCGTTTAGCACACTTGCAAAAGCCTTAGTTTTGAATGTAACAATTAATTTCATGCAGTTCGCATTTGGAAAATTTGCTGGCCGCAGGATTAGTTCATTCTGTGCTTCCAGCGGCCTCAACTCAAAGGAAAAAACCGTTTTAACATAAAAAAACTAGAGCAAACATATAATAATGGATTCGAAATTGTAACCAAGCATCGCCCATTAGTTCTATACGCGACTCATAAGTAGAAAGATTCTCTGACCCTTTGCTAACGGGGGCTTTAAACTTGGCAGTTCAGTCCCAATAATTATAACTGATGTAATTTTTCTTGCTCAGCTAATGGGGGCTTTAAACTTGGCAGTTCAGTCCCAATAATTTTAACTGATGTAATTTTTCTTGCTCATTTCATTTAGCTATTTCCTTGGCAGCTCCACAAGAACACATAGGCAGCAGTTTGTAGGCTGCCAATTCCTCCAATCAATTATTCAAAAAGAGAATACAGAAGATGGCAGAAAATATATTTTAACGGCATGCATAAGAAGATGACAGAAAATGTCGTTAGAGATTTTACCATAACAAACTTGTTATCGACAAAGTCACAAAGAAACAGAATAAAGCTTCCGGGGAGATTACACAGAACAAGATTCAAGGGAGGGGTTTCCATATTTTCTTCAAATTAATCTTCTTTGAACAAGATCCAGGGGAGGGGCCGCTTACCCAACAAAGAACATCATTAATGAAATACATACACAACAAACCCTCCTGCATCTTCCACTTTCTCTCACATTATACATTTATGTACTATTTTCCAAAAGATAACCACAGGGGGAAAACAAAGATTCAACAGAGAAAGCACCAATTTTTGTGAAATTCTAACATGCATATACTAAAAAGAAGGAAATATCTAATTAGTATAGAAGAAAACTAATACGCACTCATCGAAAGATATGATCATAGCCACTTTACAGGTTAACCAAAAAACACTATTTGATCCTCTCTTTCAAAGAGAGAGAGAAGAAAACAGGTGTCATTTCGTAATAGACAAACTTAATTGGGGGGGTCATTAGTACTCTTTCTCCCCCATAATTTCCTCCTGCACATATCTGTCATTTTTTCCTCCATTAACAACTTATTTCTCATCCCAAGAAGCTGCTTTTTCAGACACACAGAAAAATGAGATGGTGATAATCCATCGTATACAACTTCAGAGAATCGCATCCACATGTTAGCATTTTCAATTGGGTTCATTCCCTTAATCAGTTTGTACTCCTCTAACTTCATCATCAAGTCAAAATCGCTCAGATTCCAAGGACTGTCTAACTTAGGACTAGAGTACGTCCTTGTTTCTTTCTTCCCAGTAATTTCAATCTTGGCATTCTCCACACTAGTTCCTTTCTTTGAATTCTCCTTCTCCATTCCAGTTCCTTTCTTTGAATTCTCAATATCAGCTCCTTTCTTTGAATTCTCAATACCAGTTTCTTTCTTCCGATTCTCAACACCAGCTTCTTTCTTCGAATTCTTGAAACTCTCCATTTCAATTTTCTGAGTTTGAGAGAGAGAGTGTGTGTAAACTCCTATGCTTATATAGATTATGATAGGGCGTATTATTAGTCTTCCCTAAGCCCGGAAAACCCAAATCAAGAATTGTCTTTATGCCAACTTCTACTTCTATTTCAAACGATTTTCATTTTATTTTAGAAACAAGTGCACCGTTTATTTGAGTCTCTCCTCTTTTATTTTCAACGTTTATGACATATATAAAATTACTTCTTACGAGCATTATTCTATTTTTATTTTTGTTAGCTGAAATTAAAAATTATTGATCATTATGCTTGATTACTTTTTATTTACTCTTTTTGAGTTTAACTATATTTAGTTTGCCACATAGGCAACTTCAAGAATATCTACTAAAAAATGAGTATATATATAGTGATACTAAATAATGCTAAAAGAGGAAAAGGCTGGTGTATAGATATTGTACAATCGCTAGTACTGATGAATTGTGATTTTGGAAAAGAAAAATGACTTTCATCTGTCCTTAGAAAATAAATTACTGTACTTTAGTTACTCTAACACACTTTCGTCTGTCACAAATCAATGCCGGTGTCATTTTTATAAATTCACTTTGGTCCCTGTTGACTGTTGACCGTATCTTCATAAAACTAATTTGGCCGACGTGGTCACGTTTCAGGTTGATTTGCAGCCTTAGCCTATTTTAGAGAGGGAAATGTCAAAAATAGATGGGCAAAATACAAAATTGGCCATTGGTCGTAATTGCATTTGCTAGCCTAATTTTTTTATAAAATATATTTTATATATAATGCACACATATACAAATAATATATATTTTGTTGGTCATGAACGGCTAAAATTATATATTTCTCAAAAAAGAATATTTTTATCTCATTATTGATTTTTTGACTGCGGTGATAGCAGTTTTAGGAAAATTTGTTCGGTGCCAGATTTTAAAGCACGCTCGCCAGAATTTCGGCAAGTTATGGTGATTATCATGATTTTATTAAAATCTTGACGATCACCAGATTTTTTAGCCACAATAATAAAGAAGTCTTGTTGCACCCATTTTGGAAGGATTACATATAAGTGCAATATATTAGTGATTTAGAGTTAATCTGGAGGAAGAGGAGCATTGGGGCAACGATAATACACGTCCTAGCTATTTTCTAAGTGTGCATCGAACTGTCCCTTATTTTTCTGTATTATGTATTTCGTCTTAGGTATATATCTATCCTAACTACGAATCCGTTCCCCGATGCCCGAGTTCAAGAACTTGCCCTACTCAATCCTATATGCAATATAGAATTCCCACTTTCGAGTTCAATTCTAGATTCGTAGATAATATTCAATTGGTGATCAAGCAATTAAATAATTAAGTGCAAGATTGAATAAATAAACTAATATGATAAATCAAGAAGTCAAAATCAATATCCGAATAACAATAGTCATGAAAGAACCACAACCCTAGAACGTGAAGTTTAGCTCCATATAGACATGGTAGCCAAACAACAAATCATACAAAGAAACATAAAGATTACTAAGTTTGGTGGGAGAAAGATGAAACTAGATGAATTCCGGCCTCCACAGCTTTGTCGTGGCTTTTTCCCTCTTCCCAATATGTTAGATGACCTAAAAGAGGCGTTTTTGGCTTATATATTGCGTACCAAAGTCGTGGGCCAAAGTTCTCCTATTTCTAATCCAAATCAGCTTCAGGGATTGATGCTAGGGTGGATGCGTCGCATCCACCTCGTCCTCCACTTCTCAGCTTCGGATGCTACGGTGGACGCTATGGGCCGACTTCACTGCTAAGGGTGCACGAAATCTGATCTTTTTCTAGATTGGATGCGACGCATCCAATCTCTCTTCCTCTACCTAGAGCACCTTTTATTCATATTTTTGCACTCCAAACACCCTAATTCACCACACACAACTCAATTAGTCATAAAATCAATAATTAAACCATGTTGGGCATTTTAAAGATCAAATAACATCAAGAAGCAGTTAAAACATGGGTAAAGTAACATCAACACATATCGAAATATGCCAAACATCAGTTGTATTCGTTGAGCGAACAAATACAGTTTATACAAATCGTACCCTTTGTATATACCCATGTATACAATTGATACAAGTTGTATCCTTGGTATACATCCTTGTATTTTGCCTTCGTTGCGCGTTTGAATACAAATGATACACATTAGTAACAATTGAATAGTAATGGTAATCAGGCAAACTATAGTTACTAAGTTCTAAACTAAAGTGATTTATGAAAATTGCTCATAAGCCTACGCAATCACATAAATTCCAGCGGATTCAGTCAAATTACAGGGATGGGTTAGGGGGAAGACGTAAGACATTCTCCAAAATCCGCAGAAAACACAGTTCCCTTATGGAATTATTTAGACTTTGTGAATATGTATTAGTCTAAGAAAGTTTTGGGTAGGTTTTACATGCTTAAGCTACAGAAGTAAACATATACTTCAAACAAAACGGAATTAAAGCTAGACAAGTCTTTGCAAACATAGCCAAAGCAGTTATTAAGAAAAATCAAATCCACTACTTGTCGTCAACTCGTCGTATGTGTTATCCATCATTTCAGTCTAACTAGCATAGTAGCATGCTTTACCACCTATTTTTATACTTAAAACGCTGCTAATTTGTTTTTATAATTGCTAATGGCCAGTTTCTAGATATTATTACTACTTATTGTCCATGCCTATAGATGCAGTCATTGGAGTGGTTTAACATGAAAATTCAAGGAAGCAATTAACATACAAGTATATCGACGTGATTTTGACTTAATGCGCTAAAGTTTTAAATTTCAAACTCGGCACTTTTACTTTTGAACTTCATTTTACTAATTCAGTTTATGAAAAACTCGTATTTGGAATAAAGAATATTGGGGTTTTCCAGTCGCATAAGCTGCTGTTATATATCGATTATTATAATTTGGAGGGACTTAAGTGTACAGAAGGCAAGAATTAAGGGGGTCAATTAGTCATTGTCAATAAGCATTTTAGTTAGTTTGTTAAGGAGTTAAAAGTTATTAGAGAAGTTGTTAACGACGGTTAGTGGTTACAGATATAGTACCCCTCAAATGTAACTCCCGACTATTACATTCTCTTGGTGAAAATACAATTACTGTATATTTTTATGACTCTGTGATTATATTATTTATGATTATGAATTTTCATAATTCTAGAAATAGTGGGGGTAAAAGAAATAAAAAATTCTTGCATGAAAATTTTGAATATTCTTGCATGAGTGAAAGTTGATTAAATCAAAAGAATGTGATAAGTGCATCTTTGATAAGTCTTGGAATAACTCACATGTTATATTTTGCCTCTATATTGATGATTTATTAATATTTGGTTACCATGAATGTTATTGGAGAAACTAAAAGCATGCTTAGTAGCCATTTTGATATGAAAGATTTGGCTGAGGCAAATTTCATTCTTAGAATAAAAATTACTAGAACATGTGATGGAATTTTTCTTGACCAGTCGCATTATGTTGAGAAAATCTGCAAAAAATATAATTTTATTGATTGCAAGAATGTTGTAACCCCTTTTGATTTTCAAGTGTTCACTTATTTCCTGTACAAAGTGACAATGATATGATAAATCAAAAGGAATATTTTAGCTTAATTGGAAACTTGAGAATATGTGACTGATTGCTAGATATTGCATACGCAACAGGAGTAATTAGCAGGTTTACAAGCAAGCCAGGTAAACATTGGCATACCATACCAAGAGTTATGAGGTATTTGTTTGGTACAAAAATCTCTGGCTTATTTTATAAAAACTATCTTGTTGTACTCGAATGTTTTTCTGATGCAGATTGGAATACTTTATTTGGCGATTCTTGTTCTACTACAGGTTATATTTTTATATTTGGGAGGTAGTGCTATTTGTTGGAAGTTTACAAAAAAAATTACCATGGAGGCTGAACTAATTGCTTTAGCTTCAGCTAGTGAAGAAGCGAATTGGTTGAAAGATTTATTATTTCAAAATCTTTATTTTGAAAAAACCAATTCCTTCTTTTAATTTATTATGATAGCACCGCTGCTATTGGTAAAGTACAAAACTGTTATTACAACGGTAAGTCCAGACCTATAAGAAGAAAAGTATAATTGTCACGACCCAAAGTCCATTAAAAGTCGTGATAGCGCCTAGCACCGCTGTCAGGCAAGCCAACAATAATTGATTAACTTAATTACTCATTTTAGTATTTTTTAAATCATAATTTCCCTCAATTAAATAATAGGAGATAAAATTTACAAAGTAAATGGAAATGTCTCCACAATAACCATACTGAGCAACCCATAAGTATCTCCAAAACCCGGTGTCACAAGTGCATGAGTATCAACTAGGAAGTAAAATAAAATGCAACATCTGTCCGGAATACAAATTGGACAGGAAAAATATATAAATAACTCTGAAGGAGACTCTACTGAATGCGGATTATAACATGGGATAAAACTCACCTAAGTCCCCGCAATAACCGTGCCTATGCGCTCACAAGGCCACTAGACATATATGTACCTGCATAAAAATATGCAGCAAGTGTAGTATGAGTACGTAAACAACGTGTACCCAGTAAGTATCAAGCCTAATCTCGAAGAAGTAGTGACGAGAGGTCGACTTTGACACTTACTATGAGTCAATAATGTCAAAATAGAAATATTTAAATAAACATGATTTATGTGAACAACAATAATTTTCTCAACGAGCAGAAATAAATAATTCTTTCAAATTAAATAATTTTTAATTTATTAATTAGCTTCACAAGCTGCAATAGAATGACAATGTATCGTGTAATTATTATTATTAAGCACGATTTCTGCTGAGGTCGTACGACCCGATCCACAGTATCGTGTACATTGCCGAGGAACGTGCGGTACGATCCATAGATACATCTATATTGCAGAGGCGTTCGGCCCGCTTCACAAGAAAGGAGGACATTTTCTTATGAACCTCTGGAATGAGAATTTATTATAAGGCTGACACATAGGGACGCACAATTTATATTAACAATCAGGTAATTTGCACAAAAATTTAAGTATGTGAAATTTCGGTATTTTACTATTTCCTCTAACAATTTCCAATATAATTCAATTACTTTAATTAAATAAAGGATGCAACTATTACAGGTAAGCCATGTTTCGAGTCCTAAACTACTCGGACATAGCATAATTAGTAGCTACGCATGGACTCTCGTCACCTCGTGCGTACGTAGCCTTCATAATTAGCAATAATTATTAATTTAAATCACCTATGGGGTAAATTCCTTCTTACAAGGTTAGACAAGAGACTTACCTCGCTCCGAAGTTCTATAACAGACTCCAACGCCACTCTAACACCTTAAACCGATGCGTGACAATCCAAAACTATGCAAACAATGTGCAAATCAATCAAAATGTATACCCGAATGTTTGAAATTTAACAATTTATAAAAATTCTCAACTCTGCTCAAAAAGTTGGTAGTGGGGCCCACGTCTCAGAACCCGACGAAACTCATAAAATCCGATAACCCATCCAATTACGAGTTCAACCATACTAATTTTACTCAAATCCGACTCTGAATCTGAATTCAAAACTCGAAAATACATTTTTATGAAATTATAGAAATTTCCTTCGATTTCCCTTGAAGATTCGATAATCATAAACTAAAAATAAAGATTAATTCATGAAATATAATTAAAAGGGAGTCAAGAACACTTACCCCAGGTTTTGTGGTGAAATTCCTCTCAAAAGTCGCCCAACCCGAGCTCCAAAATCCAAAAAATGGGTGAAAATATCGAACCCTCGAACTTAAAGGGTTCTGCCCAGTCGCGATTTCCGCTTCTACGGCCCAGAAGGTCGCACCTGCGAGAGTCGCTTCTGCGGTCCGTATGCGCACCTGCGAAGCCGCTTCTGCGGTCCATATGCGCACCTGCGAGAGCCGCTTCTGCGCTTGCCTGGCCGCTTTTGCGGCGTCGCACCTGCGGCCTTTTTTCCGCAGGTGCGATTACACCAGTAACCAGAAAAATTCCAGCATTCCCTAAGTTCAAAAATCGATCCGTTAAGCATCCAAAATGAACCCAAGGCCCCCGAGACCCTAACCAAATATATCAACAAGTCGTAAAATATCACACGAACTTACTTGAGCCTTTAAATCACGTCAAACAATGCTAAAAACACGAATCACCCTCCAATTCAAACTTAATGAACTTTAAAACTTCAAACTTCTACAATCGATGCCGAAACCTATCAAATCACGTCCGATTAACCTCAAATTTACACACAAGTCATAATTGACATCACGGACCTACTCTAACTTTCGAAATCGGAATCAGACCGCGATATCAAAAAGTCCACTCCCGGTCAAACTTCTCAAAATCATCCAAATTTTCAACTTTCGCCAATTGACGCCGAAATGACCGATGGACCTCCAAATCAACGTCCGGACACACTCATAAGATCAGAATCACCATACGAAACTATTCCCAGGTTTGGAATCTCAAACGGACATCGGTATCATAAAAATCCATTCCAACCCAAACTTAGGAAATTATTAAGCCTTCAAAATACTAACTTTTCGTGATAAGTGCCGAAATACTCCCGGACCACCCGATACTCGAACTGAATATACGCCCTAGTCCGAAATCATCATATGAACCTATTGGAACCTTCAAATCCCGATTCCGAGGTCATTTACTCAAAATTAACCCTTAGTCAATTCCTCCAACTTAAAGCTTCTAAAATTAAAATTTTCTCTCCAAATCAACTCCGAACTTCCGAAATTTCAATTCCGACCACACGTACAAGTCATAATACCTGAAGTGAAGCTACTCCAGGCCTTAAACCGCTGAACGACGCGTTAGAGCTCAAAAGGACCGGTTGGGTCGTTACATTCTCCCCCACTTAAACATACGTTCGTCCCCAAACGTGCTAAGAGTTGTTCTGGAGTTGTCCAAAATTACTCTTTAACACCTTGTACACCTACCCGTGCCATCACCATCCCAGTTTGGCACTTCAGCTCGAGCCGGACAGAAGGTCCTCCCTTTTTATTCAATCAATAAGCCTTAGAACCAAATTTCAACCTCCGAAATTCTTTACAATACCTTATTCTAACATACGAATACCGTATCAATCACTACACAATGTGCTAAAACACGATTGTGCATCTATGCAGAAATCACACCACACACCGCATAACTCATTTGCCCAAGGCAACATCCTCCGACCACAATAACTGGAATTTCACGAACCTGATACTCGTAATACTCCTGATAATACAAATAAGCCCGATTTCAATCCTCACAATACTTCCATGACGGAGAATATGTGTAGAAATTCATAACCACCTGTTGAATCAATCAAATCATGGAGTCGCTTCTCCTGACAAGGACCATTACCTCATTTTGAACTGAATAGCGATATTTGTTCCTTATTATACCTTATATAAATCTGATTGCACTGATTTCAGATCCAATGGTCTCGTCTCACCCAGTATAAGCTACACAGGCAATAAGCCACCTCAAACACTGGCCCAATATTCAACTCCTTTTAAATAGCTTATTTTTCTTTTCTACTTTTCATGTGGACTTTGTTCACACACACCCAACAATTATTAGTTCGAATTGTTTTCTATCCACATTTGAATTCCATGAAATTTGCTTGCTTCTTGGCTTAGCATTGTACTTATATGGTATATTTTTCAGCAAAGTTTCAATATTTACCTTTTCAAGGAATTTTTGTTATTTTGGTGAGCAAGATTAGAAGGTAAAAATTTACCCGCATCAGGTGATTATACCAATCCAATAACTATATGATACTTGTCACTTAATCTAACTACAACTATTAGTACTTAATCATAGTTAACTTTCATTTGTTTTGCACATAATCTTAATTAATAATTAAATATACCTAATAATCTAGCTAGCTATTTTGAAGGTGTTTCTTTATTCTTTAATTGGACAATGCTTTTGAAATTCTAGATTAGCAAAACGATGAAAAATATTTGCATATATAAACACTTAAATTGATCATCTCTTTTTTATTTCTTCTTCTTACCGAACTTAAACAATTAGCTAAAGTAAATTAAATTAAACAAATATACTCCTGACCTTACAGTGGCCGATCAAATGGTGCTTTATGTGTAATAATGTTAGTCAATATTAATAAGAGCTCTATTTCTAAGGATTAAGAACTTTCAAGTTTATGATTTTCGTAGTCTTGTATTTATTTCTATATATAATTATTGTAGAAGAAGACAGGATTTTGCCGAGGTATTTAACAAACGGGATTAGAACTTAGATTAAGTTAGGGGAAGGATGAAGACTATGAATCTCTAGAGTCACTCCAGTAGATAATACAAGATGCAGCAAAGATGCAAAGAGGATCATTGCGGGAAAATACTACAAAGAAAGTGACGGCAACCCTAGAAATATGTAATGTTAATTATTATATAATTCCACTAGTCTGTAGTCTCTTTTAAGTTTTTTTATTTATTAAAAAGTAAAATTCTTAAAAGACCTAAGTTTATCTCCTATAGTTAATTTAACTATACTCAATGTAAACATGCGGGTAAGTTTTTCCTAGATTGGAATTCGTTTTGATGCTCAAAGGCCAACTTCCTGCCTCTAATGACCAAATAAATAGTGAGGAATTACAAATCAAGCATAAGTCATGCCGCGGCTAATTCTACCTTCGAAGAAACACCAATTACACTAAGTAATTCCTCAAAGACATAACAATGCAGATAGCATACAACAACTGTAAATTATAAAGAAAAGAAAACTGAAGGAACCAAAATTTTAACAAAAAAACAAAACAAAAGAATCAAATTATGCGATTAATCAAGGAAGGTAAAATGCATGCATCCTCTCTATTCAGCTAGGTAGTTTGATAATATTGTTTCCACATCTTGATGGTCTTGTCAGCCTCACAGGTAATAAGCCTGGTGCCAGTTACATCATAGGTGAGAGCATAAATACCAGCCTCATTATTCAAAGACCCAGGTTGAACCATCGTTTGGGTTCGCTGGATATTGTGACCGCTTCTCCAATCCGTAAACCACAAGCTTCCGTTGTCACCTCCTATGGCCATTACACCTTCATCATTCACCGTCATGGCATTAATTATGGCCTTCTCTTCGGATACCATATTATGCAAAAAATCTCCTCTTGGAAGATTGAACTTTTTTATGTTGTCAGTTGATGCAGAAGCAAAAGAATAATTTTCCTTAGGATGCTGACACATGGCTCGAACGGATTTCTTGTGATGTGTGAATGTTTTCATTGCCTTACCATATCTAAGGTCCCAAAACTTTATGGTTGAGTCATTAGAGCCCGTTATAACCTGAGGGTCCGTCGGCCTAGCTAAAACAGAGCAAACAGTGTTATTGTGCCCAGAAAAAGCATGAATTTGCGTTTTGCTCCGGATATCCCAAACTCTGCAGGTAGAATCACCACCCCCTGTAAACAAGATGTCAATTGTAGGATGAAGAGCCAAGCAGCAAACACCACTTAGATGGCCATGATAGGAGCGAATCACCTTATTATGTTCGAGATCCCAGCATTTAACTTGTTTATCATTGCTAGCAGAAAACATGTATGGGTGTCTGTTGCTAACTGCAAGGCCTTTTATTTGCCCAATGTGACCTGTTAATGTGAGCTTTAACCTACCACTTGCTACATCCAATATCTTGATAGTCCGATCTGCTGATCCGGTACAGAACCAATTATTACTAGGATCCACTGTAACTGATGTCACCCATCCCAAATGGCCGCTAATAACCCTGTAAATTTTCCACGTTGGGCGTTGCGAGTTGCTCGCTATTCTTTTATCCATGATGGCAAGAAACCTAGCGAAAGAGATGTCAAGAAATCTAGCAAAAGAGATGTCAAGAAGTCTAACAAAAGAGATGGCAGGAAATCGAACAAACGGAGATACAAGCGAGGTTTGATTTCTTTCTCAGTTTCATAATAGTGCCCCATATTTATATTAGTACATAACCCAGGACTAGGAAACCTATTTAGATTATGACTAGGAAACCTATTTAGAATTGAATTAAATAAACTACTAGTAACAAGTAACGAATCCTAGACAGTTTAGGAAATATACTCTTAATTTAATTCCTAAACAACTTAGGATTTTACATCATCAGGTAATAAAGAAAAAAACGCCTACTTAGACTAATGGATTATCCAGTTCCGTAAGCCATTAATTAGAAGTACAAGAGGCTGTTTCGTTTTATTTCTATTTTACTTTTTTGCTTTATTTTTTCTGATTCCTACTGTTTGGATTGTTGACATATTTTGACATAATCAAAGATACACAAACTATTACTTCGCTGAAAAACTCCTTCAGGCCTCGTTTAATCAAGTTACACGAATTAAAGAGTTATATTGCTTGAAGGCAAAAAATAAAAAATAAATTGTCCTCCCTGTTCACCCAATTCATCACACACACACACACACACACCCCCCCCCCCCCCACCAACCCCCAATAAAAACACCAAAGAAAAAATAAAGGAAGGACGAATAGTATATTATTTATTTAGCTCATGTTCAAATTTCAAAAGTTTTTCAAAATAAATAAAACCCAAAACCGATTGTGGAATTTCTCTTAGCTAACCAGGCGTAATTCCATTTTGAATAGTATCTTTTTTGGGGTTGACTGGGGTAATATTCTTTTGGTAAAAGAATAATATGACCAGGAAAGTGTTTCTACGTTAAAGAGGTGGACTGGAAATACTAAAAATACATTTTAAAATTTGAGTATTAAAGGATAGATTTTTGAGAAATTAACTAAAATAATCGTCTACTAAAAAAATATCTGATATATGTATTATTTTAGCCGAGCAACTAAATGCGCCAAAGCTTTTTTGGTAGAGTAATATGATTGATAATTGTATTTACCACATCTACACTTACTTCCATTTGTATCTTCGCGAAAGAAAAAGGTTCAGGACCTTAACAAATAGGACATTTCTGTCGTATCATTCAAAAATTGTATTTACCTCATCTATCCTTTATGCATCGGGCGGGTTTTTTCAGAGTTAATCTAGAATCGTCGTTTTCTAAATGTGTTAAAGTACTTAAATTAGTCTAAGCAATCACATAAATTGCAACGGATTCAATCAAATTACAGGGTTGGGTTAGGGGAAAGACGTAAGACATCCTCCAAAATCCGCAGAAAACACAGTTCCCTTATGGAATTATATAAACTTTGTGACTTTGTATTAGTCTAATTTAATGTTTTGGGTAGGTTTTACATACTTAAGCCACAGAAGTAAACACATACTTCAAACAAAACGGATTTAAAGCTAGACAAGTCTTTGCAAAAATAGCCAAAGCAGTTACTGAAAAAAAGGAATCAAAATCCACTTGTCGCCATATGTATTATCCAGCATTTCAGTCTAACTGCCATGCTTTACCACCTATTTTTATACTAAAAATGTTGCTAAATTTTTGTTATAATTGCTAATGGCGAGTTTCTGGACAGTATTACTACTAATTGTCCATGCCTATAGATTTTTTTTTTTTTTTTTTTTTTTTTTGCTGATAATCCATGCCTATAAGATGCAGTTCATTGGAGTGGTTTAACATTAAAATTCAAGCAAGCAATTAACATACAAGTATATCGACGTGATTGACTTAATGCGTTAAAGTTTTAAATTTCAAACTTGGCACTTTTACTTTTGAACTTCACATTCAATTTATTGAAAACTCGTATAATTTAGAATTTCGGGGTTTGCCAGTCGCATAAGCCGTTAATTTGTTAATATACGATTGTAGTAGGGGTGGACATAAATGTACAGATGGGAAGAATTAAGGGGGTCAATTTGTCATTGTCAATAAGCATTTTAGTTAGTTCGTATCGACAATCTAAAGATATGAACTAAAACACAAAATCATATAAAAGCATATACGTAAAAATAATTTATATACTATCTTTCCAACAATGAAACTCCACAATAAATTGTGTTTTTTTGTCCTTTTATTTCCATCATACAAGGTCAAGTTTGCATCTATATTTCCTTTCATATCAACTATTGGCCATTTTTAAATTTCAATCGATAAGTATTTTATATAAAAGCTTGGTAATAATAGCAATAATAATAATAATAATAATAATAATAATAATAATAATTACATAATATTCGAAAACACCGATCAGTATTGAACAAATCACTAACAAAATATTTAAGTGGTGGACAAGAGTCAAGTACATTAATGATTTTACAAACACAGAAATCCAAAAAGTGAAATATCAAATTAATTTTTTTACTCTTTGAAAATATAATTAAGATAACAGTATAATTATAATTAATTATTTAAAATTGGATGAGCTAATATGAAGAATTTAAATCAACAAAAACTAATTATTTCCTTTAATGTTGCGAACAAATAATTAAGCCTTTGAATTAACTAATTAACAAGAATCAATTTAATTATTTTTCATATTCATCATAAAAGTAAAATTATTTTCAAATTGATAAATAGAATATGATACATAAATTTGTTTTGATAAGAATAGCATTAGCATATATAAAAATTGGTTATAATAGTATTAAGAGCCAATTCGTAAAAAAGTAAAGTTGAAGCAATCACGAGGAAACAATAGAATATAAACTATATTCTAAAAGAATTGTCATTTATTATTATCATCATCATCATCACTAGTATTATAATAATAATAATAATAATTATTATTATTATTATTATTACTCTCTAAAACAGATAACAATTAAATTTAAATGTGGTTTTAAGGATATGCAGACTAATTCAATACAAATAATAAATAACGTTAGATCAAACAGATAAAAGACGTAATAAATTTTCAAACCAATAAGGAGAGTGATCCCGAACTCAGTAACGTCTTAACGAAGTGCCTGACTCCAATCCCTGGCTCACACTAATGAAGAATTGATGAACAAAAGTAAAAACTTTTAATAACAAATAGAATAAGAGCAAATTGCCTTGATATGCGTGTTATAATGTGTCTAATTAACAATTGGTTTTCCCTTTATATAGTAGGGGAGTTTCACCCTAAGTATAATTCTAAAAAAGGATAAAAATCTTTCTTTATGCTAATCACTGATTCACTGTTGATACGGGCCGAGATTTACGCTGTGATATGTGGTTAGGCGCGGACATCACAACACATTGTTAGTCGTGTGCAGCTGCTAGGTAATGCTCTCTGAAGTCTCAATCCTTAAATCGAATCTCGAGGATATGGCCCCGTATCCCCGAGGGTAGGTATTTGCCCGAGCTCTTATATGAGGGGTTCTTCGTTCTGACTCCGTATAAAATTATTATTTTACAAATGAAAACTCCTCTTATGTTCTATATTAAATTATTTGATGTAATAAGTCATTTAGACATTACGTTTCCCCTTATCAATTTTTTCTATGAGCATAACACCAACCTTTTCATTCCCAAAATAACAGAGAAATTCATTTTCTTTAAATTTATTTTATTTGATAAATCTTTGTTGGTAATAGTATTTACATTTTTTTTTGTTTATTTTTGTATTAGATCATAGAAATAATAATATTTTTATAAGATATTTCTATAGAAGTCCTCAGAAACTACAATAAGGCATTAACAATATTCTTGGTAATGCTCTCCGAAATCTCAATCCTTAAATCGGACCTCGAGGATATGGCCCCGATATCCCTGAGGGCAGGTGTTTGCTCGAGCCTTGATACGAGAGTTTTTCGTTCTGACTTCGTATACAGATAGTCCCCTCATTTCTCAAAGAGTAGGCTAGCCGGAATGATGGAAAACGACAAATGATTCTGGTTCCTTCCTTCGTAAGTTACGACGGGGAGCCAAAACATCCCATCAATAGAGTCTCGAACACGTATCGCTCACCAGCAGGTTACCTCCGAATGTAATGCGTCGGTTGTTTCCCTATAAAAGCCTTCTTCCTTTGTCGTTTTCTATTTTCCGATCAAACCGTTATCTTCAAGCCTTCCAACCATAACCAAAACCTTCTTCATATCTTTATCCTTGTTCTTCAATCTCCATAGCAATCTCCAAATTTCTACCCAAAATTTTTTCAAATCTTCATACCATGTTCTTCGTCTTCAAAACTCATTTTTCCAAAAATTACGTGTTTATTTCTCAAATTTTCAAACTCTCACCCAGATGACAATGGCAAAAACATCGAAAAACGTTCCTCAACAAGTTGCCTCTTCATCTTCTCAACCGGCCGCTGGTACTGAAGCATTCGCCCCCGAGGTGGTGGCCCTTGAAACGGCTTCCCCTGTTGCGGTTGCTAACAAACCGGCCCCTGAGTCTCGTTTATCGGCGTTTATCCCCGGGGGTTGCTCAATTGTAGACGATTTCAAGGTCGAGAAGCCTTCACGCAAACAGGACTAGGGCGAAGGAGTCTCGATATATATATGTTCCGTTACCGAGGACGTTCTTCCCATAGTTCGTAAGGACTGCGATTGGGAAGGTAAGGACGTAATAGTCCCCGGGACCGAGGACGTTGTTACTACCCACGTGAAAATGTACTTAAGTGTTTATACTTATCCCTTCACATTCGGCCTGGTAGACCCGATCGTCCTAGATTTTTGCAAGAGGTACGAAGTGTGCCTCAAGAAAATCCATCCGTTATTGTAGAGGATCGTGACTCTCCTCCGTTACTTCGTGAACAAGACCGAATCTCGTCGGTTCAAGATCGACCACCTGCTTCGATTATAAAATCCCAGATGTTCCGAGGAGGGCTGATCAAGCTTACACGCAGGGCCAGCAAGGCCCCCTTCTCCTGTATCAACGAAGACCGATACCGGGGCTGGAAAGGACGCTTCGTCCGAGTGAAGACCGAGGATTTGAATCCCTCAGAATACATGACATTCCCTAAGAAATGGAATAAGTCTCGTTAGTGCAACTCCTTCTTTTAGCATAAAAATTTCTTTTTTATTATTTCGATCTTCTCATTCGTGTTTGCGGCTGTGCAGTTGTTGCCCTGGTTCTGAATGCGGTCCCCCAGTTAAAGCTGTGGATCGAAGGCATCTGTACTCATATGTTATACTTTGAGCGCACATGGCGTGGACTCTCAAAGGGCCGATGGGAAGCCCGTTCTCATGGTAAGGTTTTTTTCCGAATAGCCAACATTACGTCTCGACCTTATATTATACTAACCCTTTTTCTTTATCATTGCAGGTTTGCCTAAGACCACCAAACTTAGGCCTTCGGAAGGGGGAAAAGATGTGCCCCTGTCCATTGATCCCCCCATTGCTGCCACAGAGGGAAAAAAGAAGAGGAAACGAAAACCCTCGAGCTCTGAGGCGATGAACGAAGAAGTGGGTGTTCCGCAATCCCAGGAGGGGCTCCAGTTCCCGTGTGCCTGCCTCCGACTCCCTCATCTAGCTTAGGGATGAGTTGGAGGATGAATATGTCTTTGTAACTCACGGGATGACCTATCTTGGGGATTGGGATGCATTCGACGGGGAGACATGCGAGGTCGACCCGCCTCAACTTAGAAAGCCAACGCGGATCCCTGGGATGAAACATCCTAGGATACCGGATCTGCACCAAAGGAAGTCCTTGGCGTAATTATGATCTCGGGGATGCCCTCCTATACCAAGTCTATTCTCGAGGAGGCACAAACGAGGAAAGAGAAATCGAACGAAGGGGCTCATGGCGTGGGCAATCCTCTTCGTTCCTTTTTCGACGGTGTGTACTCGTCCGTCTTGGAAGACTTTTCCGGCCTGGGTGACCTGGAAGTTTGGACATCCGTAGGGTAATTTGAAGCATTTCAGCGAAAATTAGAAAGTTGATGTTTTGAAAGGTTGAGAGGTTTGACCGAGAGTTGATTTTGGTGATATCGAGGTTGAAATGTGATTCCAAGAGTTGTATTAGCTCAGTTATATTATTTGGAACTTCCATGCAAAATTTGACGTCATTCCGGGTTGATTTGATATATTTTGGCGCGAGTTTTAGAAGTTGGAAGATTTGAAAATTCATGAGTTCGATTTGAGGTGCGATTTGTAGTTTCAATGTAGTTTGATATGATTTGAGGCTTCGACTAAGTTCGTATCGTATTTTAGGATGTGTTGGTATATTTGGTTGAGGTCCCGAGGGCCTCGGGTATGTTTCGGATGGGTTACAAGTAATTTTTTCATGCTTTAGAGTTGCTGGTTTCTAGTGTGATTGTTGCTCTTCGCGATCACGAAGATGAAGCTGCGATCGTGAAGTGATTCTGGGAACTCAGTGTTTTCGTTCATCGCGTTCGCTATGTTTTGCAAGAGATCGCGTAAGGTCCAGTTAGTTTAGGTCCGCGTTCGCGATGTTTATCCCGCATTCGCGTAGAGTTGGAGATGGAAAGGGCATCAGGAATTTGTTCTCCATTTTCGCACCAATTGGTCCGCGATTGCGTAGTAGGAGGTTGCTATTTTTCGCGTTCGCTTCTGTTTGTGTGATTTCGCGTAAAGTTATTTTGTCAGATTTCATTTTTGTTCTTCGCGATCGCGTGCAATGTTCCGCGATCACGATGTGTTATATCTGGGCAGAATATAAAAGTACTCTAATTCGAGGGTTAGCCATTTTCACCATATTTTGAGTCGTCCAGAGATTGTTTCACTCGAGAAGGTTATTTTTGGTCGTTTTAAGATCTAGCGCTTCGTTTGGCAGTTTGATGCCTCGAGTAGCTTCACTTCAGGTATTATGACTTGTACGTGTCATCGGAATTTCATTTTGGAAAGTTCGGAGTTGATTTGGAAAGAAAATTCTATTTTCGGAAGCTTTGAGTTGGAAGAATTGACCAAGGAATGAATTTTGAGTAAACGACCTCAGAATCCGGATTTGAAGGTTCCAATAGGTTCGTATGATGATTTCGGACTTGGGCGTATGCTCGGATTGAGTATCGGATCACCCGGGAGCATTTGGACGTTTATTATGGAAGGTTAGTATTTTGAAAGTTTAAGAAACTCTTAAGTTTGACTTGAAGTGGATTTTAATGTTATCGATGTCCATTTGGGATTTCGAGCCTTGGAATAGCTTCGCCATGTCATTTATGACTTGTGTGCAAAATTTGAGGTCAATCAGACTTGATTTGATATGTTTCGGCACAAGATATAGAATTTGGAAATTTGTAAATTTATAAGTTTGATTCGAGGCGCGATTCATGATTTTAATATTGTTTGACGTTATTTAAGGCTTCGACTAAGTTCGTATTATATTTTGGGACGTGTTGGTATATTTGGTTAAGGTCCCGGGGACCTCGGGTGGATTTCGGATGGTTAAAGGATTGATTTTTGCCTTATGAAAAGGCTAGTGGCAGCTTCTGGTGTAACCGCACATGCGAGATTTTGGCCACAGGTGCGGAGCTGCAGAAGCGACCTTTGGACTAGCTGGGATGGTCGCAGATGCGAGGGGAGCTCCATAGAAGCGATAAATGAGAGGGGCAGTTGGGTCGCAAAAGCGGAGGGGTATCCGCACAACCAGGAGCACAGAAGCGCGAGGTTGGCCGCAGAAGCGAAATATTATCCGTAAAAGCGGATTTCGCCTATCTTGGAGGGAACCGCACCTGCGATGGAATTTCCGAGGGTGCGGAGCCGCAGGTGTGACTAGTGGACCGCAGATGCGAAAAATTGTCTAGGCAGAAGGTTCTTTTAAAAACGGGATTTGGCCCATTTTCTCTCACTTTTACTTGGCTGGGACGATTTTTGGAGAGCTTCACGGGGAGATTTTCATAAAGCAACACAAAGTAAATGATTCCCACCTATTACAAGTTAAATACATAGTTTGTATATGGATTTAAACATGAAAATTAGTAGAAATTATGGGTTTTTGGTAGAAAACCTAGGATTTGGTATTTTTGGAATTTGACCACGAAATTGGACATAAAATTTGGAATAATTTATATATTTTAGTTCGTGATGTTATGAGTAAAGTTTATCTTTGAAATTTTTCAAAATCCGGGCATGTGGGTCTGAGGGTCGATTTTATAAACTTTTCGAGCGGAGTTGGGAATTGTTTAAAATGATTAATTATGGGTATTAGAATGTATTCTGATGGGTTTGCACATTTGTTGAATAGTTTTGGATCGGCGGGCATTTGTTTGAGGTGTTAGAGAGGTTTTAGAGCCGGTAATGGAACTTCAGAGCAAGGTAAGTCTCATGTCTAACCTTGTGAGCAGGAAACTACCCCCTATGTGATATTTATTGTTATGTGCAACAAGTTGTGGGTGCTACGTACACACGAGGTGACGAGAGTCCATACATAACTATAGCATGTTTATGTCCGGGTAGACTTAGGATCTTATCCTGTAATATTTGAATTATTTTAACTCATGTTGGTGACATTATATAAATCGAAGTTCTAAATGAAATTGATTTAGAAATAATTATACGTATACTAGGCCAAGCCTTAACACTTTGGGTTGTGGGCGAGTTATTTGAGAAACGGTAAAAACTATATACATGTTGTGCTCACGTACGGTGTTGTAAACATGTGTCTCGTAATTCGGTAACTTCCTTCCTTTTCTTGTGGATCGGGCCGAACGCCTCGGCAGTATATAGATGTATCTATGGTTCATGCCACTCGACCCTCAGCAGTGTACACATTATTCCGGATCGGGCTGAACGACCTCGGCAGAATCGTGCGTTATATCGCTTGTAGACCAAACATTCACGAGTTAACCTCTCTACTGCTGCCCCGCAATTCTTTTATGGTACTCCATGTTTATTTGATGATGGCACTTGACATTTCGTGAGCTGATAAGGCAGAATACAAGATTTAGAAATTCTTGCTTTAAAAGAAGTAATTGGACGATTATGTAACTTATAGATTTACCCCATCATTGCCGTATACTTTATATCTGCTCATGTTTTATTATATTATTTTATGGGACCTTTAGTAAATATCGATGTCGACCTCTCGTCACTACTTCTCCTGGGTTAGGCTAGATACTTAGTGGGTACGCGTTAATTTACTTACTCATGCTGCACTTCTGTACTAAATGTGCAGGATCATGACAGGTTCATTGATGACCACCTTGGCGCGTAGGTGCACCTGTTGGGGAGACTTCATATGAGCTGCATTCCAGGCTACGCATTGCAGTCTACCGAGTCTCCATTGTACTATTTATTTTATTCTGTCTTATTATATTCAGGATAGATGTTGTAATATTATTTTACTCTTTAGAAAATGTTCATGCACTTGTGACATTGAGTTTTTGGAGTTCCTTTGGGTTATTCATTATTGAGGTTCGTGTAGATATTTTTATTCACTCTGTAAATTAAATTTTATACTGTACAATTTATCTTGTCCAAGTCACACCTCTATTCGGGGTTGTGAAATGGTCGATTGCAATAATAATACCCAACAAGGAGTCGGGATCGAATCCACAAGGAGCTGAAATGGGATTAGTGGTATATATTTGGATAAAGCACGTGAAGTATCTTGGTTGCACTTCCACAAATATGGTTTTGTTTTTACTTCTAAAATTACGTTAAGGATTACAATTCTAAAAATATAAAACTAGAGAATATTATTTTTGGATGGTTTTCAAATATATAAAAAGTCCTAGGGGTATGACCTTCACCTAGATGTTTGCCTAATGAGTTGTAAACTTTAAAGCTTGTTTTGTTGGTCGGGTGTATTATAGCAATCAACACTCAAATACTCACTCAATACCTCTATCTAAGAGAGTGAGTTTGCCCAATTTGGCTTTCTCAAGCCCAAATGAGTATTGAACAAAACAGTTGATAAAATGCTCAAGTCGGATTTTACTATCTCTAGGTTCAACCCTTTAATTGGGACTATCAATCTCTTGATTTTATCCCAAATTCTTGTTAGCCAAGTTTTCCTAGACTAAGTCTCTCTTTCTCAAGTAGAGACCAGGTCAAATAGGCATAAACTAATGTTTACAACCATTAATTATACAATTAAAGGAAGGAACAAGGCTAAATAATAAATATCCAACCATAAACAAGCCATAAATCAAATACCCATTAGGTTCACACACTAGGGTTGGGTCACAACTCTAGCTAAAAATCTAGCTACTCATAATAGGTATAGAGGAAAATAGAGAAGAAAAGATGATAAAACTCATATTGCAAGATTAAAAGATAAAAATCCAATGTTAAATCACCAAAGTAAGCTAAAGTTGCCTAGAGGGGTAAAGAAAAATGGCTACAGGACTTCAATATTCAAAACTTAACCTAATTTCGTGAAAGTAGTCTATTTATACAAAGCTAGAATTTTCGGAAAAAATTGCCCTTTCGGAGGTTCTGCGGCCGCACAATTATATGTGCGGTTCGCATTTCTCTTCATATCTTGAAAGAAGTTAACTCTGCCGCCACACAATTCTGGATTGCGGTCGCATCTCTCATGTTCTGCGGTCCGCACAATTCTGGGTGCGGCCGCACTGGGCTCTTTTGCGGACCGCACATTTCCTGAGTGCGGTCGTATAGTTGTTTTTGCGGCCGCACAATTATTGTGTGGTCCGCATTTCTTCTTGAGCTTGAAATGAAACTCTCTGAACTTTGGCTCTTACTTAGCTTCTGCGGCTGCACAATAATTGTGCAGTCCGCTCTTTACACTGGGGCTCTGTTGATTTTCCTTCACATTCTGCGGTCGCAGATAGAAATCTGCGGTCTGCACTTGAGCTTTTGTGCCCGATTTTTGCCCTTGTTCAGATCACTCCTCCTTGAGTTGGATTTCATTGTAGTGACTCATTTTCCAATACTCCTGCAGATAAACATATTTCATCAGTTTTCGGGAATACAATTAGACACTTTTGGACAAAACGAAAGCTAAAAGGTGTTAATAAGTAGTCAAAATTCCCACTTATCAATTCCCCCAAACTTAAGCTTTTGCTTGTCCTCAAGCAAATTAGGTAATTCCCACCTCTACAAGATAAGAGCTATTCTAGCGAATCTAAGGTGAATCATACACACATCAATTGGGACCAACAATTACTCAAAACACTTATGAATTATCAACAAGGCAATGATTTGAAGTTTTAAGCACAAATAGTTCCAATGTGACACTATAGCATCAAGAGTTGACTTTACTCATCATGGAAGTTCGGTCTTTCATGTAGGTCATTGTGGATCCCAAGCTCCTCCTCTTCTACTCTCCGTTAGCATATCACACTTAAGAATGTAGCAATCACTTCAAGGATTTGTGAAATGTTCGCTCATCTCTCTCAAAAGAATATCACGACTATGGTAGGAAATGTTGGAATAGAACGGGTTCATCTTTCCTTAAGCACTCCATTTTCTCTTTTTTGCTCATGCTTTGCCGACTCTTTGAGTCATTTTCTTTTTTCTTAGGGGAACTAGAGAGACTTAATATCACTCTTTCTTGGTCATGATATTCGTTTTCTCCTTCTTTGTTTTCTCCATGCTTTGCATTTTTGCTTTTCTTTGAATCCCTTCAACTCTTCAACTTATTCACTTTCTTTTTGCTTTTTTTTTCTTTTGTTCTTTCTTTCTTTTTCTTTGCCTTTCCTTTTCTTCATTTCTTTTCTATTTTTGTACCTTGATACCACTTTCAAATTTCTCATATCTCCCCTAAACTTATGTTTTAGCCAATTGTTTCTCAAGAGTGTTAAGGAAAGCTAGGGTGCCAAGAGATGATCACTACAAAATAGGTAAAGGCTTGTAACATGGTTATCAAATGAGAAAGGTTTTAGGATCAAAAGGGTTGATTAGGGATAAAAACATTGGTGGGTGATGGAAATTTTCAAAATGGGTAAAGGAGAGCCTACAATCACTTCTCAAGCCAAGCAAAACTTAGAATTTCGCTTAGAAACACATTCGGGGAAAGTTCTAGACAATTCGCATGGGTACTTAGACTTGCAACAAAACATCTCACCTCTCACACAGCTGGATTGTTCAAGAGGATAGAGTCGAGGACCCACAACAACCATATTCGATATTGAAAATCACTAATGGTTCAACTAAACCACTCGATGATTGCTTAAGTCAACACAAGAGTCAAAAGGTCACTAACTAGAGCTATATATTTCCAAGAACTTGTTTTTAATCATAAGCATGTAGTTAAGTGTGTTGGTACCAAGTGAAGCATGCTTGACTCTTCTAGTTCGACTCAATTAGGTCCTCTTATTCATTATTACTACTGTTCTTACCTAAACATCAAAAACGGACTCAATCCCTTAAGAAGGTTGTCACGCCATCCATCGTTGGGAAGAGTCACCCGGTTCACACAAAAACCACCTTTGGAAAGAACCGGGGCATTAAGAAAACCAAAGGCTTAATGATAATTTAAACATGAAAAGAAACTACTAAATTAAAAAGAAGCTATTAAAGTAAATAAGAAGCTATTAGGCTAAACATTGACTACTGAGAAAATAAAATAAAAAATCTATGAAGTAAACTGCTGAAAGCATAAATGAATATACAAACTGAGAAAGGTAAAGAGAATATATATACATCAAAAGAGAGAGAGAAATATGTACATAATTAAAGTAAAAATAAAAGGAGAATGTTAGTAGTTATTACACGCCAATGTTAAATCAAAATAAACTCCACCCCCTGACTAAAAATAAGTATTGTCCTCAATGCTTAACAAAATAAAAACAAGGAAGGGAAAGAGTAGAGAGGACTCCCTATGTGGTCTCAGTGTCCATAGAAGCATAACCTCCCCCAGGCTCCTCCAACTGGATCTCATAATCCTCTGGTCGGGGAGTAGCTGGGATGGTGAACATCTGTAGCACCGCCTCAGCCGTGTGGACAGCGAGGTCTGGCTCCTCAAACTGTCCAGCTAATGCCACTGGTGTTGCTGGGTCTACTGGTACTGATGGATCTGTCTCCATCAGTAAGTCAAATGGAATATCTATAGTGGATGCTATCTTGGTCACCTCTCGTCTCAATTTGTCAATTGATTTCCTCGAAGCCTGATAATTCCTGATCTTCTTCGCCTACTTCCCAAGCTCCTCAATTTCTCCCCCATGTGCCACCAAGGTGTCCATGATGGTCTTCTAATTCTCCAATATTTTCTTCAAAGTTTCCTCCACTGACGGAGGAATCTGGGGTGCTGGGGTAGAAGTCTGAGATGCAACAACACTAGATAGGTCAGACAGCTTTGCAGTAGCTGTCTGCATCCAGTTGTTGAGACTCGCCAGTGTCTCGGAGACTCGCAGGGTAGAGAGTGGATAAGTAGAGAAGAAAGGCACTGATACTGATGGACCTGAAGATGGAGGTGGAGGTGGATGTGGAGGTATGACAGATGTATCGATGGAAGGTCTGGCTATTGTGCAAGGCATGGCAGCTGAATCTGCCACTACCACCGACGGTTCATCAGACTGGCTTACGGTAGTAGTCGACTTATCCTTGTTCTTCGGGTTCCTTGGGTCCTTCAGAGAGTACCAGGAGAAGGGCTGCTTATTCCTAACCTTTGTATCAAAGCTCTTGGTCTCCACCCCCGCATCCGTGAGATACTCCGTGATAGTGTTAGGATATGGATATGAGCTTTCACCCTGCCTGACAACCTGAGACATGTTGGCCGACATGATGGCACCCATATTGATTGGGTACCCAGCCATGATGGAAACAACTAGGACTGCCCGAGGGATTGTGAGATTGTTTTCATTCCGGCTTGGGTCTATGTGACTGCACACAAATGGTTTCCGCCCTTTTGCTTCAAAGTTGAGGGTGTTCCGCTGAATGGGAACCCATGATGTGATCCATGGTGGTGGTGGTCCTGGAGCTGCTAGTATCTCAACTAGCCAAGGGCGAGCTGCATCACCCATTGCGAACTTCTCTCAATACTGCACCGACTCCATATCCTCGAGCCCCAAATAAGTGTTCAGGGTGCTCTGATCAAATCGTACTTTCAAGTTCCTCACCTTAGTCACATTAGTCCTCTTCTTTATGTGCGCCACATTGGCGTAGAACTCCCGGACTAAGTGCTCCTTGGCATCCACCACCCTTTTAGTGAACCATGTCTACCATTTTCTCTCCCGAAACTGTTTTGCCACATTTGGATTGTACCTATCCAAGTCTTTCAAAAGAAACTGACGCTCAAGTGTGAACGATCTCTGCGGCCACCACTCTCGAAACTTGTTGAATGGAGTCAGGCTCACAAACCTATCTTCCCAAACTTCCTTCTTCTTTGACCTCTCAAGTCCTGCAACTCTGCTCTGGTATCACCCATCCCCCTCCCCCCCCCCCCCGACCGTCATCTGGAATATCATCATCATCATCAACTATGACTGGTGCGGTTAGTTCATGAGTCGATGAGGGCTTCGAAGCCTAACTGTTCCCTTCCGGCTCATTAGAAGTACTCTCAGAAGAGATAGGCTTATCTCTCAGTCGATATTTGTCCTGGGGTAGTTGTGGCTGTAATTGCATAGCACGCTGCCTTTACACTAAGTCACCCTCCGATGCTTCCCTAGATAGGGCATATGAACTTGATTCTGAGGGCTCCGACTGTCTACCTCGTCCTATTGTTGCCTTCTTTACTGATCACTTTTTACACGGAGAGTGGTAGGGTACCTCTGCCTCGGCCTCGGGAGGGTTCACCCCTCCCATTGAATGTATCACATCGTCCCCGTGATCTAACCACTATTTGCAATACATAGCAACATGAATTAGTTATAGTTCAAATCCAAAGTATCAAACAGTTGTAGACAAATAGTATGCAGGTTGGGGGAAGTGCGGTCCGCATATTTTTGGGTGCAGTCGCAGATGGGCTTATGCGGACCGCATAATTTTGGAAGTGCGGCTGCACTGATGGTTCTGCGGTCCACATAATTTTAAGTGCGACCACACAATTGAAGTGCGGTCCGCACAATTTTGGGTGTGTTCGCACATTGAAACTTCAAAAATGACAACTCTCTGAAGACAAAGAATTTGCGGTTGAATTTTGGCGGACCGCATAATTTCTAGTGCGGTCTGCACAATCATTCTACACTAAATGCCCTAGCCTACTGATATGTGGACCACACAATTCCTTGTGCGGCCTCACAATTCCAAAATTTATCATGCAGATTCTTAGGGTTTCTAATTCACGCACAATTTAGACATGGTAGTAGAAATTTAGACATGATACATAATTTACCCATCCCCAAATAGCAAATAGGAAGTTACCCACACAAATTTAAGCTCACATGATGATGAATTTGACATTAGGCCTAAAAATATCTAAACTAATTATGAAAAGAATTAAGAAAATTAAAAAAATTAAAGATCAATTGAGCATACCAGTAATGTAGTGATGCTAAGGAAAAATCAAAGATGATGAAATGAGTGTTAGATGCGTGAATCAGTTGAGTGCACTGTGTTTGCCTTTGTGTTAATAGTTCATAGTTCATAAAGTCTCAATAGTAGTGAGAAGGTTACTATTTATACTTGACCGGTTAGGGCAGGGACTCAAGAGCTGAGTGCGGCCGCACAATTTTGTGTGCGGTCCGCACTCCTTTACCTGTTACACATTATCCTTTTGATAATCTGCGGCCCATATATTTTTGAGTGCGGCCGCAGATTTTTGTGCGGCCGCACTTTGGCCATTTCTCTGACATGCACAACTTCAGAGAGTTTGCCATTTCTGATCTCCAGTTCTGCGGCCGCAACAAGAATTTTGCGGCCGCAGATCCCTTTCTACTATGGCCTTCAAAATTGTGTGGTCCGTACTTTTTTCACACTTAGCCATTTTGTTTCTCTGAGCCCAATTCTTGCAAAGCACACTCATATCTGCAACACACTCCAAAACTAGTTAGCACAAAATAAGACCTATCTAAAGAAGAAGAAGAAAAATAAAAAGAAACATGGGTTGCCTTCCAAGAAGCACCTGATTTAACGTCGCAGCACGACGCATATTCCCATCAATCACTTGAAATGAATCACTACCACTACGTGGCCATCACCAGTTTTTCCCAGATAGTGCTTTACCCAGTAACCACTGACTCTAAATACTTCATCATTTTTATTCTTCAAGTCCAATTCACCAAAGGGTGTCACACTCATAACTTCAAACGGGCCACTCCATTTAGACTTCAACTTTCCCGGAAACATCTGTAACCGAGAATTGAATAATAACACAAGATCACCTTCTTTAAACTCTTTGTTCAGAATGTACTTATCATGGAGGTACTTCATCTTCTCCTTATATAAGGATGAACTTGTATATGCATGGTACTGAAATTAATTTAGCTCATTCAATTTTGCCACCCTTAAGTTGGAGGCGACATCCCACTCAAGATTTAGCTTCTTCAAAGCCCACATGGCCTTGTGCTCAAGTTCCACCGGAAGGTGACAAGATTTTCCAAACACTAACCGGTATGGAGATATCCCAATCTATGTTTTGTAAGCCGTCCTATAAGCCCACAAAGCATCACCAAGTTTCTTTGACCAATTCGTCTGGTTGGCATTCACTGTTTTTGACAAAATACTCTTGATCTCCCTGTTGGAGACTTCTACTTGTCTGCTTGCTTGAGGGTGATAGGGGGTCGTGACTTTGTGAGTGACACCATACTTTCTAAGAAAGGTATCAAAAGCTTTGTTGCAAAAATGCGACCCCCATCGCTTATAATGGCCCGCAGAGTACCAAATCTTGTGAAGATGTTCTTTTTCAAAAATGCCACCATACTTCTAGCTTCGTTGTTGGGTAGAGCCACGGCCTCAACCCATTTTGACACATAATCCACAGCTACCAAAATGTAGGTGTTCCCACAAGATCTTACAAACGGTCCCATGAAATCAATACCCCACACATTAAAAATATCAATTTCCAAGATGGTGTTGAGGGGCATCTCATTTTTCTTTGAAATCCCACCGGCCCTTTGACATTCATCACAACACCTGACTAGATCACTTGCGTCCTTGTTAATAGTAGGCCAATAGAATCCACAACTCAACACTTTGGCCGCCGTTCTTGCTCCCCCCATGATGACTACCGTAGGGTGAAGAATGACAAGCCCCAAGAATTTCAACTTGTTCCTCCTCCGGCACACATCTTCTAATCACGCCATCAGTACAAATCCGGAAGAGGTACGGTTCATCCCAATAATAATCTAGGCAATCCCGTTTGAGCTTCTTCCTTTGGTTTGAAGAGAACTCATCCGGTATAATACCACTCACAAGATAATTTGCTAAACCGGCGAACCATGACATCTCGGTCATTGAAATGGCTAGAAGTTGCTCTTCGGGAAAGGATTCATTGATTTCAAGGCCGTCATGTGGCCTTCCCTCCTCCTCCAAGCGAGACAAGTGGGTCGCCACTTGGTTTTAACTACCTTTGCAGTCTTGGATGTCTAGATCAAACTCTTGTAATAAAAGCACCCATCTCATTAACCGAGCCTTTGAATCTTTCTTTCTCATAAGGTACCGAAGTATCGCATGATTCGTGTGGACAATCACCTTTGTACCCATCAAGTACGTGCGAAACTTCTCCATAGCAAAAACAATAGCAAGGAGCTCTTTTTCGGTCACAGTGTAATTGCCCTAGGCATCATTCATGGTCTTACTAGTATATTAGACCGGATGAAAGATCTTGTTGACATGTTACCCCAAAATATTTCCGACCGCCACATCACTAGCATCACATATGAGCTCAAAAGGAATACTCCAATTCGGGGCGATGATAATGGGAGTAGTTGAAAATTTGAACTTGAGCAATTCAAATGCCTTCATGCAATCAGCATTGAAATGGAATTTTGCATCTTTCTCCAAAGGTTTACGCAAGGGGTTCACCACTTTGGAAAACTCCTTGATGAAATGCTGGTAGAACCCCGCATGACCCAAGAAACTCCTCACTCCCTTCACGGATGTTGGAGGTGAAAGTTTAGAAATCACCTATACTTTTGCCTTGTCGACCTCAATTCCATTATTTTAAATTTTATGGCCAAGGACAATGCCTTCCTCAACCATGAAATGACATTTCTCCCAATTCAACACCAAGGTCGTCTCTTCACATCTTGCCAAGACCTTATCCAAATTTTTCAAGCAATCATCAAAAGAATTACCGACCACCGAAAAGTCATCCATGAAGACTTCAAGGAAATCCTCCACCATGACCGTGAAGATAGCCATCATATACCTTTGAAAAGTCATTGATGCATTGCATAACCCAAATGGCATCCCCGAGAATACGAAAGTACCATAAGGACATGTGAAAGTAGTCTTCTCTTGATCCTCTAGAGCAATAAGATTTTGAATGTAGCCGGAATACCCATCAAGGAAGCAATAGAAAGCACGACTGACCAACCTATCAAGCATTTGATCAAGAAAGGGTAATGAGAAATGGTCTTTCCTTGTGAATTTGCTTATCTTGCGATACTCCATACACACTCTCCACCCGGTCACCGTTCTTGTAGGAATCAACTCGTTCTTGTCATCGGTAACCACCGTCATGCACCCTTTCTTTGGGACATATTGCACCAGAGAGATCCACGAACTATCAAAAATGGGGTAAATAACCCTTGCATCTAACCACTTGATGATCTCTTTTTTGACCACCTCTTACATTGTATCATTTAGCCTACTTTGATGTTCAATGAAGGGTTTGGAATTTTCCTCTAAATTAATCTTGTGCATGCAAAATGCGGGGCTTATTCCCCGAATATCCGCCAATGTCCATCCAATAACTTTCTTCCTCTTTTGTAGCACCGCCAATGTGGAGTCTACATGCACGTTAGTCAAACAAGAGGAAAGAATAACCGGCAAAGTAGAACAAGGGCCAAGGAATTCATACCTGAGATGTGGAGGCAATAGCTTTAACTTCAAAGTGGGAGTCTCCTCGATTGAGGGCATTGTTGGAGGAGTCTTCCGATTTTCAAGATCCAGGGACAATTTGCGGGGTTCATAAGTGTACGACCCCATTCCATGCAATGAGTTCACGCATTCCACATAACCATTTGTCTCGTCATCATCAAGGTTAAGCAAAACAGCCTTCAAAGTATCATCAACATTCATCGTGGCACTAGTATCATCAATAATCACATAGGTCACCAAGTTCGCAAACGAACACACTTCATTGCTATTCGGTTGCCTCATAGATTTGCACACATGGAAAACTACCTTTTCATTACCCATCCGGAAAATGAGTTCACCAACTTCCACATCTACAAGAGCCTAAGGCTACCCAGAATAATCAGCACCTCATAGTCCACTTCACAATCAAGAATCACAAAATCCGTCGGGAGAATGAATTTATCAACACGAACCAACACATCATCAATTATACCCAAGTGTCTCGTCATGGTACGATCCTCCATTTGTAATCTCATAGATGTAGGTCTTGGTTGCCCAATTCCCAAAGTCTTGAAAACCGAGTAGGGCATCAAATTGATACTTGCCCCAAGATCACAAACAGCTTTAGCAAAGTCGGCACTTCCAGTGGTACAAGGGATTGTGAAAGCACCGGGATCTTCCAATTTATAAGCCATTGAGTGCACAATTGCACTCACTTAATGAGTCATCTTTATAGTTTCACAATTTATCGACCGCTTATTTGTCACCAAGTCATTCATGAATTTTGCATAACCGGGCATTTTCTCCAAAGCCTCAACCAATGGCACATTAATAGATAGACTCTCCATCATGTCAATGGACTTTTTGAATTGATACTTGCCATTTTTATTGGCAAGCCTTTGAGTATATGGAGGAGGAGGCCTTGGCATTGGTGCCTTAGCCTTCGGCACTACCGGTTCCGGTATGTCAACAATGTGCTTCCTAGACGGGTTCACTTCCTCTTGAGTCTCCTCCACATTGTCATCAATATCAATTCTTACTTCATCATTTCCTTGCACCACATTGTTCGGAATCTCATCTTCTTGTACCACTTGCTCATCATCCAAAATCTTCCATTGAATTGAGGTGGGTGCATCCCCACCTTTTCCACTCCTTGTAGTCACGACCATGGCATGTCCCGTGTTGTTCCCACCCTTTGGGTTCACCACCGTGTCACTTGGTAGTGCTCTCTTAGGACGAGTCTTTAAAGCTTGTGAGATTTGCCCCAATTGAACTTCCAAATTACGAATTGAAGTGTTGTGAGAGGCTAGTTGGGCATCGGAGTTGGCATTCTTCTCCATCATTTATTTGAACATGTTCTCAATTTGTCCCATCTCACTGTTGTAAGAGCTTGGACCATTGGAAGGATAAGCAGGCGGGTTGCTCGGTTGTTGATACATCGGAGGCCTTTGAAAGTCCGACCCTCAATTTCCTTGGTTATTATTCCACCCCCTTGGTTGTTTCCTCACCAATATCCTTGACTATTGCCACTCCAATTGTCTTGGTTATTTTGACCATTCTAATTTTCTTGATTGTTTTGATTGTTCCAATTCCCTTGGTTGTTTTGATTGTTCCAATTCCCTTGATTACTATAAGGTAGCCATTTTTGTTGATTTGAGCCATGAGAGTTTTTTATTTGCCCTTGGAAGTTGTTCACATATTGTACTTCCTCCTCTTGGTCATTGTAAGATTGATCTTTATCAAACCTACTATCTTCTTGCACATAATGTTCCGCACGATTTTGCACTTGAGGACCCTTTTACCTTCTCCTGTTTACCATCATATTAACTCCCTCCATTGCATTGACTTGCTTAGGACCTTGCACTTGTTGAGGTTGAACCTTGGATAATTGATTCATTGTGGTGGTCAACTCGGCAATTGCTTTCCCATGATCATGCAATTCTTTATGTAGGTGAATCACGTTTTGATCACCTTGAGGAACATTTGCTCTACTTTTCCATGCCGATGAAGTATCTTCCATTTCATCTAATATCTCACAAGCTTCCGCATATGGCGTTGTCATGAAAATTCCACCAACAAGTTGGTTGACCAAGAATTTATTGGTAGTATTGATCTCTCTGTAGAAAGTTTGTTGAATATAGCCTCCGTCATGTCATTGTTTGGGCACTCTTTCACCATAGTTCGGTACCTCTCCCATATTTCATGCAACGACTCATTGGGTTCTTGTTTGAATGCTAGATTCTTGTCTCTAAGAGTAGCCATATGCCCGGGAGAAAAGAACTTGGAAATAAATTTCTCCGCCAATTCATCCCCTGTACGGATGGAATGGTTTGGCAATATTTCTAACCAATACAAGGCTTTCCCCAAAAGGGAGAAAGGAAATTATCTCGACCTTAAAGCATCCTCGGAGATGTTTGTCTGTTTACTCCCCCAATAAGTGTTCACAACCCCTTTCAAGTATTTGTACGCATTTTGATTCGGAGCCCCGGTGAAGAATCCTCGTTGCTCTAGAAATGTGAGCATAACATTTGTGATTTGAAAGTTGCTCGTCCTAATGCGGGGCGGGACTATGGCACTTGCATACCCTTCGTTCAGCAACACTCGGTGTGGAGCCGCTCTTGGTGGATTTGGGGGTGGAACGGGAATGCTGTCTTGAGGCGGTCGGCCTCGTCTATTTACTTGAAGTTCAAGAGGAACCTCTTCAACTTGGTCATCTTCTACGTCCACATCCCCCAAAGGCATATTTCCGAGAGGATCATTGTTGTTGAGAGCCATTTTTTCACCTATAATTGTTTCACCAAAAATATTAGTAACACGGAAGGAAAAGAAGACAATTCACACACAAAACCAAATATATAGCTAAATCTGTTTTTATGCTCCCCGGCAACAGCGCCAAAAATTGATCTCGTCCAAGTCACACCTCTATTCGTGGTTGTGAAACGGTCGATTGCAATAACAATACCCAACAAGGAGTCAGGATCGAATCCACAGGGAGTTGAGATGTGATTAGTGGTATATATTTGGATAAAGCACGTGAAGTATCTTGGTTGCACTTCCACAAATATGGTTTTGTTTTTACTTCTAAAATAACATTAAGGATTACAATTCTATAGATATAAATCTAGAGAATATTGTTTTTGGAGGGTTTTCAAATATATAAAAAGTCCTAGGGGTATAACCTTCACCTAGGTGTTTGCCTAACGGGTTGTAAACTTTAACGCTTGTTTTGTTGGTCGAGTGTATTATAGAAATCAACACTCAAATACCCACTCAATACCTCTCTCTAAGAGAGTGATTTTGCCCAATTTGGCTTTCTCAAGTCCAAATGGGTATTGAACAAAACAGTTGATAAAATGCTCAAGTCGGGTTTTACTATCTCTAGGTTCAACCCTTTAATTGGGACTATCAGTCTCTAGATTTTATCCCAAATTCTTGTTAGCCAAATTTTTCTAGACTAAGTCTCTCTTTCTCAAGTAGAGACCAAGTCAAATAGGCATAAACTAATGTTTGCAACCATTAATTATACAATTAAAGGCAAGAACAAGGCTAAATAATAAAAATCCAACCATAAACAAGCCATAAATCAAACACCCATTAGGTTCACACACTAGGGTTGGATCACAACCCTAACTAAAAATCTACCTACTCATAATCGGTATAGAGGAAAATAGAGAAGAAAAGATGATAAAACTCATATTGCAAGATTAAAAAATAAAAATCCAATGTTAAATCACTAAAGTAAGCTAACGTTACCTACAAGGGTAAAGAAAAATTGCTACAACACTTTCAATATTCAAAACTTGACTTAATTTCGTGAAAGTAGTCTATTTATACAAAGTTGGAATTTTCTGACAAATTGCCCTTTCGAAGGTTCTGCGGCCGCACATTATATGTGCGGTCCGCACTTTTCTTCAGATCTTGACAGGAGTTGACTCTGCGGCCGCACAATTCTGGGTGCGGCCGCACTGGGCTCTTCTGCGGACCGCACATTTCCTGAGTGCGGTCGCATAGCTGTTTCTGCGGCCGCACAATTATTGTGCAATCCGCATTTCTTCTTGTGCTTGAAATGAAACTCTTTGAACTTTGGCTCTTACATAGCTTCTGCGGCCGCACAATAATTATGTGGTCCGCACTTTGCACTGAGGCTCTGTTGATTTTTTTTCACATTCTGTGGCCGCAAATAAAAATCTGCGGTCCGCACTTGAGCTTCTGTGTTCGATTTTTGTCCTTGTTTAGATCACTCCTCCTTGAGTTGGATTTCATTGTAGTGTCTCATTTTCCAATACTCCTACAGATAAGCATATTTCATCAATTTTCGGGAATACAACTAGACATTTTTGAACTAAAACGAAAGCTAAAAGAGCTAATAAGTAGTCAAAATTCCCACGTATCAACAATTAAGGAAAAAATTATGATTTCAAGATACTAAAATGAGTAATTAAATTTATAAATCAACGTTGGCCTGCCTGACGGCGGCGTTAGGCGCCATCACGACCTATAGCGGATTTTGGGTCGTGACAGCTTGGTATCAGAGTGTTAGGTTCACTTAGGTCTCACGAGTCATGAGCAAGTCTAGTAGAGTCTTGCGGATCGGTACAGAGACGTCTTTACTTATCTTCAAGAGGCTACAAGGCTGTTAGGAGCACTTCCCTTCTTGATTTCCTCATCGTGCGGTTTGATTCCATTGACGCTTGTGCCTTTATTTCCTTTCTACTCAATCTTATGCGTCGCAAAGCGCTTGTTATCAATTGGGCGATGAGGAGTTGTAGTGGTACTGCAGACGTGGTGGAGGATGTTTTTCCCTGCATGTTTGGGCAGGCTATGATCGTCGTCGTGCGAAAGGATGTCCTTTTGTTCCAGCTCCGTATCTGTATCTTCTATGATTTTGAGACCGTGTACGAGTTTCTACGATGTTTATGCGTTGTTATCATACAATGTTGGTGAAATGGTAGAGTGCTTATGTATGGAACGTGACAGTGAATGACTCCAAAGGAGGATTTCTCAATGCATGATTTAGAGGTTCAATATTTAATTCCAGCGAAGGAAAGGTAATCGAATTATAGATGTCCATGTTTGGTTGATGAAGTAACAAGACTTGATATTTTTGAGCGTGATGGACTTTTCAACGTGAAGCGGTGTCGTCGTCCTTGTTTGAATGCATTATGGTTCACCGGTGTTAGGGTCTTCTTGGATTTTCCCTTCGGGACAAAGTGCTGTGAAAATGGTGCCTGAGGTGCAGTTGCCAAAGATAGTTGTGTGCAGCGGTTCTAAATCGAATTGGTATTTCAAATGTGGATGGCTCCAGAAATATGATCTTCCAAGAGGCTTAGAGTCGGTGACATTTTATTGGTTCAGGTGCCACATAGATGCATTTTTATTTGATACAACATTTGAGCAGTGAAGTATGAGGAAAGACTTGGCAGGAAATGTCTCGCGGTGGTTGAATTACTACCAGGTCAAGTATGAAAAATAGAGGTCGAGAAGTTGCTTGAAAGAGATTGTTTAACCGAATTGAGAATGGCAGATTAGCCTATGGATTCTATGGCAGGATAGTCGCATGCCTTGAGAAGCTTAGGGCAGTTTGGGAATCGTGATAGAAGGTGATTCGGCCTACAGATTTTATTTGGAATGATGGTCACTATACAAAGAAATATTGAGTATGGCAGAATGGGGTTTGCCTGAAATAAAGAAGGGTGTGAAGGTTTGATTGTTGTTTCAGGTGAAATATGACTTGAAATCGGGTGGTATTATTGAACTTTCAGTTGATGTCAATAGGGAAGGAGCAGACTTATACATACGGTGTGAAGTTATACATATGGTTTTACGTGCGGTCTTGACAGTCACCATGACCTGATTGATTTGAGAGATATTTGATTCAAATGGCTTTGTTGTGTAGATGGATCCCGGAAGAGATATGACAGTTTAGATCACGATTCGAGGTTGTGTTTTTTGCGGTTAGGGAATTCAGTTACGTATTGCATGGGCTCTTCGAAAATGAGGTAAATGAAATGGGTTCTAGCCGATGAAGTGTCATTCTATTGGTAGTTCAAGTGTTATGATGAATTCGTGTCTTCTTGCGTAGCGGCATGATAAGTACAGTGAGCGGCAAGGGCATTGGAAGTTGAGGATCAAGGCTGCAGGTCGGTGTTGATAAGAATGTCACGAGCTCGGATGAGCAGGGAAGAATTCAGATGTTTAGAGTAAGCTGGCGTTATCTTAGTGTCACCTGATAATGGTATTTTGCAGAAAAGGCATTGTGTATTGATTTGTGGATTGTGATTGCCTTACATAATTAGTACGGTCGGTGGTATGGATGTGAGAACTTTGCTACCTGAGCGAAAAGTCATGGGAGTGTACCCCATGGGGAGATTTGTATAAGTGTGGCATGTTAGCCACTTGATTGTTAAAGATTAAAACCAAGTATAGTGGTTATGGTAGTATCACAAATGCGAGAGTTTATGCCGGAGAGGCATTCTATTCCTTGGGTTGTGGCCCGTTTAAGTTTGTTTAGGATTTGATGGTTGTTCTTATGTGTCATGAATAGGGACATTGTGGATCTTTGGAAGGTTATTGTCCCAGTATGGTATAATCATAATCGGTGTGAGGTTCATTAGTGGGACTAATGTGAGTGTGTGCTCTACGTCAGGTTGGATGTGTTCGTTTGTCATAGTATTTGCTTATGTAGAAGTCGTCGGGCAAGGGATGTTATTCTCGTCGTTAGCTATTCTATGTAAATCTTTATTGTGCCATGTGGTTTGTGAGGCGGCTTGATTATTCGCACGTGTGTTGAGGTCCCGTGTAGCTTGTGGGGTTATGTGAGTAGGTAGCATCATTGCACCTTAGTTGTGCTTGGGTTTCGTAACATATGGCGCTATCCGTCTCCCCATGATTTGGTATTATGCACTTGGCGTGCTTGTGGTAGATATTCGGGCATTTCGTAAGTATAAGAGTTATGGCTTAGTATGTGTGTTTTCTTCATGATTGTTATGTGCGGATCGGGTGGCACGCCGCCACAAGAATTGTATTTGGATCGAGTTGAACGCCGCAACAGTGTCATGTCGGACCGGGTTGCACGCCGCAACAACGAGATGGTGAGCATAGCTCCTTACACTTATTTTGTGTGTCTTGTTTTTCACCCCTAAGGTAGGTTCACGACATCTATTCGGCCATTTTATTTGTTATGCATGTTGGGTAGTCCTTCTCCAAAGTTCATTCTTCATTACGTATCACATTCGAATTGTAGCTTATTAGCGCGTTGTGGGCGACATATAAGATTTTTGGCAGTGTCTGAGACAGTTTGTTGCCTGAGCAGCTTGTACTGGGTTAGACGAGATTATTGAACCTGAAATTAGTGCAATCAGATTTATATAAGGTACATTAAAGAGAAAATATCGTTATTCCGTTCAGAATGAGATAATGGTTCTTGTCAGGAGGAGAGACACCATGAATTATTGATCCGGCAGGTGGTTATGAGTTTCTACACGTCTCTTTCGTCGTGGCGGTATTGCAAGAGTTGGGACAGGATTTATATGCGTCATGAGATGTATTGCAGGCAGCGGATTCGTGAAATTATAGCTATTATGGTCGGAGGATGTTATTATAGGCAACCGACTTATGTGGTGCATGGTGTGACTTCGGCATAGATGCATGATCATATTTTTGTATAGTGTGTGGTGATTGGTACGGTGTTCGTGTGTTAGAATCAAGCCTTGTAAAGAAATTTAGATGTTGGAACTTGGTTCTAAAGCTTGTTAGCTAATGTTATAGGGAGGAGTTTCAGTCGGGCTTGAACTATTGTGTTCAACTAGAATGTGGTGACACGAGTAGGTACACAAGGTGTTGTACAGTGATTTTTGGACAACTCCGGAGTAGTCCTTAGCACGTTCGAGGACGAAAGTATATTTAAGTGGGGGAGAATGTAACAACCCGACCAGTCGTTTTAAGCTCTAGCGCGTCGTTTGGCAGTTTGAGGCCTCAATTAGCTTCACTTCAGGTATTATGACTTGTACGTGTGGTCGGAATTTAATTTCGGGAAGTTCGGAGTTGATTTGGAAAGAAAATTCTAATATCGGAAACTTTGAGTTGGAAGAATTTACCAAGGAATGACTTTTGAGTAAACGACCACGGAATCGGGATTTGAAGGTTCTAATAGGTCCGTATGATGATTTCGGATTTGGGCGTATGTTCGGGTTGAGTATCGGATCACCCGGGAGAATTTCAGCGCTTATTATGGAAGGTTGGTATTTTAAAAGTTTAAGAAATTCTTAAGTTTAACTTTAAGTAGATTTTAATGTTATCGATATCCATTTTTGATTCCGAGCCTTGGAATAGCTTTGCCATGTCATTTATGACTTGTGTGCAAAATTTGAGGTCAATCGGACTTGATTTGATACGTTTCGGCACAAGATATAGAATTTGGAAATTTGTAAATTTATAAGTTTGATTCGAGGCGTGATTCATGATTTTAATGTTGTTTGACATAATTTAAGGTTTCGACTAAGTTCGTATTGTATTTTGGGACGTGTTGGTATATTTGGTTAAAGTCCCGGGGGCCTCGGGTGGATTCCGGATGGTTAAAGGATTGATTTTGGCCTTATGAAAAGGCTGGTGGCAGCTTCTGGTGTAACCGCACATGCGAGGTTTTGGCCGCAGGTGCAGAGCTGCAGAAGCGGCATTGTGGCCATAGAAGCGACCTTTAGACTAGCTAGGATGGCCGCAGATACGAGTGTATTTCCGCATCTGTGAGCTCGTATATTCGAGGGGAGATCCGTAGGAGCGAAAAATGAGATGGGCCGCTGGGTCGCAAAAGCGGAGGGGTATCCGCACATGCGGGAGCGCAGAAGCGCGTGGTTGGTCGTAGAAGCGAAATGTTGTCCGCATAAGCGAATTTCACCTGGCTTGGAGGGAACAACAGGTGCGGAGCCGCAAGTGCGGCTAGTGGACCGCAGATGCGAAAAATCGTCTAGGCAAAAGGTTCTTTTGAAAACAGGATTTGGTCCATTTTCTCTCATTTTTACTTGGTTGGGGCGATTTTTGGAGAGCTTCACAGGGAGATTTTTATCAAGCAACACAAGGTAAGTGATACTCTCATGTTACAAGTTGAATACATAGTTTATATATGTATTTAAACATGGAAATTAGTAGAAATTGTAGGGTTTTGGTAGAAAACCTAGGGTTTGGTATTTTTGGAATTTGACCACGAAATTGTACATGGAATTTGGAATAAGTTATATATTTTAGTTCATGGTCTTATCGATAAAGTTTATCTTCAAATATATTCGGAATCCGGGCATGTATGCTCGAAGGCCGATTTTATGAACTTTTTGAGCGGAGTTGGGAATTGTTTAAAATGATTAATTATGGGTATTAGAATATATTCTGATGGGTTTGCACATTTGTTGAATAGTTTTGGATCGACGGCCATTGGTTTGAGTTGTTCGAGAGGCTTTGGAGCCGGTTATGGAACTTCAGAGCAAGGTAAGTCTCCTGTCTAACCTTGTGAGGGGGAAACTACCCCTATGTGATATTTATTGTTATATGCAACTAGTTGTGGGTGCTACGTACATACTAGGTGATGAAAGTCCGTACGTAACTATAGCATGTTTATGTCCGGGTAGACTTAGGATCTTATCCTGTAATATTTGAATTATTTGAACTCATATTGCTGATATTTAAATAAATTGAAGTTATAAATGAAATTGATTTAGAAATAATTATACGTATACTAGGCCAAGCCTTAACACTTTGAGTTGTGGGCGAGTTATTTGAGAAACGGTAAAGATTATATCCATTTTGTACTCACGTACGGTATTATAAGCACATGTCTCGTAATTCTGTAACTTCCTTCCTTTTCTTGTGGAACAGGCCGAACGCCTCGGCAGTATATAGATGCATCTATGGTTCATGCTGCTCGACTCTCGGCAGTGTACACATCATTCCGAATCGGGTCGAACGACCTCGACAAAATCGTGTGTTATATCGCTTGTAGATCGAACATTCATGAGTTAACCTCTTTACTGATGCCCGACATTTCTTTTATGGTACTCCGGGTTTATTTTGATGATGGCATTTGACATTTCATGAGTTGATAAGGCAGAATACAAGATTTAGAAATTCTTGCTTTAAAAGAAGTAATTAGAAGATTATGTAACTTACAGATTTACCCCATCATTGCCGTATGCTTTATATCTGCTCATGTTTTATTATATTATTTTATTGGACCTTTAGTAAGTATCGATGTCGATCCCTTGTCACTACTTCTCCGGGGTTAGGGTAGATACTTACTGGGTACACGTTGATTTACATACTCATGCTGCACTTCTGCACTAAATGTGTAGGATCATGACACGTCCATTGATGACCACCTTGGCGCGTAGGCGCACATGTTGGGGAGACTTCATATGAGCTGCATTCCAGGCTACGCATCATAGTCCACCGAGTCTCCATTGTACTTTTTATTTTATTCTGTCTTATTACATCCGGGACAAATGTTGTAATATTATCGTACTCTTTAGAAAATGCGCATACACTTGTGACACCGGATTTTGGAGGTTCCTTCGGGTTATTCATTATTGAGGTTCGTGTAGATATTTTTATTCACTCTGTAAATTATATTTTATATTGTACAATTAAATAAAATTATGATTTCAAGATACTAAAACGAGTAATTAAATTGATAAATCAATGTTGGCTTGCCAGACGGCGTTGTTAGGTACCATCACGACCTATAGCGGATTTTGGGTCATGACAATTTTAGAGTAACATTCTAGCTTCTTCGAGTTAAGTATCTTGCCTAACTTTGTGTAGGGGAACCACCCCTTAGGATTCGAGTCATTTGTGTTAATTGTGTCATGTGAACGACGAGTACGTGCTCGGGCTTATTTGTTGAAATTTGACCGTTTAGGGCTCTTAGGTGCTTATGTCCATTAAATATGAAGTTGTTTTGTCATGTTAAATTCTCTATTTACTAAATTCTCCCTTACGTATCTTATTTGGAATTAATTGCTTCATGTTTTACCCTTATTGCTGATTAAACTCTTATGTGCCTTAAATGAAGTTGTTGCCTCTTTTATTGTCATGTTATCCTTTCCGTAATTGTTTATCCTTGATTGAAGTTATTATTATCTTTTCCATAATTCGCTTATCCTTAATTGAATTTGTTGTATTGAAATTGTTTTGAGAAAATATTGTGGCATGTGGGCACATATTGTAAAAGTCATTTATTTGAGTTGTTATGTTTTGGCATACGTGTTATTGTTGAGATAATTGTTATGTTGTTTGTACGAGGTTTCTGTCGTGCCGTTGTTATTGTGTTTGCACGAGGTTTCCGTCGTGCTATTGTTATTGTGTTGCACGAGATTTCTGTCATGCTATTGTTATTATTGATACGCATGCGGTTGTATAAGATCTGGGTTTGAAACGCATGCGGTGAGATAAGGTGGGCTTGAAACGCGTGGCTAGTAGGGGAACTACTAGAAGCCATGTTGTGTGATAAGGTGGGCTAAAACCCGGGATGCTATTTCGGAAAAAATAATTTTCAAAAACTAAATATAAAGGCTCCCGCGGTGATATAAGAAAAGTTTGTGATTCATTTTATGATTTGAGACTACGAGGCGGTACCTCGGTAGGGCTCTTGTTGTCATTTCCCTATTATTTTGTACATTTCTTTGATTGTTGTCTCCTTAGCATACTATTAATTATCTTTCTTTGTGTTGCAATATTTGCTTAGTTATATGTATCTAATCTTGTTGTGCTAGTCGTTGCTTCAAACTTCATTGACGCCTTTATTACACTGTGCATTACGTGGTGATCATTTCTTATGTGTCATTCATTGTCTCTGCTCTTATTTGTTGACTTGAATTGTGGTAGAACACTTGCACAAGCATACACATAGTTAAATCATCCATATCGGTTTTAGAAGATGAATCCTGACGTCATTGACCATTATACGTACTCTTGTCTACTTGCCTTATGCGTGAGAATTGTCTATTGGCACGTGAGTCATCCGTGCGGTTATGAGTTGTAATGTGGGTACAAGATGCCAAGTGATTAGGGTTCATGAATTGGGACTCGTAAGCTGTGATTATAAGGTTTGGTACCTTGTGGAAGTGCTTGAACAGATCTGGTATGAAAGCGGTTGTTCTTATTGAGTTGTTGTTGGTTTTCCTTTATTTGGTTTCACCAAGCTTAGACTGTGATCAGCTTACTCTACAACATTATTACCTGACTGCTTCCTGTTAAATATTGATGTTATCAGTGTATCATTGCAAGTATTGTTTGTATTCCTTATCCTGCTTAGCTTTATATTAGTATTGTTTCTTTGTTAGTTCATCTTCACACTTGTTCAGGTTGTTTAGTTCAGTAGGTGTCTTGACTGTCCCTCGTCACTACTCAACCAGGTTAGTCTTGATACTTACTGGGTACCGCTGTGGTATACTCATACTACACTTCTGCACATTTTTTGTGCAGATCCAGGTGCCTCGGTTATTATTGATTATTAGCTAGTTCGTCGAGCATTGCGATAGAGACTCAAGGTAAACCTGTTGTCGCGTTCGCAGGCCTCAGAGTCACCTTCTAGTATTGTACTTGTACTGTTTAATTCTATTTTGAACAGTTATATTTTGGAATTTTCTAGCAAACTCAGTAGAGCTTATGACTTGTACTACCGGTTTTGGGGTATTGTATTGCACTTAGGATCATTGGTTTTGCTATTGAAAATTTTAGTTTCATGCTTCGTAGTTATTTTGGTTAAATTTCGTCTTTAATTCAGTAAGTGTTAAGCTTACCTAGTCTTAGTGACTATGTGCAGTCACGACATCCTACAGAAAGAAATTTAGGTCGTGACAATATTTTTGGTCAGTTGAATCCTTTTCATTTGAGACCATAAGTATAAATTTGGCAAGCTAGTTTTTACAGTTTCTGTTTTCGTCGATTTTGTAACTATTGATAGTACTTGACAGAAATCACCTTCCAAGCCATTAATTTTTCACCAAATGATTCACTGGTATTCAATATATCTCCAGGGCCATAAGCGCTTCATCCCATATTATCAATTTTGTTGTTCTTATAAATTTTGCATTGCTGCTCTACTTTGATATATTTATGATGGTTATTTCAATTGTTTGAAGAGGTATATAAAATATATATTTTTATTATTGCTAATAGTATCATGCCTCTTGATTTGACATTTGCAAGTAATCCATGACATAGAAATATTATTTCAATTCCGCCGGAAGCATCTACAAAGGATACTCCCGCTATAAGAGTCGACTCTTTATAATAAAGTCTTGAAAGCTTATTCTTGTTCAGGATTTAGCTTTGATATAGCCGTTTGATTTTTAATACTATAATAATATTTCATACTTTGTCTTCCAATTTTTTTAAAATCTCTAACGCTCTTTTTATGGAATAAATTTATGTAACCTAAGATTTTTCTTAACTTGAAAAATAATTTTACTCATATGATAAATTTAAAAAATAATTAAATTGGATTCTCTTGCTAAATAATTAATTGAAAGATTTAATTATTTGGTCTTAACACAAAAAATAATTTATTTTATGTTGATTCAGATTCTTAATATTAGTTCATCTCTTGTTTTGAAGATTTAATCTTAACTATAATTTTATCCACCATAAAGTTTCTTTTCAAAGAGTAAAAAGATCGATCTGACATTCCACTTTTAGATCTTTATGTTTGCAGAATCATTAGTGCGATTGACTCTTACCAACCACTTTTCTTTCTATTTCTCACACATTTATATTTTTAAATATTTTCTTATTTGTTGTTTAATAATTGGGTATATTTTTCAATATTATACGAAAAATTTATTAAAAAATATATTATTTGAGTAGGAAAATAGTTCAAATATTACTATAAAAATATATTATGGGGGTAGTTTTTCTCAATTTTAATGCTTTATGCAATTTATATAATATTACTTTTATTTTCTCTTAGTATTGGATATTATGGAGTGGTAATGTACTGTCAATATGAAGGATTCTTATGAAGTTAATTTTATTAAACCTTCCTACATATTTTTAATAAAAATTTCATAGAAAATATTTATTAATTTTAAAATATTAAATATTAAAACAATTAACATAGAAGGTCTTGTAGTCCAAAAGAATATGTTATTTTAGTTATGTTCTTTCCTATGAGTTCTTCTTTTTAATATTTTAGGACTATTTTGGTCTATCAATATTGTATTCGTACTTTTATAATAATGTATGCTCTCCCTTTTTCTAAATAAATTTGGACAATATAATAGATTCTCAAATTAAATTAGTAATAGCATATTATAATACGTTTTCAAATGAAATTAGTAATAGAAATTTTTTAAGAAGTATATCCTAAAAGTATTAGGATTACATGACTAAAACTATGTCTCTATCCCGAAAGTAATTATACTAATAGGAAACCTAACGTGTTCCTGAAGGTATTAGGTTTACATGCTAACATGTAGTATTATATGTCTATGTTCTAAATTTATTATACTAATAGGATTCCTAAAGATAATTATGTAGGATTCCTAACTTGTAGTATTATGTCCTAAAACTAATAGGATTACAAATGTCTAGAATTCCAATTATTTCCTTTTATGGTGAGTTATTATGCTTAATATTTTAAGTTTTTTTTTTGTAAACCGACATTATATTCATGCTTTTATAATAATATAGATAGATAGATAGATGTTTTTTTTCTTTTTGTATCTATTATGTTGTGCATATCCTTATCTAAAACTATAATTTTTTTTTAAGACAAAAAATCACATAAAGATAAACAATTGTAAACAAAGATTTACATTGAATGGAGTTGAACTCTTTGTAACTTATATCATGCGTCAATTAACCTATGGTTCTAAGTTAATTTTCCAGAATAAAGAAGAGGAAGAAAAACAGGTATTATATGCAATTTTAAATAAAATGTGATATAATATTTAAGTCATTGGACATGTAACGATCCAACTGGTCTTTTTGAGCTCTAGTGCGTCGTTCGGTGGTTTGAGACTGTGAGTAGCTTTACTTCATATTTTATGACTTGTATGTGTGGTCGGAATTGAATTTCGGGAAGTTCGGAGTTGTTTCGGAAGGAAAAATTCTAAATTCGGAAGCTTTAAGTTGGAAGCGTTGACTGCGGTTTGACTTTTGAGTAAACGACCTCGGAATCGGGATTTGAAGGTTCCAATAGATTCATATAATAATTTTGGACTTGGGCGTATGTTCAGGTTGAGTATCGGGTGATCCGGGAGCATTTCGACGCTTATTATAGAAAGTTGGCATTTCTAAAGTTTAAGAATTTCTAAAGTTTGATTTGAAGTGAATTTTGGTGTTATCGATGTCCGTTTGGGGTTCCGAGCCTTGGAATAGGTTCGTATCGTGATTTGTGACTTGTGCGCAAAGTTTGGCATCATTTCAGACCGTTTAAGTATGATTCAGACGCGTTCGTCGAAGTTTGAATGTTAGAAAGTTGAAAGAAGGTTTTGAACGTCGATTCGTAGTTTTGATATTGTTTGTCATGATTTGAGGCCTCGAGTAAGCTCGTGTTATGTTTTTGGACTTGCTGGAGTGATCGGGTGGGGTCTCGTGCGTTTCGGGATGGTTTCGGGTCGTTTCTCCTTGTTTTTGCTGCTGATGTTGCTGGTTCTAGTTTTGTCCTTCGCGAACGCGAATGGATTCATGCGTTCGCGAAGAAGGATTTTGGGCTGCTGAATTTTTTTTCATCACGAACGCGACACAGGGGTCGCGAACACGGAAGAGAACCTGGGGCAGCCTACGCGAACGCGACACGAAGATCGCGAACGCGAAGAAAGGATGGGAGTTGGGGGCCTGGAGGTGTTAAGCCTTCGCGAACGCGGCTTTGTGACCGCGAACGTGAAGCATCAGGACCTGGAGCCATCGCGAACGCGGCGTAGGTGATGCAAACGCTAAGAGGAATTTTGGAGGCAGTGACTTTAAGCCTTCATGATCGCGAAGAAGAACGGGTCTGGGCAGACTTGGTTTTATTCGAGATTTTGCCAATTGTCTTTTATTTTCACTTGGTTGGGGCGATTTGTGGAGAGCTTCAATGGGAGATTTTCATCATCTATTGCAAGGTAAGTGATTTTCGTATATTGTTAGCTAACTACATGGATTATACAAGGATTTAAACATGAAAATTAGTAGTTATGAGATTTTGAAAGAAACCTAGAAATTGCTATTTTTGAATTTTTACCACAAAATTAGACATGGAATTTGAAATAAATCATATATTTGAATTTATGGCATCATGGGTAAAGTTTATCTTCGAAAAATTTCGAAATTCGGGCATAGGGCCCGAAGGTTGACTTTATTGACTTTTCGAGCGGAGTTGGGAATTGTTATAAATTGATTTATGATGAGTATTAGAGTATATTTTTATTGGTTTGCACATTGTTTGACTAGTTTTGGAGCGACGAGCATCGGTTTGATGTGTTAGAGTGGCGTTGGAGCCGGTTATGAAACTTCGCAGCGAGGTAAGTCTCTTGTCTAACCTTGTGAGGGAAAAATTTACCCCGTAGGTATTATATTTTTATGTGCTACATGTTGTGGGAGCTACGCACGTATGAGATGACGAGTGTTTGTGCGTATGCTAGAGTTCCTGATTATGTCCGGGTAGACTTAGGTTCACGCCATGGTTTAATTATATTATTTGAGTTATCCTTGCATGTATAATTCCCTTATTTCGCGTTGGGTTCTGAGAGTAGGTTTGCCTAGAGTGATAGACTCGCTATTGTAGAGATTTGACGGGCTACTTGATTAGCCGCGTAATACTTGTGTTTTCCTTTACGAAATTCTCGCGCGTTGTGCGTTTTCATTGAAAAGCTTCTTTACATTTCATAACTCACACGTATCTTCGTGAGTGGGGTCAAGGACCCGTTAAAGTATCATATTCTCATGGGAGCGGGTCGTTCACCTCGGCAGTATAACAGATGCATCTATGGTTCGTATCGTTCGACCCTCAGCAGTGTACACGTTATTATGGGATCAGGTCGTACGACTCGACATTTCTATAAATACTCTTATGGGATCGGTCTGTTCGCCTCGGCAACGTCATTGTGTAATATTTGGCAAGAAACCATTGTATCAGTGAGTTTTCCCGATTTAAGTTTTGACGACCTATATGGTGGGGATCATTTTTCATATATACTCCGGTTGAGTAGGTGACCGATAATTGAGGGCTTGCGTTTACTGTTCAGAGGAGGATCGTATCACGTGCTTAAATTTTGTTTACATTATTTTTACCATGCTTCATACATGTTTACCTTCGGTTGTACTTGATTTATTGGACCAATAGTAGGTGTCGATGTCGACCCCTCGTCACTACTTCTTCAGGGTTAGGCTAGATACTTATTGGGTACGCACTCATTTACGTACTCATGCTACACTTGCTGCGCTTTTTGCGCAGGTATATACATATATATTTCGGGTGGTCTCTTGGGTGCAGAGGCGCAACTATTGCGGGGACTTTATGGTGAACTACACTCCATGTTACGATCCGCAACATACAGAGTCTCCATCAGAGTTATTTACATTCTCCTATCTAACTTGCAATTCAGACAGATGTTGTATTTTATTATATTTCTTGGTAGATACTCATGCACTTATGACACCGGGTTTTGGGGGTTCCTACTGGATATTCGTTATTGTAGTTCACGTAATTAATACCGTTTCACCTTGTAATTTATATTTTATACGAAAATTGAAAAATAAAATCACGGGTTTTCTACGAGTACTATGTTTTACTCTACTTGTTTAATGAGATTCATAATTTCGAAAATAATAAAATAAGTAACTAAGTCGATTAATCATCGTTGACTTGCCTGACAGCAACGTTAGACGTCATCACGACCTATAGTGAATTTTGGACGACACTTTGGTTGATTTCTTGTTAATTTCGTGCTCGTATATGCTACCATCTTTTCTTCTCTGTTTGTTTTTTCCCCTTGTGATGAGTACTTGGAATATGTAAACGTAATCATAAGTCTTTTAGTATATGGCAAATCCGTTGAAAGTATTGGAATCCAAATTACATCAACTTTGAAAATGATTGTGTATATGTGTAGAACGAAAGTGCAGTGACACGCATCATTGGACCGTTTTAGCCAAATAATTAATATTATAGCCCAAATTCAACAAACGAGTATGACTATGACTGAAAAATGATGCAAGACTCGATTTCCTTATCCTTACAACACATAAGAAAAAGTTAGTTGCGTATTTCCATTGCCATAAAATACTATGACAATGTTGGTGGCACATAGTTCCCTTAGAAATCTTGGAGGTGTTAAATAGCAAAAGATTGCCATAATGATGGAATGGTCATGTGTTTCCTCTGTCAAAACTCTCCTGTTAGGTTATGCTATAAACCATGTATATTGTTATATTATTATTTATGAAATAATTATTTATTTATTTATTTAATTCAATAAAGTTTTTATTTTAAATAGATCATGTGTTTATCTGTGTGTCTTTTGCTTATATAGTAGATGATTTAGTGTATATAGTTTAGTTTATACACGGAGGATTAATCATCGATTCTTATAAATCATAAAGTTTATGTTCACAATCTAATGATGTAATTGGACAAACCATCGGAATGGTTGTAGCACAAGATTAAGTATAATTTATCTTGATTATGAGAATGGTTTAATTCTGAATTCTTGTAGTGGAATAATTCGTAATTTATTATGGTAAGAATTAATTTTGAATTTCATAATAGGGATCCTTGTTAATTAAATTATGTGGTCCCTATTGTGCCTAAATAATACATCATCCGTTTCAATTTATGTGAACCCATTTGACCGGACACGGAGTTTAAACTAGCGTTTGGCCATAGATTTCCAAATTTGTTCTGAAAAATCTGTATAATCTCCGTATATACTAATTATTTAATTTACACTTGAATATGATACTGAAATTGCTTCCGCTGCGATATATAATCCTACGTCTCCAACCCTTCTTCCCTTTTTTCCACTTTTTGGGCGAGGGAAGGTTGCAATTGATTTTAAAGGGTTGGAGTGGGACTATATATAATATATAGCAAGAAAGGAAAAGTGAAAAGACAAATAATGAATAAAGCATCAAGTTTAAAAGTTTTGGTGAAATTTCATATGTTTTTCCCTTTTAAAGGTTGTCCAAATAATTAAGAAACGTAAACGGTTCTGCTACAACTTAGTAAAGGGAGTGAATGACAACAATGTGTCATGTGGTTTGAGTTCTATATTTGTCCTTTAATTTTCATTCAACAAATACGAACTTTGTAAAATTTAGCACTTTTTCGCTTTACAAATGCTGAACTTAGTAAAGCTTAACTACTAACATTTTATAATGTATTCTTTTATCATTTTGGAACTAGGAAATTGTAAACGTGTAAATTACTATTATTACTCTAATTAAGCCTTCATAGGATAAATTAAGCCTTCATAAGATTATTGTTAATTATTAGATAAATATCATTTGTCCACCGACCAGCAAACATGATATAATTTAGCATTAATATGTATATGTTAATATAACATATGTATACATATCTTGTTGCTACAACTTAAGTATTAATATAGCACTACATCTTATAGAACTATATATAATTTTATTATCCTTTTGTCTCTAATTTCTATTTAATTTTTTTTTAAATTCGTTGGGTCCACTTAGCCCATTTAGCCCGCGGGCCGGGACCGTTTAACTCGGGACCAAACGGTCTCGGTCCCGATCCCGGGCCGATCCCTACAAAAAGACCGTTTGGCTCAGGACCATGGCCCGTTTAATTTGGGACCCGACCGGGACAGTTTGGACAGGCACACTTGACCCGTTTAGATCCGGGACCGGCCCACTTACCACCCTTATGTTGCAGTTTGATTTTGTGAGATACTGCGAGTCCTCACGGTAGCACGGTAACTGTCATTTGAATGTTTTAGCATAATATCCATGCGATGATGCGAAGCTTTCCTCAGAAATCGTGGAAAAGGCAACACATGTGTATAGTAAATGTATTATTTATATATAATATATGTATAATATGTGTTTAAGTTATAACCTTATATAATATATTTATATATTGTGACTAAAAAAGAAATAATAAATCTGACTGGCTAGTTGTTTAACATTCCTGTGGCTTATCCCAAACCCAAAGTATGTAGACTCTGTTGGGCCGCCCAATAAAACTGGCTTATTATCCATTTTGGGCCACGTAGGGAGTTGATAAACAACAGGATCTTTACACAAATAATTAACATCGGCTTTACCGGTTACTTTTCCTAGCCGATATACATAAATCAGGGGCAGATGCAACATATAAATACTGGGTTCATATATGAATCTTGTGCTTTCAATACATAGTATAATTTAGTAGGGGTGACTCAACGAATTTGATGACCTAAAGCCAAATTGTAATAATAGGCCTTAATTTTAAATGTATATATAAGAAAGTTTGTGTGCCCCCATCGCAACACTTTGAGTTGCAAAGTTATTAATTACTATTCTTTTAATAATTGATTTCTTCTAGTAATTCCTTTTCATTTTATCGTAATATACAGCAAATCCATTAATATTTCTTGGTACATTGTTGATCTGAGGTAAGTAAAATATAAAAAGACTATCTATACTTATGAAGTAAAAATATAAAAATATTAAATTTTAGATTAAAAAAAGAACAATAGAATAAAATTAAAATAACTGAACCTGATTCTTGACTTTAATAACTTTAATTATATCAAAATAGAGTTTCACTACGTTAATTTGCTTGTTCCAATGCTTGAAATAGTGAAATGGAACATGTAATAAAAAATGTAAAATGCACTACATACCTTGTATTTGGCAAGATACAATAACAACAACATACCCAGTAATATCCCACATCGTGGGGTCTGGGGAGGGTAGTGTGTACGCAGACCTTACCCTTACCTTGTGAGGATAGAGAGGTCGTTTCCAATAGACCCCAGGCTCAGGAAAGTATAAGCACCACATTAATAAAAATATAGACAAGAAGGGACATACCAAGAAGCCATATAAAAGCAGAATAAAAATAACCAGATAGTAAGGTGATCAACAATGAAAAAAAATAACGGTTAGTCATAAAAACCTACTACCAATAGAAAGCGAGAGTGCATGTCAATACTACTGCTATGAACACTCTAGACTGCCTACTCTACTACCCTTATCCTCGACCTCCATACCTTCCTATCAAGGGGCATGTCCTCGGTCAGCTGAAGTTGCGACATGTCTTGCCTAATCACCTCTCCCCACCTCTTCTTTGGCCTACCTCTACCTTTCCGTAGGACCTCCAATGTCAACCTCTCACACTTCATCACCGGGGCGTCTGTACTCCTCCTCCTCACATGACCAAACCACCTAAGTCGTGCTTCCCGCATCTTGTCCTCAACATGGGGCACACCCACCTTATCGCAAATAACCTCATTTCTGATCCTATTTAACCTGGTGTGCCCGCACATCCATCTCAACATCCTTATCTCTGCTACCTTCATTTTTTGGACATGAACGATCTTGACTGGTCAACACTTAGCCCCATACAACATCGTTGGTCTGACCACCACTCTGTAGAATTTACCTTTAAGTTTCGGTGACACATTCTTGTCACACAAAAAAACGGAAGCGAGTCTCCATTTCATCCATCCCGCCCCAATACGATGTGACATATTCATCAATCTCCCTATCCCCTGTATAATAGACCCAAGATACTTAAAAAAACGGTTAGTCAATACGATGTATTTGGCAAGATAAAGGATCTAAATGAGTTATTGTCGTTGCCTTTTTTTTTTTCCTTCTAAATATTAAGCACTATTCCAAAGGTTTATTTTCCTTTTTTATAATCTTTTTATAGTTTTTATACCATACTATTTATTATTGAAAAAGTAACATATACATATAATATTATTAGATGGGGCTAAAGCAAAGGCTTTAGTGGCCTCCCCTCTTACCGGCCCGGTAATTTATGTATAAAAAATCACTAAAATAACAATAAATAATATATATTAACCCTTAACTTAAATTTTGAATTCATCTTTGCATAAATTATATATTAATATATATAGTTATATATATATATATATATAAACCTAACCAAAGTGTAGCTTCGTCTCGTAGTCTTCGTTTGGTTAGAAGCCAGAGGTGTCAAAGCCCATTTTCGATCTATCCACAATGAATAGGTTGACATGCAATAAGAAAAAAGAAAGTCGTCTCTTTTTCTTTTCTTTTCTATTTTTTGGATTATCCTCTTGTTTAATTAGTCAACAATCAGTTGTGTATTTTTTTCTACAGACGTGCAAATTGTAATAATCGGGTAAAACCAATGCATTCCCGCGGAATTATCAGTGCGTAAATGCGAATATCCCAAAATATCCGTTGACTATGATCCCTGGTCCCACCTTCGCCGGTTTCCAATTTTCCATTTGTATTACGGGCCCCACCACATCGTTTCTCATTTTCACACTTTAAAAAGCGAAAAACAAAAGCCAAAAAATATTAAAACAAAATTCGAAATCTCAATTTCTCGGTAAAACTCAAAAAACTCAACTCCCCATAACGAACAAAAGATCAATTTCTCTCTTTTTCCGTCCGCCATTTTTATACCTTGAAACTTGATATTCACACAGTACTACACGAAAATACAGAGAGAGAGAGAGAAAGTGTATTTTGCTTTCGGGCTGTGGAAAAAATGGACGGCGGTGATGCTACGGTGGAAGGGAAGGTGACGTGTGCATCTTGGATCAAACGGCCAGAAAATGCGCATCTGGTGGTGATTGCTAAGTCTAACGGAACTTCCTCCTCTTCGCTCGAGATTTTCTCCTTCGATCCCATCACTGCTTCTCTTTCTACTTCTCCCAAGGTTCCCCTTTCTCTTTTTTCCAAAAATAGATGTATTTTTTATTTTAAATTAGTGTTGTAAAATTTTGGTTACTGAACCCACTACTTTTAATTATGGGTGCACTCTCTATTTTTGGCTATGCACGAAACATAATTAGGTTACTTATTTCCTGATAAGCATTAATTGATGATCACCTGCTTTCAAAATTCTAGTTCTAGTGTAAAAAAATGGTTACACTGTATAGCTTAAATACCTGACTTATATTTGGCTTATTTTTCCTGTGATTTTTTAATGATGGTGGTGAAATTTGATAATTGTTCTTGTGGGTACTGATTTTATAGGCGACATATGTATTTGAGGAAAGTGGTAATGCGGTGTGCATTGCAGTACATCCAACTGGGGACGACTTTGTGTGCTCCACTACCACTGGTTGCAAGTAAATACTGAAACCCAGTTTCGTTTTCTCTCAGTTCTTCTTAAAGCTGATTTATTTACTGCTTTTATTGTGAAAAAGATTGATTATTTTGGCAATTGGTAGTTTCTTGAGCAAGAAATGCATGAGTTGAAAGCCTCCAGATTTCAACTTGTTGCTTTTGTCTTTGCTTGTATCCTGGCCTGAAGCTTATAAATGCCTCCATTTTCTCGCAGCTTTTTCTTTTTAATTTGTTCTTGTGTTTTTGCTGTTGTGATTCATGATACAAATGATTGTTAATTTTATTGAGGGAATTAGGTTAAATTTGCTCTTTGAAATTCAGCAAATTTGCCCTCTGTTAAGCTGTCTAAATTACCCGCCTTTAGAGAAAAGTCTCTTTTTTGCCCTTGAATTATCACGAAGCTCCAACCTGAAGATATTTTGAACCACCCTCAAAAGTTGGGTAAATTTTGTCCCTTTTTTCCCGAAGAATTTGGATACGTGGAGTTCATCCATTGTACGTTGGAGCTCCATTAATGACGAGGGCAAGTGTATGAATGGACCAAAAGTTTAATGGGAGGCAAAACTGAGCAATTTTAGATACTATAGCCTTTAGAGGCGAAACTGGACGTTTTCCCTTGTATTAATGTGAGATATATAAACTCGACTAGTATTGTCAGTCAATGAGTTTTTTTTGGGACAAATCTGTTACTTTATCACTGTGGAACTCTGGTTTCATCCTTAATGAGGATTTTTTTTACTTTGGCATCTTTAATAAATATTGGTCATAACATCATGGACCTGCTTGCTGGTGAGGCGAGGCCGAGTAGCAATGGCTGACGATCCTTGACTGTGATACTCTGTTTCGGTAATCTGCATCTATTGATGAAAGAAAAAACCCATCATGTATATATTTTTGTCTATAAATTCATTGCAGTGCTATGTTCCAGTGTGGGAGTGTGTTATACAGGTTTCAGGTCTCATTTTGGCCGGTAGTTATCTTTTCAGATTACTGATTAGGTTTTTCACCCAACAAAGGAACATACGGATGACTAGTATGAGGTTTTGTATGATTATTGTCACGCTTATTGTTTATTTCTTGGCCTGAAGGGAATATATTGATTTGCTGTTTGATGCAGGTTGTTTGAGTTATATGGTCATGAAGATAATATAAAATTTGTATGCAAGGAGTTTCCTCTCAAAGATGTTGGTCCACAAAAATGCATGGCCTTTAGTGTTGATGGTTCCAAATTAGCCACTGGCGGAGTTGTGAGCAATTTGTGAAAGATTATTTCTCTTATACCGATGTTCAAAGAATGTTATCTTCTTGTTCTGACTTTCTATCCCTTTGAATCTTAAAGGATGGACATTTCAGACTTTTTGAGTGGCCTACCATGCGCATTATTGTGGATGAACCTAAAGCTCACAAGTCATTCAGAGACATGGATTTCAGGTATAACTAACTCTACTCAGATTATAGCTGTGCAGAATCCTCAGTTATTTATGATCTGTGAGAATTTTACCAGATATGAGCTCTAGGGACCTATAAGTTTCAGAATGTGTATACTTGCATGTTCCATAATTGAAGTTGATCAGCAGACAGCAATCCATTTATTCTCTTTATGGTGCCATTTGGTGGCCGCTGATTTCTCTTTAATAATGAAACTTGAGGCTTTGAGCAATTTATGATGCTCAAATTCAGCTGTTATCATCTGGGAAGCTTGTTATCCTATGTTTACAAGCCCTTTTGCTGTGATAATATGCTCCAATGCTTGATTAACCAAAAGAAACCTTCCAAGCAAGCCAAAACCGAGAGGGGTCTTCTTCACTTTTGTTTGTCATGGCTCTGACATGCAGTGTTATATGAAGCTTGAAAGAAGATGTCATTTATGCGCTGGTTACAAAAATATGCGGTTTATTGAGTGTGACAATCGGGCATGAAACATTGTTTGGTTCTTTTAGCATAGGAACAATATTTTTGTTATTACATTTCTGACTGAAATATGATTATGGCGTGTTTGCTAGATGGAAGATTATGTTTAGAAGTTTCAGGAGTTTGAAGTAAAATGATCCACTTTAATGCTGAAAACGTCTTACTAAATTATATTCTAAAGAAGTTAATTGATGGAAAAATGAAGTGAAGGATCTTAGCCTTGTTTCTTTTAACCAATATGATGTAGATTTTGCACTTTAAGGATCAGAATGAAGTGCTTTTCTCATCCAATTATGGTCCCATGTGGAATTTAGCCTTTTGGTTCACATGTCAGGCACCATACTAGATTTTCAAGTTGTTGCTGTTGCACTGTGTGCTCCTTTGCTAGTGTTGGAAGTAGTTTGTTTACGTGTGGAATTAAAAGTGAAAAAAAGAGATGAGTAGGAAACCTAGTTTGCAGGAATTTCCATCTTGGAGCTAAATAGCATCGGATGAAAACTACAGTAACTGAATTTGAATACCGAATTATACTTAATCCTTTTTGTTTATATTAAAGAAGTGAGGGATGTCATAGAAGAACTAAATGTGTTGATATGTTCAAAAACAAGAGATGTTCAAGGACAATACGTTTCGCGATCAAGAATCCTATAATACACATGGACTTGCATTCATGGTGTATACTTCGAGTTTTTAAGTGTGAATCTGATCTTTGAATATGATTATGACAATCTTCCTAAAAAACAAGTTTCAAAATATTTAAGAGTCTTTAATTTACTGAGCCTCATATTGCGATTGCAGAAATGATATTGAATCCATGTAATATGGTAGTTTTAGAATTATTGTTCCTTTGTTGATGTTTGGACCAAGATTTTAAAGTCCTTTCCCTACTTTTATATATCTTCAGCTTAGATTCAGAGTTCTTAGCTTCCACATCCACAGATGGTGCCGCCAGAATATGGAAGACAAGCGACGGTGTTCCAGTAACTTTAACACGAAATTCAGTAAGTTCTGTATAATATGACCGTCTGACCCGTCAGACAATTGGTTATCCCTTTTTATGTTGAGTTTATATCCTGTCTTCCACGCTGCAGGATGAGAATATTGAGCTCTGCAGGTTCTCTAAAGACGGTACAAAACCGTTTTTGTTCACTACTATTCAGAAAGGTATGCTGAAGTCTGGCTTTAGTTAATGAAGTTAGTAGATTGAGATTGTGTAACTTTCCTTATTCAAAACATTGTGTAACCATCCAAAATTGTGTCCATACAACAGGCAATAAGACGTTGATGGCAGTTTGGGACATCAGTACATGGAAGAAAATTGGACATAAAAGCCTGTTAAAAAAGCCAACTTCCATTATGTCAATTAGTTTGGATGGGAAATATCTTGCATTGTAAGATCTCTATCTTTTTGCCTCTCCTAGGCATGTTGACATTCAATTATCATCTGCATAATTATTGCCGAATACCTTCCTTAGATACAAGCCATTGAAGCTAAAGATTGGAATTTGACATCGATTTTGCAACTGTGAATCTTGTTAAAGCATTGTTTTTACATGGATGTTGCTGACGGAACCGTTGAGTTGATTTGACATTTACAATGTCCTGATGAGATAGAGTGATGTGAGGCATGAATGAGGACTAAAACAGAGTCGCATCTGATTCCTATTTCTTCCGCTTGGAATTAGTATAAGATTCCATCAAACTACTATGAAGTACCCATCCTGCTAAAACACCTCGTATTCTTTAGTATTTTTTGCATGATTGAAGTTATTTCGACTCTTAACTTCTCTTTTTCTTGATGAATGTCTCCCCTCCAATAAATGGTCTATAGGCCTGTCTTTTGGTGATAGCAGTGGGGCTTAATTTGTTAATGCATGGATCTGAATCTCTGTGTCATTTAAATGCAGGGGAAGCAAAGATGGTGATGTCTGTGTTATTGAAGTGAAAAAGATGGAGATCTCCTCTTTGCACAGGAGAGTGCACTTGGGTACTAATATTACTTCTTTGGAGTTTTGTCCTAGTGAAAGGTATGTGCTATTCTAGCAATAAGTTGCTATAACCAACTAGTCTCTGTCATTGGTCCTTTGTTCTGAAGCTTATGCCTTATCTTTTAGAAGCCATGTTTCTCAGGGAATTCTAAACAGAGATATAATTCGTGACTCTAGGGTGAAAAGGGAAGTTTATGTAGTCTTGTACGTCCTATATACGATTTTGGCCAATTAAGTTTACCAAGAAGCTTGAGTAGATATGGTGATGCCAAGAACCTTTCATGAATATCTTTAGTCTGTAATCTGCTTTTGTTTAGGTGCATAAATGGACCAGTTACAGCAACTGATTATTGAAGAAGACAAAAATTAACTGCTTCAGTTACAACGGCTGAATATTGAAGAAAATCTATGTGCTTTTGAGATTGTCTGCTACGCTGGATTAACTTGGACCTGTATGTGTTTCCTGCATAACTTCTGATTGTGCTCCTTTTCATCATTTCCTCTCTACCCCCTTCTGGTCTATAAGTCTTAAGGTAAACAATGGTGCTAGTTTTAGGTATTCTTCTGCCTGAATTTCTATGCAACATTTCAAGTTAGCTTTATCTTCTCTGTTGTTTTTCTGAGTCTTAGGTGCTAGGTCTCGGTGATTCCTTGAGGACATGATTGCCTAATGATAATTGTTCTTTGCCTAAATATGCGCTCTTCAAAGTTGAAACCTTGTTTCGATTTTGCTTGCTACACATAGTCCTCTTGAGATACTAATGTCAAAGCGGATTAATTTTTCTCATTAATTATTCTCTGTCAATCAAGACTCTTATTCTGTCTGCCTACTTACCTTATAAGTCCACATTGGTGCACATTTGACAGGGTTGCTCTTACCACTTCCTCTCAATGGGGAGCAATGGTGACAAAGTTAAATGTCCCAGCTGATTGGAAAGGTTTCTCTCTTTTTGTTTTCCCCTTGTGAGGGGTAATCATGCATTTGAGTCCAAATTGACCTTTTTTTCCCTCTTCAATTGCAGAGTGGCAGATTTATCTATTACTCTTGGCATTATTTTTGGCATCAGCTGTCTTATTTTACGTGTTCTTCGAGAATTCTGATTCTTTCTGGAACTTTCCTGATCCATCTTCAAGACCAAAGATTGAAACTGTCCATACAGATCCAACATCTGATGACTGGAGCAGCTTTGGACCTGTAGATTTGTAAGTTATTATTGCCTTGTCTGGAATTAAGGATGGCCAACCTGAAGAAAGATTGTGAAACAAGTCTACTTTTTAAGGCATTTTATAAGCTTTTAATATGTATACCTTCTAATTGATGATGTTAAAGTTTGAGGCTAATATTGCCTTTTTGAATGATAATTTTCTAAAGATTTATTTAATCTTAGAAGAAAGAATTGTTGCAGCATAGTAGTAGGTTGTTTTAGGGTGGCAAGTTTAAAAAATCCATTTTAAATTGATTTTTATGCTATGAACTGAGAAAAAAAGGGCAGCGCGGTACACTAAGTTCCCGCTATGCGCGGGGTACGGGAAGGGCCGGACCAAAGTGTTTGCTGTACGCAGCCTTACCCTGCATTTCTGCAAGGGTTATGAACTGAGAATCTTCAAAAATTCCTACCCCATTTGTGGTTTCTTCAGAATGTTAATTTTCACACCATGAATTTAAGGTTATTATTATATGGACAACTATCTCTCGAGCACATGTTTAAGTTAGGCCTCAATAGGAAATTAAAATGAAACATCTAACAAAGCTTCTTCACATTAAGTTACAGACCTTTCTATAACATCCATATATAACAACATTTCACTATAAAAGTCAAGCTTTTTCGTAATCAATTTTTATGTTATGTTATAATATATGTTCTATATAACAGCGTTTCGCTATAACATCCAAATAGAGAGGTTTGACCGTAGTTGTTTTAACTTCTGTTAGCTTCTTTTTAAGTATAAGCATTAAATTAATCGCCCATTTGATTTAGTTGAAAGACAAATTTGTAGGGCGAATAGCACATGAACATTCACGGAATAAACAATAATTCAGGAACTAAATTCACTACTTCTTATTCTTAAGAAAATTAAAATAAAATGAAATTCATATTGTTTTAGTTTCCATTGGTAGAGGATTTTCTAAAACTTGCAATCTTATATATATTTTTCTGATAATACATTTTTGACTGATGGCTCTTTTTTAACATCCAAGAAATGCTGGTTAATACGCTTTACTCATTTGTGAAGTCTTACGTAAATGAAATGATACCAAAAATGTTAGCAATGACTGTGCGGTTTAAACAATCGTTACAGTATCGCCAGCAAGTATAATGAATTAAATAGTGCAAATGAGTAAAGAAAATGCCAGAAAAAATAGAGAAGATAAATATTACTCGTAATGATCTCCGACATTCAAAAAATTATCTTTCAAATTATTAAATTCTTTTCGATATTTACAGATGTTACAACTGAACAATATTTTTGTCCTAGGCTTCTCATTTGGTTACATGCTTCGGATACCTAGCATAGGCTACGTGAGCCATATCCGCAAGTAGCAATTGCTGCATAGAATGTGGTGGGCGATGCAATATTACCAAGTCTTCTTTCTGCGTTCTTCCCAACTTCGCCAAATGATCAGCACAATTATTTCCTTGTCTCAGAGTATGGATTAGAGTAATTCCAAGTTTGGATATGAGATTCCTGCACTCTTCCATCAGAACACGATCGGGGTGACTTTCAGTGACATTATCCGCCACGGTTAGCAACATTAAGGCATCGCTTGAGTCGGTTTCGATCAGAACCTTCTTCAAGTTGTAGTTTTTTGCTAGAGTCAGCCCGCCATGTATGGCCCACAATTCCGATGTGATACTTGATGTCGCTTTCATGCTAAGTCGGCCATAGAATCCGCCTATCCATCTTCCTTTGTCATCTCGTGCAATACCCCCGAACCCTGCTAGTCCTGAATTAGGCATAAAACTTCCATCTGTATTAATCTTGATATATCCCTGAGGAGGAAAAGACCAACTAATGTAGATAGGTGCATTGCGCTGTTTGATTGATGATTGTACGTGACAAATTCGAGCAGTGTTTTCGATAATAGGAAAATAAATGCTTTGTTCGTGAGAATAAGGCAAGTAAAGTGCCATGGCTATTCACAGACTTAATTATCGGACTTTGACTACTAAAACTTTGATGGAAATGAAAACTAGAAAGGAAACCAAAAGCAGTTTAGAGAAGCTTTGATAGATTTTAAATGACTAGGAAGTAGGTTATTTATAGTTATTTATTTAACATAAACCTAGTTGGACTTGGATTTCCTTTTTCCTATTTTTTCCTACCTTCCTAAGCAATAATTCTAGTTTGAGAAGGTTTAGGAAAGTTAAAATAGGTTTTCTAAATGAGAAAAAAACTAAAGAAAAAAACTAAAGTGATCATTTAGAATAATTTAGAAACAACGTAAATTACTATTTTGGTTTGTAAAAAATCCTTTTCCTGAACTAACTTGGACTGGTTTGGAAATTATTTGGGCCTCAAGCTTTTCAATCCTTTTCCTTCATCAACTTGGATTCTATTTTGGAAATCGGGCCCAAGTTTTTCTTTTTTTTTGGGAGACGGCTAATCATTACATTAAATTGAGAATATCATCATTATGAAAGGAAAATTTGAAACATCTTCCCAAAATCCTGCTTTCCTATCTCCATTGTTTATCTGCCCATTTTGCTTTTTGTACATTTGACGAAATTCCTTTGTTTATCTGCCCATTTTGCTCTTGTGTTATTTGACGAGGGTGGTTTGCTCTAGTGGCAAGCACCCTCCACTTCCAACCAAAAAGTTGTGAGTTCGAATTATCCCAAGAGCAAGGTGGAGAGTTCTTGGAAGGAAGGAGCCGAGGGTCTATCGAAAACAGTCTCTCTACCCTAGGGTAGGGGTAAGGTTTGCGTACACACTACCATCCCCAGACCCAACTAGTGAGATTATACCGGGTTGTTATTATTAGGCTGAAATTTTTCTGCTTCTCACGTGAGCATAGTGTCATTGTTCTTAATTTTTTAGGGAAAAGACTTTATTTTTACAAATGACCCTTTTATGTAAACGTTCGTTAATTACGATTTGTCACAGTTGGATAAACCTTTTTATTTAATAAGCTGTTTTGTAAAGCCATAGTCTTTATACTTATAGCTATAACTTCATATCACAATAGCTATTTATTATCAAATCCGGTACTGGTAAAATATCTCATCTCAATAAATTCTTATTCCAAGCCTTCGTAATACTGCGCTAATGGTAAAAAAAAACTGGTAGAAAATCATAATCACCGAAGAGTTTACTCCTAATTAATGTGGGATTCTATATAGCCATTTAAGAGAGTGAAAAGAAAAAGGGGAGGAAACTAAAAGAAGACTTTTATCTGAATTCACTTTAGATTCTTATTAGCCACTTAGTGCAAAAAGGAAATTAAAATAAGGCATTTTAACTAATATTGGGATTTTGATATTTATTATCGAGAGATGTGATGAGATGGATGAGATCCCTCTACCTTTAATTAGATGTATTCGGTTCGAGCCTTAAAAATGGACAGGTTCTTGATAGAGACCGCTTTCTCTTTAATGAACCACCGCGATGCGTATCCGAATTAGCTGTATACGTAATACCAAATGATTATAATAAAATAATCTATAAATAAGAATTTGGTTGGAAGATAAAAAGAAAGGCAGACCCAGAGGATTGGCCTGCCAGAGAACGCTCAATATTTAGTTTTCAAAAATAAAAAATAAAAATAATAATTAAGGATACCAATTCACAGCATAATCGAAGTCCCACGAACTGGTAGAGGTCAGCATGTTTAAAATTTTGGGTTGTCAATAATGTGTTATGTGGACATATATTACCTGTTAATTTATTTTATATATATACCTACTACGTAAACAATGTATAATTTTATTAAACAGATTTGACTTGCTATTTTCCACTGTGATTTTAGTGGTCAGCAATTATAACAAATTTATATATAAGCCTAACTTGGCCAACTCTTTTAAGAAGAAGAAACCTTTTAATTTAATATCAATAAAATGATGCTCTTTGTTTCATAATTTTCACTCATTTTTATGTTTTTTCACAAAGACAAAAAAAGATGCTCTCTCTTGACCTCTTTGCTTAACAACACTTATCATCGGAGACAAAACAAAAGTTTTAAGGTATAGTGCTCTTTCTAGATTGGAATTTCTTGTTTTTTCTTTAAGATACTCTTGGCTTGATAGATAAATTCCGTAGTAATAGCGCGGGTTAACCACTTTTTAGCCATGTATGGAAAAATAACCATTGTCATGAAGTTTCATATTTCATAGGTAAAACTCCATGCCAATATCCTGGAATTTCACATGTGGAATTTAAAATTTATCGAAGAAATGTCTTCAGAAAAATAATTAATATTCTTGGTATTTAGTTGTAAGAATGTATGTTTTAAGGAAAATATTGTTGAGTCCCACATCAACAATGAAGGGGATGAGTGGTCTCCTTGTATGGTCGTGGACAATACTCACTTTATAAGTTAGCTTTTGGGGTTGAGTTAGACCCAAAATTCAACTTATCAAATATTTTTCACCAAAAAGGTTACAACCACCTCAAACTCTTAACTCCACATTACTATTCTAGCTAACTTATACATTCTCATCAATTTTTAATAAACGTTTAAAAAAAATATTTTCACTTTCGGATCAAATATTGGAAAATAATTTTCAGGAAAATAAGTCAAAAGAAAAAAACATATTCTCAAACATGTTTTGCGTCGTAGCGAGTGAAAATTATGATTTCCTCAAGGGAAAAAACCGATTCCATTGTACCAAACATTAATTGCTAGCATTTGCGGTATTTTAAAGTTTATTTACACCTATAATTTTACCTCTATACTCTTTCCATATTTCTCTTGAACTCAGCTTACAACTCTATGTTGTTTATGAAAATGTCCTTTAGTTTATTTTCTTCTTTGTCTATTCTTGCAACACTACTTAGGCGGATGCAGCTTATGCATTGCAAAGTTAAGCTGAACCTAATATTTTCGACACGAAACGAAGCACACACATGTGAAATTTCTCCGAAACTTCTTACAAATATTTAACTCTACACACATAATTTCAAAAGTGCCATTAACTCAATGCTAAGAAAATTAAAGATTGAACCTATCGAATTTAAATCTTGGATCTGCCTACGTGCTAACTACTAGTTTCTTGATTAATCACAGGGGAAATTTGGAGATTTTGTGACCAAAATGGAAGCAAATGAAGCAGGGGAGTCATTTTTCACAACAAAGCTATTTGGTCAAGAAACCAAGAGAACGTGTGAAAGAATTTGGAGATGCTTAAAGAAAGACAAAGTTACAAGCATTGGTATATATGGAGTTAAAGGGGTTGGAAAAACAACCTTAGCCAAGTTAATAAATCATCTTCTCCAACAAAAAACTCAATCCCAAGTTTTTTGGATAAACATTTCTCAAAAAAGCAGCATCAGGGAATTACAAAGTGATATTGCTGCAGCAATTGGATTGGATCTTTTAGAGGAAGAAGATGAAGAGAAGAGAGCGACCGCGTTACACGACTCGTTCAAAGGGAAAAAAGATTTTGTTCTAATATTGGATGATGTATTGGAAGATATACCTTTAAAGATGTTAGGAAATCCTTTAAAAGTTGAAGGGGGAAGGTTGATAGTAACAAGTTGTTTGCTCGAAACGTGTCAAAAAATGGGATGTCAAAGGAAATTTGGAGTGAAAAAACTAGAAGAAGAGGAATCTTGGAGCTTTTTTATAGAAAAACTTGGAAATGAGAAAGTAGTAATTCCTCAAGAAGTAGAAGGAATGGCTAAGTCTGTAGTAAATAGTTGTGGTGGCCTTCCACTTAGGATAACTACAATAGCTAAAAGTCTAAAAGGGTTAGAATTGGATGGTGTTAATAAGTGGAAAAAGGCCTTGGAAAGTATTATTCAAGAATCTTTTAAAGGGGAAAACAATGATGTTATAGAAATGTTGCTATATAGTTTTAATTGTTTGAAGGAACAAAACTTACAACAATGTTTCTTGTATTGTTGTTTGTATCCAGAAGATGAGAAAATTCCAAAGGATAAATTGATAAGTAGGTTCATTTTAGAGGGACTAATCGATACAAAAGAGACTCGCGAGGCAGAGTTTGAGGAGGGATATGAGATATTGAGCAGATTGGAAAGTGTTTGTTTGTTGGAAAGTGCCATAGATAACAAAGGTAATCAATGTGTGAAAATGCACAATTTGATTAGAGAAATGGCACTGAGGATCACTAATGAAAATCCCAAGTTTATGGTAAAAGCTGGAGTTCAATTGAATGATGCACCAAAGGAAGATGAATGGCTGGAAAGTTTGGACAAGGTATTTGTTAGAAACTTTATACACTTGACCTTATGTATAGAGAGTCAATAATTGTATGTTATTTGTTATTATTAAAAGGTTTTGCCTAAACTAAAAGTAATTTGTGAAGGTTTAAAGTTGAATAGGCCTAGGACTCCTCATAAAGCATGACCCTTTGTGTATAGACACACTAGTGTAATTTCTAATTAAAGTATGCGCTAAAGTAGAAATAAAGAAACAGCGCGCAATTATAAATAGGGTTATGACCTCCAAATCAGATATATCATTATGAAGTTAATACGTCTTGGTTTGGAAGATCACTAGAATGAAGAAATATATTACTATGGATTCAGGTATACTTCTACATTTAGTTTAATTCTATATGATTTGATATGATAGATCTTGAGGGAATAATAGCTTTCGTCTTCTAATTTTTTCCTACAGGCATCGCTAATGAGGAACGAGATAGCTGAAATTCCAGCAGGAACATCAGCTAAGTGTCCTAGGCTGACAACCTTGATGTTGCAGCAGAATTATCACTTGTTGAAAATTCCAGATTCTTTCTTCGAGCACATGAAGGCGTTACGTGTTCTTGATTTAGGTTACACTTGCATTGAGAAGTTACCTGATTCTGTATCAGACTTGGAAAATCTCACTGCTCTCTTGCTTGCATTTTGTTGGAACCTAAGGTCAATGCCAACCTTGGAAAAACTCGAGGCTTTGCAAGAATTGGACTTGAGTGGCACTGGGATTCAGACTCTGCCAGTAGCCCTTGAGACTTTGTTGAACCTCAAATGCCTTAATTTGCATGCAATGCGTTGGCTCGAGAAAATACCAATTGGGATATTGCCTCAAATCTCCTCTCTCCAATGCCTAGTGTTATCGCATCATATAGACGTAGAAGGTGAGGAACTAGAGGAGCTAAAAGAGTTGGAAGAATTTCAAGGTAGGTTCTCTAATGTTCAAGATTTCAACCAATTCATTAATGCTCAAGAAAATGAGGGATGTCTTAGGTTTTATAGAATATTAGTAGGTCAATATGATGGTTTAGGACCAATGACACAAATCCAATTCAATCATAACAGATTTTCTGATAAATTAGTCAAGTGTTATGGACTTGGGAAAGAAGATGAAGTGTTATTGCTTCCACAGGATATTGAGCATTTGAAAATTGAGAGCTGCAATAACTTCAGTGGCTGTCTTTCAGAACATTTGCCCCGTCTTTATGATTCTAAAGATTTAAAGTACTTCAAAGTTCGTTGGTGCAACAAACTGGAGTACCTTATGAGGATAGAAGTGGGCGAAGAATCTGTCATATTTCATTCTCTCGAGCATCTTGATCTTCTTGAATTGCATAGTTTTGTTGGTATATTTGATGACTGGAAAACAAGTTTAAGAGCTTCAATTTCAGTAAGTATCTTTTCTTGCCTTAGAATGATACGAATCGAGAGATGTCACAGTATCAAGAAGCTATTTCCAATTGGTTTATGCTCAAACATGCAAAATATTGAGAGAATATATGTCCTCTCCTGTAGTCAAATAGAGGAAATAATTGCAGATGAAAATGATGGAATCGTCGTCCTTCCTACATTGACGAGGATTTACTTATGGTCTTTGCCTGAATTGAAAAGCATATGCAATGGAAAAATGGATTGTAACTCAATCAAGAAAGTGTCAATAAAGGAATGTGGTAAGTTAAGGAAATTGCCTTTCTTTTTTTCTTCCCAAGAAGAAGATGAGAAATTTACCATTCCTTCAACTCTTAAAGAAATTGCTATACATTCAAGTGATAAAGAATGGTGGGAATCTTTGGAATGGGATAATCCAAACACCAGAAATGAGCTTCAGCCCTTTGTTAAATATTGGTAAGTATTGTGTCTTATGTTCTTGATTGAGACAACTCAATAAGTTAAGTAATATTTATTCTGCCTATGACTCCAAATGCTTTTTTCCCTTTTGTCAGCTTCCATAGTTGAGGCTGAATTCTTGTTGTTGTAATTCCTGTAACAATGTTTTGATTTGATAATTCCTGCTGATTTTTCATTTTGTCATGCTCCAATCAGGGGCGGATCCACCATTTTAGTGCCAGGTTCATCTGAACTCGGCACTTTCGACGGGTAGCACAAATTTATGTGTAAAAATTTCACTAAAAATACAACAAATTATAAATATGAACCCGTAATTTTAAAAATATAATGAATTCAATGTTACAAACCTTAAATGTTGAACCCATTTAAATCTTAAATCCTAAATCCGTCTCTAGCTCCCGTAGAAAGCAGTGCGTGGTTGTATTGTATTTCAATTCTGGCGGTATCAGTATTTAAGGGTGTTGATAGTAAGTGTGCATGGGCTGGTGAAAGGTTTGCCACTAGTTTCTATGGTTGTGCGTACAAATATCTTGTATCGGATATTACAAGACAAATACCTAAAATAATTAATTTCAATTGCATAAATATTCTAAAAAGAAATTTTATTTACGAATATGTACAAAAGTACTATAACCAAATCCTTAAAAGTAAAGAAAAATAAAAATCAAACCATTAAAGCACTTGGAATACAAAATGACAAAAGAAGCATACACATCGATGAAAAAGTTGAACAGAAGCATGAAAGCTGTGTCATTTGGTCAGATCCAAAGTATCGTCATTTATTCTGGGCAGGCTTCTGTGTGCTTCTTAAACAATGTTAGATATAGAAAGTTGTTTTTGAGCATTTTTATTAGCAATTAGAAGAATATCAACACTTTCCATTGTCACGAAGCGTCACAGGCTAATAGAAGGGAAATAATATTTAAAAGAGAAAAATAATAAATTGTACAAGATAAGATAAGATTTATGTGGTTCGATAATTTTTGTCTACTCCACGGCAACATAAAGAATAACTCTTTATTAATTGAAGAGAAATAAGAAATTGAAGGATGATTTACAACTGAAGGAGTAGATGACTATTTATAGGCAAAATGTTTGCTGAAAGAAAATTTTCAGCGAATGTGAATACGAAGAGGACGACACCGCAAACTGCGCGCTGAATTCTTCTTTCACATTTGCAACTTGCCTTTTCTGACTCTTATTTATTTCCGTGTCTTTCTATCTTTCCAAAATTTGCTCCCATCAATCTCCCCTTCAAACCTATGTTACATCAAGAATTTTTTTTAAAAAAAAGATTTGCTATTCTCTAGTGGCACCTTCTCATTATCAGTCTTGAAGGCTAACTGAGGCAGTGCACAACCTCAGTTTGTCAGCACCGACAACTTTGGTCAACATGTCTGACGGGTTCTTCAATCCTGGTATCTTCCGTAGGGAAAGAATTTCTTCACTTAAACTCACGGATATGATGATACCTCAACTGGATGTGCTTCGATCTTGCATGAAATACTAGATTCTTGGCAAGATGAACTGCACTCTCGCTATAGCTGAAAAGCTCACAATTGTCCTGCTCTTTACCTAGCTCTTTCAGAAAGTTCTTGAGCCAGATAATCTCTTTTCCAGCTTCTGAGATTGCTATGTACTATGCTTCTGTGGTAGATAGAGCAACACTTTTCTGAAGTTTGGACATCCAGCTAACAGCAGTACCACCTAAGGTGAACGCGTAGCCCGTGGTATTTTTGCGACTATCCAGATCGCCGCCTAAATTTGCATCAGCAAAACCTTGTAAGATAATATTGCTCCTTTTAAAACAAAGTGACATACTTGAGGTCCCTTTGAGATATCGCAATATCCATTTTACACTTTCCCAATGCTCATTTCCTGGATCTGACATGTATCTGCTAACAACTCCAACTGCATGGGCTATGTCAGGTCTAGTGCAAACCATAACATACATCAAACTTCCTACTATTAAAGCATATGGAACTTTGGACATGTACTCACTTTTTTCATCCGTCTTAGGTGGTCATTCGACAAATTAAGATGGCTTCCGAGTGGAGTACTTCTGGTCTTTGCATCATGAAGACTGAACCTACTTAGTACCTTCTATATGTACTTTTCTTGAGACAATTTTAAGGTTCCTTCATACCTATTTTTGCTAATCCTCTTCCCAAACATTTGCTTAGCTGATCCTAAGTTATTCATTTCAAACTCCTCCGCCAGTTGTTGCTTAAGCCTGTTGATCTCATTTATGCTAGATCCTGCAATTAGCATATCATCAACGTATAACAGTAAAATGATATATGATTTATCAAGATTTTTGATATAATAGCATTGGTCCATCTCACTTCGCATGAAACCATTGTTATGCATGAATCGATCAAATTTCTTGTACCATTGCCGGGGAGCTTTTTTTCAAACCATACAAACTCTTCTTCAACTTACACACAAGATTTTCTTTACCAAAAACTTTAAAACCTTCAAGTTGCTTCATGTAGATGTCTTCTTCAAGGTCACCATGCAAGAAAGCAGTTTTGACATCTAGCTGCTCCAAATGCAAATTTTCTGCAGCTACGATACTTAGCACTAACCTGATAGTAGTTAATTTGACTACACGAGAGAAGATCTCGATGTAGTCAATTACTTCCTTCTGCTGAAAGCCTTTTACTACTAATCGTGCTTTGTATCTCTTCTTACCATCATGCTCTTCCTTGACCCTGTACACCCACTTGTTTTACAATGCCCTTTTTTCTTTTGGTAGCTTTGTAAGTATCCATGTTTTATTCTTTTGAAGAGAATTCATCTCTTCTTTCATGGATAGCTTCCACTTATCATAGTTTATCACCTGCATTGCTTCAACAAAATGATTTGGTTCTCCAACATCAGTCAAAAGTAAATAGTGGAGAGAGAGAGAGAGAGAGAGAGAGAGAGAGAGAGAGTTAACTTATTTGGGGCATTCATGACTCTTTTAGATCTTCTTAATGTAGGTTCAGGATTAACTGATCCCGAATTTCATTCAAGTCCTGACTCCAGATCTGGTTCTCCATATGATTCTATCTCTCATTCTGGTTCTGGTTCTGATCCAGATTTGGATTTTGGTTCTTCATCTTCAATTTTAGAATTAGTTTTAATCCCTCTAGCCACTTCATTTTCTGCGATTTCTTCTAACTCAACTTTTTAGATGTCTATTTGCTAGTGCTGGTTGGTTCAACTTCAAGCTTGTCCTTGTACATCACATTTTCATTAAATGTGACATTCCTATGTCTAGGATCTTTCTATTCTGATTATCCCAAAATCGATAACCAAAATTATCATCACTATATCCAATAAAGAAATATTTCTTGGCTTTAGGATCCAGCTTATCTATATCATTAGAGTTTATATGCACATAAGCAACACAACCAAAAAATTTCAAATGTGAGAGAGTTACCTCCTTTCCTGTCCATACCTCCTCAGAAATTTCAAACTTCAGTGGTACAGAGGGTCCCCTATTTATGAGGTAAGCTGCCGTGTTAACAGTCGTGGCCCAAAAATACTTCGGCAATCCAGAATGTATTCTCATACTTATGGCTCGTTCATTTAGGGTTCTGTTCATCCTCTCAGCAACACCATTTTGTTCCGGTGTTACAGGAACTGTCTTGATTATTCTGATCCTATTCTCAGAGCAGAATGCTTTAAACTCTTGACTATCATACTCTCCTCCATTGCCAGACTTCAGACATTTTAACTTTAGACTTGTCTGATTTTCAAGTTAAGCTTTTCATCTTTTAAAGGTAACAAACACATCAGATTTATTTTCCAGAAAATAAACCCATACCTTTCTTGTGGAATCATCAATGAAGGTGACATAATAGCGTGATCCTCCCAGAGAAGTTATAGGAGCTGGTCCCCACACATCTGTATGCACTAGTTCCAACTTCTCTTTCTTTGGCGTCCTTCCCGCCTTTGAGAAACTAACTTTCTTTTGTTTCCCGTAAATGCAATCTTCGTACATGCCTAATTTAACATGCTTTAGGTTTGGAAACTTTTATTTGGATGCCAACAACTTCATTACCTTCTCACTCATATGCTCGAGCCTCCGGTGCCACAATGTTGTATCACGACCATGATCAACCATTGCTATAGTATCTCTCTGTATTGCAGTTGCATACTTCCCTTCTTGTAGCCTCGTGCCACAACTAAATTTGTTTTGGTTATTTTCCATGATACGTTACCGAATACCGTTGTATATCCTTCACTGCCATTCTGACCTATAAATATCAGATATTTTTAGGCCAGGAACATGTCGGACATTTTGCAATTTCAATATCGTCCCTTGTGAAGTCTTTATATGAACTTCACCTTTCCCAACAATATCTAGAGGTTTGCCATCTGCTAGATAAATCTTTTCAAATTTTCCATCAATATAATTATGCAATAATTCTTTGCATGAGGTAGAGTAAAAGGATGCTCCTGAGTCCAGAATCCAAGATTCGACTGGATTATCTGTACAATAAATTAGTGCATCACTAACTTGTTCAGCAATTGCATTTGCTAAATTATCATCTTTGTATTGGTCGTTCTTCTTCTTTTTTGGCTCTCTACATTGACTACTATAGTGACCTTATTTTATCGTAAGTCCAACAAGTAATGTCTTTGCGATTTTTGGATTGCCCTCTTCTCCTTGATTTTGATCTACTACGACCATGACTTTGTCCTATTTGGATGCTTCTCCCTCTGCTTTCGGTATTAAAAGTAGATCCTGGGGAATCACTTGATTCTCTTCGGCGAATATCTTCGCTTAGAACCAAGTCTCTAATATCCTCCAATTTGAGTTTGGTACTTCCCGATGAACTGCTAACTGCAGTTACTGATGCAGACCAAATCTCCGGTAGAGATAATAGTAGAATCAATGCCCTGACTTCATCATCGAATGATTAACAGAATTTAACTGAGTTAATATTACATTAAACTCATTGATATGTTCCGTAACATATCCACCTTATGCCATCTTTAAGTTGAACAATCGGTGCATCAAATAGACTTTATTTGAAGTAGATGGCTTCTCGTACATATTTGATAACGCCTTCATCAGCCCTGCAGTGGTCTTCTCGTTAATGATGTTAAATGACACATTTTGTATTAGCGTCAAACGAAGCAATCTAATTAGATCCCAATCCGCTTTGGCCATATTCTCCGGTTTTACATCGGTCAGAGTTAAGTGTAAATTTTCCTGGTACAAATAATCCTTTATTTGTATTTTTCAGAATCCAAAATCTTTGCCATTGAACTTGTAAATCTTAACCTTCCCTTCTTCCGATGCTATTTTTCACAAAAATAATCTATGTGAATAGTGCCTATGAATAGTAACGACGAATACTATTCTGTGTAAGAAAAAATATCCCAACCGTATAAGGTAGACGATAATCACTATTGGTGAACAATACTATCATTATTAATGAATAGTACTTCACTATTGTGAATAGTGACCAATAGTCTTGCATTATTCATGTGAATAGTAAATTGTACCAACACAATATTTTTTTCTACCATAATTATATTATTTGTGCTCTGATACCAATTGTTGGAAAGCGCATCAGGCTAATAGAAGGGAAAAATATTTAAAAGAGAAGCAATAAATTATACAAACAAGACAAGATTTACGTGATTCGACAATTTTTGCCTACTTTACCACCATACAAAGAATAACTCTTTATTAATTGAACAGAAAGAAGAAGTTGAGGGATGATTTACAACTGCAAGAGGGAATGCCTATTTATAGTTAGAACGTCTGTTGAAAGAAAATTTTCAGCGAATGGAATACGAAGAGAATACCAAATCTTTTTTATTTCTTTCTTGATGTAACATAAGTTTGAGAGGCAAATTGATGGGAGCAAACCTTGGTGTATGTGAAAGAAAGAAAAGAAGACAAACCCATGTGAGCAAAATAATAAATGTCTAACAAAAAAAAAGAGAAGAAAGAAAACGTGGATAAAATAAAAGTCGTGAAAGAAGACAAAGAGAAAAAGAGAAGAAAGAAAATATGGAAAAGTCAAAGTTGGCAAGCTACAAATGTGAAAGAAGAATTGAGCGTGCAATTTGCGGTGTCGTCCTCTTCATATTCACTTTCGCTGGAAATTTTCTTTTAACAGACTCCCTGCCTATAAATAGGCATCCCCTTCCTCAATTGCAAAACATCCCTCAACTTCTTCTTTCTCTTCAATTAATAATGATTTATTCTTTGTGTGACCGTGGAGTAGACAAAAATTGCCAAATCACGTAAATCTTGTCTTCTCTTGTCTTGTCTTGTGCAATTTATTACGTTTCTCTTTTAAATATTTTTTCTAGAACTTAAGTTCTGTTTCTCGGATTTTTATCCTTCGCGAACGCGGTCAGTGCCTCACGTTCGCGAAGCACAAATTTGTGCTGTCTAATTTTACTCTTCGCGAATGAGAGGGCTACCTCGCGAACGTGATGCTAGCCTGGATTGGTCTTCGCGAACGCGAGATGCCCTTTTCGAACGCGAAGGCAAATTTTCCAGGCAGCCTCTTCCCCTTCGTGAATGCGAGACTTCGATCGCGAATGCGAAGCTTTGCACCTCGATCCTTCTCAAACGCATTTCCTCTGTCGCGAATGCGAAGCATAAAATGTGCCAGCCCAATTTGTTCTTCGCGTTCACGAGAGTACCTTCGCGAACACGAAGAATAACACACCAGAAGCCTGAAGTTTGCAAAAAACCAGATTCTTAAACCAAACAAGGGCTCCAAACCAAACATTCACCCAAGTCATAAAACATCATACGGAGTTGCTCGCGCGATCAAATTGCCAAAATAACACCTAAAACTACGAATCGGACACCAAATCAAAGGAAATTTTCAAGAAAATTTTAAAACTTATATTTTTACAACCGGATGTCCGAATCATGTCAAATCAACTCCGTTTCTCACCAAATTCGGCAGACAAGTCATAAATATGATAGTGGACCTATACCGGGCTCCAAAACCAAAATACGGGACCCAATGTCAATAAATCCAACATCAGTAAATTCTTAAAAATCATTAAGCTTTCAGACTTTTAATTTTTCATCAAAATTTCATATCTCAGGCTAGGGACCTCGGAATTCGATTCCGGGCATACGTCCAAGTCCCAAATCACGATACGGACCTATCGAAACTGTCAAAATACTAATCTGAGTTTGTTCTCTCAAATGTTGACCAAAGTCAACTCAATTGAGTTTTAAAGCTCTATTTCACATTTTAATCCATTTTTCACACAAAAACTTTCCGAAAAATTATACGGACTGCGCATGTAAGTCGAGGAGTGATAAATAGTGTTTTTTGAGGTCTTAAAATACAGAATTAATTATTAAATTTAAAGATGATATTTTGGGTCATCACATTCTCCACCTCTAAAACAAACGTTCGTCCTCGAACGAAGTTAGAAAAAGTACCTGAGCTGGTGAATAAGTGTGAATATTTACTCCGCATGTCCGACTCGAACTCCCAAGTAGATGCCTCTGCCGGCTGACCTCTTCAGTGCACCTGAACTGAAGGATAACTCTTAGATCTCAACTGTCGGACCTGTCGGACTAGAATAGCTACCGGCTCCTCCTCATAAGTTAAATATTTGTCCAATTGGACTCAGGTGAAATCTAACACATGGGACTGATCACCATGATATTTATGGAGCATAGACACATGGAACACCAGATGAACCGCTGATAGACTAGGTGGTAATGCAAGCTTGTAGGCTACTTCACCCACCCTTTCAAGAATTTCAAAGGGTCTGATATACCTAGGGCTCAACCTGCCCTTCTTTCCGAACCTCATTACACCTTTCATAGCTGAAACCCAGAGCAATATTCCTTCTCCAACCATGAATGCAATATCACAAACTTTAGGGTCGGCATAACTCTTTTGCCTAGACTGAGCTGTGCGAAGTCGATCCTGAAGAATCTTGACCTTATCCAAGGCATACTGTACCAAATCGGTACCCACCAACCGAGCCTCTCCCGGTTCAAACCAACCAACTGGCGATCGACATCGCCTTCTATATAATGCCTCATATGGAGCCATCTGAATGCTCGACCGGTAGCTATTATTATAAGAAAACTCAGCAAGTGGCAAGAATTGATCCCAAGAAACTCCAAAGTCTATAACACAAGCGCGAAGCATATCTTCCAATATCTGTATAGTGCGCTCTGACTGTCCGTCTGTCTATGGATGAAATGTTGTACTCAACTCAACCCGCATGCCTAACTCACGATGTACAACCCTCCAAAAGTGTGAGGTAAACTGCGTACCTCAATCTGAAATAATAGGCACGGGCACACTGTGAAGGCGGGCAATCTCACGAATGTAAATTTCAGCTAACTTTTCTGAAAAATAGGTAACTGCCACTGGAATGAAATGTGCTGACTTGGTCATACTGTCCACAATGACCCAACCTGTGTCAAATTTTCTCTGAGTCCGTGGAATTCCAACAACAAAATCCATAGTGATACGTTTCCATTTCCACTCAGGAATTTCTAACTTCTGAAGCAAACCACCAGGTCTGATGCTTTTACTTAACTTCCTGACAATTCAGACACCGAGCTACATATGCAACTATATCCTTTTTCATTCTCCTTCACCAGTAATGTTGCCGCAAATCTTGATACATTTTGGCGATACCTAGATGACTAGAATACCTGGAACTGTGTGCCTCTTCGAGGATTAATTCACGAAGCCCGTCAATATTAGGCACACAAATACGACCCTGCATTTGTAGAACTCCATCTTCCCCCACAACAAACTATTTGGCATCACCGTGTCGCATTGTATCCTTAAGGATAAGTAAATGAGGATCATCATACTGTCTCTCTCGGATATGCTCATATAAATAAGACCGAGCGACTATGCAAGCTAGAACCCGATTGGGTTCTGAAATATCTAACCTCACGAATTAGTTAGCCAAAGTCTGAACATCTGCAGCTAACGGTCTCTCACCAACCGAAATATAAGCAAGGCTTCTCATACTCACAACCTTTCTGCTCAAAGCATCAGCCACTACATTGGCCTTTTCGGGGTGATACAAAATGGTGATATCATAGTCTTTCAACAATACCAACATCTTCTCTGCCTCAAATTAAGATCTTTTTGTTTGAACATATACTGAAGGCTACGGTGATCAGTAAATACCTCACACGAGACACAGTAGAGATAGTGCCTCCAAATCTTCAGCGCATGAACAATGACTGCCAATTCAAAGTCATGAACAAGATAATTCTTCTCATGAACTTTTAAATGCCGCGATACATATGCAATCACCCTGCCATCTTGCATTAATACTGCACCAAGCCCAATGTGAGATGCGTCACAATATACCGTATATGATCCTGAACTTGTGGGTAATACCAACACTGGCACCGTAGTCAAAGTAGTCTTGAGTTTATGAAAGCTCAACTCACACTCGTCTGACCATTTGAATGGGACACCCTTTTGGGTCAGTCTGGTAAATCGGTTTCCTATAGATGAAAACTCTTCCACGAACCGACGATAATAACCTGCTAAACCCAAGAAACTACGGATCTCCATAACTGAAGTAGGTCTAGGCCAATTCTGAACAACCTCAATCTTCTTAGGATCCACCTTTATGCCTTCTGCCGATACAACATGCCCCAAAAAGGCAACTGAGTCTAACCAAAACTCACATTTTGAAAATTTGGCATATAATTAATTATTCCTCAAAGTATGAAGCACACTCCGAAGATGCTACTCATGCTCCTCTCTACTGCTGGAGTAAATCAAGATATCAGCAATGAATACAACCACAAATGAATCCAAATAGGGCTTGAACACCCGATTCATCAAATCCATAAATGCTGCTGGGGCATTTGTCAACCCAAATGACATCACTAGGAATTCATAATGCCCATAACGAGTTCGAAAAGCTATTTTAGGGACATCAGATGCCATAATCTTCAATTGATGGTAACTAGACCTCAAATCAATCTTCAAAAATACCTTGGCACCCTAAAACTGATCAAATAAGTCATCAACTCTTGGCAACAGATATTTGTTTTTGATAGTGGCCTTATTCAACTGCCGATAATCTATACACATCCGCATAGAATCATCTTTCTTCTTTATAAATAATACTGGTGCGCCCCAAGGCGATATACTAGGTCTAATGAATCCCTGATCAAGCAAGTCTTGTAACTGCTCTTTCAATTCTTTCAACTCCAGCGGGGCCATACGGTATGGTGGGATAGAAATGGGCTGAGTGCCTGGAGCTAAATCAATACAGAAGTCAATATCCCTGTCGGGTGGCATCCCCGACAAATCTGCAGGAAATACTTCTGGAAATTCACGAACAACTGGTACTGAGTCCATAGAAGAAACATCCACACTAGGATCGCGAATATAAGCCAAATAGGCTAGATCAGCTTTCTCTACCATACACCGAGCTTTCATATAAGAAATAACCCTACTGGCAGAATGACCAGGAGTTACTTTCCACTCTAACCGAGGTAACCCCGGCATGGCTAGGGTAATTGTCTTAGCATGGCAATCCAATATAGCATGATAAGGTGACAACCAATCCATACCCAAGATGACATCAAAATCTACCATATCAAGAAGTAGAAGATCCACACTAGTCTCAAGACTACCAATAGTAATCACACATGAATAATAGACATGATCTACTACAACAAAGTCCCCCACCGGTGCAGATACACACACAAAGCACTTAGAGAATCACAAGGCACAACCAAATAGAAAGCAAAAATAGGAGGACACATAAGAATAAGTAGATCCTGGATCAAATAGAACTGAATCATATCTATGGAAAACTGGAATAATACTTGTGATCACAGAATCAGATGACTTGGCTTCAGGCTTAGCTGGAAAAGCATAAAATCAGGGCTGAGCCCCACCACTCTAAACTGCGTCCTTGGGATGGCCTCTAACTAGATGGCCTCTACCTCTAACGGTCTGACCTCCACCTCTAATGGCCTGACCTCCACCTCTAATGGCCTGATCTCTACCTCTAATGTCCTGACCTCCACCTCTAGCTGCTTGACCCCTATCTCTAGCTGGCTAAGTAGGCGGTGAAGCAACCGGTGCCGGTATGATGGCACAAGAATCATGCCGAGATCTGTTACTCTCTAACCTAGGGCAATACCTCCTGATGTGACCAACGCTCCCACACTCATAACATCCATTATGACGCTGTGGCTGCTGAAGTTGAAGTTGAAGCCGACCCGAATGGGCCGGATAACTGTTGTAATAACTCTGGAGTGGTGGTGCACTGATAGGAGCTGAATGTGCACTAAATGATGGCTGCCTAGAGTAAGACATAATAGGATCGTGACTCCCTGAAGCACCGTGAGATGCATGCAGTGCTGAATGAAACGGTCTGGGAGGATGACCCCTACCAAAATTACCCCATCCTCCAGGCGAGGCACCTCTAAAACCACCGAACTGACGAGGCCTCTTATCACACCTCTGACATCTCTCTTGTGTAAAAACTATCTCGATCCTCCTTGCGACATTGGCAGCTTCCTGAAATGAAATCTCACTTCCGGTCTCCTTGGCCATCTGAAGCTTGATAGGATGAATGAGTCCCTCAATAAACCTCCTCACTCTTTATCCCTCGGTAGGTAATAAAAGGAGAGCATGAAGGGCCAAATCCATAAAACGAGACTCATACTGAGTAACAATCATACTTCCCTGCTGTAGACACTCAAATTGCTTGTGGTAATCCTCTCTCAGAGTGATAGTAAGGAACTTCTCCAGAAATAGCTGAGAGAACTGCTCCCAGGTAAGTGCAGGCGATCCGACTGGTCTGTTCAATGTATAATCTCTCCACCACCTCTTGGCGGAACCCGTCATCTGAAATACAACAAAATCAACCCCATTGGTTTCAACTATACCCATGTTCCACAACACCTCATGGCAGCGGTCAAGATAATCTTGTCGGTCCTCAGGAGGTGTACCATTGAAGTGAACTGGAAAGAGCTTAGTGAACTTATCCAGTATCAATAAGGCCTCAAAAGACATGGAGGGCCTATCACCGGTCTGTGCCGCAACAACTGGCTGAACTACCCCAACTGGCGGGGCTGCTGGAGCCTGATTCTGGGGAGCCATCTGCTCCGGAGCGGGAATAGTGGGAGTTTGTGCTCCTCCCCCAGCCTGTGAGATGGCTGGTGCCAGTGGAAATTTACCATTCTGGGCCACGCCCTCCATAAGACTCACCAAACGGACTAGAGCGTCCTGAAGCACTGGAGTAGCTATGAATCATTCCAGGACCTGAACTGGTCCAACTGGTACATTATGAACTGGAACCTCCTCCTAAAGGTCCACCTGAGGTTCTACAACAGGAGCTGTTGCTCGAGCTCTACCTTTGCCTCTGCCTCTAGCACGACCTCGACCTCGACCTCTACCCCTGGTCATAGTTGCCACTAGGGGCTCTGGTCCCTGTCCATCAGTAGATGTATTACGTGTTCTCACCATCTCTGAGAGAATAAGAGTAGAATGGTTCAATCATCGATGATAGAATAAAATCGCACGACATAATAAGAAAGAAGTGATATTGTTCCTAAACTTCATAGCCTCTGAGAGATAAGTACAAACGTCTCCGTATCGATCCTTCAGACTCTACTAAGCTTGCTCGTGACTCGTGAGACCTATGTAACCTAGTGCTCTAATACCAACTGTCACGACCCGAAATTACCATCTTCGGGACCGTGATGGCGCCTAACATTTCACTTCCTAGGCAAGCCAACGTTAGAATAATATTATCCATTTTAAAATAATTTTTTTATTTATTAATAACAAAGAAACAAATGCAGACGTAAAGTCTGAAATGTAGTGAATAATTCATAAAAATAACGGTGTCTAAATACCATCCCAGAATTGGTGTCACAAGTACATGAGCTTCTAGAATAATACAAATAAAGGTCTGAATAAAATGAAGCTATCTGAAAACAAACACACAACTAAAGTAAAGTAGACGGGGACTTCAGAACTTCGGACGTCGTGCAGTTATACCTCAAGTCTCCTCTGGTAGCTGAAATCCGAGCAAGTCCATGGTACGCCGCTGGGACCAACTCTAAAATCTGCACAAGAAGTGCAGAGTGTAGTATCAGTACAACCGACCCCATGCACTGGTAAGTGTTGAGCCTAACCTCGATGAAGTAGTGACGATGCTAAGACAGGTCACTTACATTAACCTGTATGCAATAATAGTAATAACCACAATAATAGAATTAAATCAGGTAACTCATTTCTAATAGTTGAAGCCAACTAAACAGTCATAACCAATTATTACTTCAATCGATTTCCGTTGCAGCGTGCAAACCACTCTCACAATATATTCATTTTCAATCCTCCAATATATTTATTTTAATCAAGTATATATATAGACTTTTAAATAAGTCTGTTGCGGCGTGCAATCCGATCCCCAAATATGAACTTTTTAATAAGTCTGTTACGGCGTGCAATCCGATTCCCTAATATAGACTTTTAAATAAGTCTGTTGCGGCGTGCAATCCGATCCCCCAATATAGACTTTTAAATAAGTCTGTTGCGGCGTGCAATCCGATCCCTCAATATAGATATATTTACTTTCATTTCCTTTGCGGCGTGCAACCCGTTCCCCCAATATTTTTCAACAACTCATAAATGTATTAAAACTTGCTCCAATAAATACCACGTCCAATGAAAAACTATTAAGCATCAAGGCACACAATAATTATAATTTATTTATGAACAGACAATGGCAATTAACAATTAATTATGAAAATCGTGGAGAAAATAGATAGTTTAATATTTAATATGCTAAATGTCAAGTAACAATTAAGACACATAAATCAAAACAGTATGTAGCAATTATTGCAGGAATTCAAGAATTAATATTTGACAAAGAATAGGAGAGAAATATTTATCTTAACAAATAATTCGTGTATTAAAACAAATTTAGGATTTTCAAATAATTATGCAAACAATTAATTTGACGACGTATAGACACTCGTCACCTCGCCTATAAGTCGTTCACATGCATTTCACATAACAAATAATTTAAGGGTTCTATTCCCTCAAGTCAATGTTAACCACGACACTTACCTCGCTTTGCAAATTCCAATAAATTATTCGATCACATCTTTCCCTTTATAATTTATCTCCAAAAATGTCAAATCTATTCACTAACAATTTGATATAATCAATACGAATCATAGGAATTAATTCCATATGAATTTACTAATTTCTGGATAAAAATCCGAAATTGTTTTAAATATTCTATAGTGGGACCAATGTCTCAAATCCCAAAAAAACTTGCGAAATCCGAACACTCGTTCTGCTACGAGTTCAACCACACAAAAATTATCCAATTCCGATGTCAAATGGACCTTCAAATCGTAAATTTTTGTTTTTGGAAGATTTTATAAAAATCAGATTTTTCTTCCATAAATTCACGGATTCATGATGTAAATGAGTATGGAATTATGAAATATAATCAATATTGGATAAGGAATACTTACCCCAATATTATTCTGTAAAAATCACCCAAGAATCGCCTTACCCGAGCTCAAAAATGGAAAATGGTCCCATTTTCTAGAACTTAAGTTTTGTTTCTCGGATTTTTACCCTTCGCGAACGCGGTCAGTGCCTCGCGTTCGTGAAGCACAAATTTGTGCTGTCTAATTTTACTCTTCACGAACGCGATGCTTGCCTGGCTTGGCCTTCGTGACCGCGAGATGCCCTTTTTCCTGGCCAGCCTCTTTCCCTTCGCGAATGCGAGGTTTCGATCGCGAATGCGAAGCTTTGCACCTCGACCCTTCGCGAACGCATTCCTTCTGCCGCGAACGCGAAGCACAAAACGTGCCAGCCCAATTTTCTCTTCGCGTTCGCCAGAGTACCTTCGCGAACTCGAAGAAGAACGCACCAGAAGCCTGAAGTTTGCAGAAAACCAGATTTTTCCAAGTTCGAAATCATCCCGTAGCCTATTCGAAACTCACCCGAGCCCTTGGGGCTCCAAACCAAACATTCACCCAAGTCCTAAAACATCATACAAAGTTGCTCGTATTATCAAATTACCAAAATAACACCTAGAACTATGAATCAGACACCAAATCAAAAAAACAATTCAAGAAAACTTTAAAACTTGTATTTTTACAACGAGACGTCAGAATCATGTCAAATCAACTCCGTTTCTCACCAAATTCGGCAGACAAGTCATAAATATGATAGTGGACCTATACCGAGCTCTGAAACCAAAATACAGACCCGGTGTCAATAAATCCAACATCAGTAAATTTTTAAAAATCATTAAACTTTCAAACTTTTAATTTGTCATCAAAATTTCATAACTCGGGCTAGGGACCTTGGAATTCGATTCCCGGCATACGTCCAAGTCCCAAATTATGATACGGACCTACCGAAACTGTCAAAACACTGATCCGAGTCCGTTTGCTCAAAATATTGACCAAAGTCAACTCAGTTGAGTTTTAAAGGTTTATTTCACATTTTAATCCCTTTTTCACTCAAAAACTTTTCAAAAAATTATACGTACTACGCACGCAAGTCGAAGAGTGATAAATTATGTTTTTTGAGGTCTTAGAATACATAATTAATTATTAAATTTAAAGATAACATTTTGGGTCATCACAATGGGACTATGGCCGGGGACAAGTCATTGTGACGGTAACTCTACCTAAAAGACTGGAGATCCCAAGATCTAGGTTCAAGGAGATCAAACAAAGTCATTAATGACGGTTAAATATTGTTAACTAAATATTTGGTCCATTCTCGTGATACGACAATGTTCAGTACCAAAGATAAAACAGTAAGACTTTTTAATGGTTTCTAAATTTGATACGGGGTATATTAAAAAGTGTATCTACAGGATGACACGTTTAGGAATCACCTATGTAAGTGAGAAGTGTTAGCCACTTCAAGGAGAATTTTGCAAGGCCAGTTCTCTATACACTTATCAAACCAGACAGTGTTCATGGCTGAAACGAACACAATAATGAGAACCAAAGATGATTAAGGGTTGGTTGTGTGACTTATGGTTGTCTAGGTATACACCGAAGTTCGACGGTTCAAAGATATCAAATCTACCGATTGATCGAGTATATCCGACATAAGTTCACTACGAAAAGTTCAAAGGGAAACTTACTTATCCAGATACGATTAATCCTTGCTTGTTAATCACATAATTTTTCATGCATATTTCCGTGATATGGCTATTCCCCATTCATGTGGGGGATTATTGGGTTTAAGCTTCTTAGAGCTTAAAAGAGGGTGAATGGGAAATGGAGGAAAAAATAAAAATTTAATTTTCCCTCCTTGACAAAAGGGACATTGTCCCATATTGGAGGAGGAAAAGACTTTTGATGGATATATATACAATTTCTCTTCTTCTAAATCTTAAATAGTTAAGAAGAAGGCAAGCCTCGCGCCGTCGTCGCCGCTCGGCTTCAGATTTTGATTTGATCAAATGATTGATTGATTAATTTTTTGGACCAAATTTATTTGTTAATATTAACGCAATATTAATTAATCCAAATTAGACCGTTTCTATAACGGTAATTCAATTTTTCTCCATTTTAATTTTTCCGTTATAATTTGAAATTGGCGGTTTGCATAAATGGTCATTTTATGAAACAACCATTTTTAAGTTGCAACCTTACACGAAGAGTTGTAACTCTTCAGTATAACCTAACATTTTTTAGCTATAAATATATGAACTCTCCCTCAGATTTTTCTAACGAAAATTTTGATTTGTCCTTCTTCTTTCTGCATTGTTTTAACAGAAAAGAAAGTAGTAAGTGTGATTTACTACTGTTCTTTGAGTTCGTTATCACTGGGGTTTGAAGTACCGCTACATCAGTGAGGGTAATCTGTTCTATCTTGGGAGAAAATAATCTTAAACCTCGGGTACTAGGATGGGATTAAGTTCCTTAAGGAAACACTGTGAATTCAGTGGGCTCGGAATAATTCTTCTACATTTCTGGTTTTTATTTTTTGAATATATTTTTTGAATACAGAATACTAACAGAAAATCAGTGTTCAATTTGGATTTTGATTTTCGATAACAGAACCCAAAAGAAATGAAAATAGAAACACTAATTATATGTACGTATATTTTTATTTGGGATTTAAGTATTTTATTTTAGAACGTTAGTCTTGCAGCTTGTGAAAAAGTTCAAAATTAAAATTCAGGATTTTCCAAATTGTTCTTTTGAGGTATGAGGTATGAGGTATCATGATGCTGACCAGTACGAAAGAAATTCAAAAATAGCCAGATTTACAAGTGATCATTAAAAAATAGCCACAATTTTAAAAGTCATCGAAAATTAGCTAGTTTTCATGTAAAGATAAATTTGAAGGAAAACACTGTTCAAAATGCAAGAAATACTCTAGCATAATATATTGGAATTTCAGTATAATATACTAGAACTCGAGTATATTATACTGGAGCGAGCAAAGTATACCGGTCCAGCATAATATGCTGGAAGTCCATACACATGTGCACCGAACTCCAGTATATTATGCTGGACCGGTCTCTGTTGTAACAAAACAGTGGCTATTTTTCAATGACTTGGCAAACGCCGGCTATTTTTGAATGACCAGTCTAAAAACTGGCTATCCCGTGCTATTTTAACGACCAGTACTGTTTCAAATATTTAAGAGTACTTGGTTAGTTTTATGCATATTTAAGTCATTATTGGGTTAAAATGACCCAAAGATATTCTTAACATCGCGTGCCTCTTTGGGCCAAGCCGGCACGATTTTTTCCAAAAAGCCTAACACTATTAATTCGTATGATGCCAACAATGCGCCAATAGGCTACAAACTTGAACGCGATACATAAAGAAAAGCGAACTCTGGAATGGAATTTCCCAGTCCGCGTAACAAATAAAACGGTCGAGCAGACGCTATGAACTCTGCTCAGTGAATGAGAAACAAAATACACAAAAATAAATATATGGAACCGTACCCAACATATCATTGTTGCGGCGTGCAACCCGATTCATCATGACACTGCTGTGGCGTGCAACCCGATCCAAACATTATATACACCTGGCAACATGCCACCCGATTCTCACATAACAATCAAGAAGAAAACACACATCAAGTCGCAATGCTTATACTTACGAAATACCTAAATATCGATCACAAACACGCCCAGTGCATAATACAAATCCTGAGAAGGCGAATAGCGCCACACACAACGAAACTCATGCACAACTAAGGTACGATAAATGACCTGCATCTCGAGAGCTATCCTGCTCATATAACACCGCAAGCTACACGAGCCTCAACACACATGCGAATAATCAAGCTATCTCACAAGCCACGTGGTACAATATAGGCTACACGGAATAACTGACGGCGGAAATAACATCCAATGCCCGACGACTCCTTAGTAAGGAATGTTATGACGAATGAACATATCCGACCTTACGCAGAGCAATCATTCATATTAGGCCCACCAACAGAACTCAAACTAATTCTGATAATACCATACTAGGCTAAAAACCTTTCAAGGATTCACAATGGCCCTATTCATGACACACACGAGCAGTTTTCCTAATTCGGAACAAACTCTCACATCAACGATGGTACCCAAAAATCTCCATACTTGGTTTCTAAATCTTTAGTACTCAAGTGACCAACATATCACACTTATACAAATTTCCCGGTGGAATACACTCCCACAACCTTCCACAACAGGCAGCCAAATCTGAACATCAATGGCCATCAACCATGCTATTTCTACATAACTAGCCATGCATCTACATTTCAATACCCAACACTACTATCACAACATATACCATCCTCCGATTGCCCGGCAATAGTGCCACCATACGCTAGACATCTAAAATCCTCCTCAGCTCCTCCGAGCTTGTGACATTCTTATCAAAACCAAATCGCAACCTTGATCTTGAACTTCTAATTTCCATACCACTCATCGCACTTATCATGCCGCTTCCCGATAATACACGTATTCACCATAACTCTTGAACTACTAGTAGAATTAAACACTTCATTGGCTAGAAACCTTCCATTTAGCATCATTTCAGAAGGGCCAATGCAACACGCCACCTAATTTCCCCAAATAGTAGGGGGAAAACACAACCTCAAATCGTGATCTAAATCGTCATAACTCTTCTGGAATCCATTTGTACAACAAAGCCATTTGAATTAACTACCTCTCAAATCAATCAAGTCATGATGGATGCCAAGCCCACACGTACAACCGCAAACCACATGTTATAACTTAACACACCAAATGAACCGACCACTGCTACAATCATGCTGATTCAGCCTTTTCAACCGACCCAACTTCTTTAAATTTACCCTTGACATGCCTTAGAAATAACGTTAGCTCCATTCATAACATAACGAACTTAATCTGCACTCATCCCGAGTGACCCGAATAATGATACCACATCGTCTCAATACCCATGAATCACCTCATACCTTTATCCAGCACACAATAGCATCTCCGACTGGTATACCCATTATGCAGAACCTCCCGCAAATCCGAAGCCCTTTCTTCCGTTCCTCTAATACTGAACCACTTACCCGATAATAACATAGAATACTCTAAGTCTCATTCGCAATCCACTGTAGAACTCGATCCTTAACCATACAACGGACCCGAATCTTTAAGTACCGGACTTAAATTCTTGAACTCACTGAAACGTTATTAAGAGTCACCCACTCTGACCTGGTCTCGAATATAATCAAACTCTATTGCCCTTCTAGTACATGAATACCCTCACAAAGAAGCAACCTGCTAAATCCTTGCACATTACCTCCACAAGAAGTATAACTTTCAGTCTTCCCAAAACTTGCACCTGAATCGATAAGACAAAATATAGCACACATTTATCAATTTCTCTGCTCAAATTACCCCTGATGTTTCCTTTTTATTAGTCACAAATAATTCACCAATGCGTCGATAACCGGAAGTTGCACAAGCCGACGACCACGCGATCCAATCATAGACGGTGAGGCTCCCCCACTTAGCTTTAAGATACCTTCACATAATATCGAGGTCACAACTATTCCTCCTCTTCATTTACCATGATCCCGCGCCGTTAAGCACCAACTTCTGGAAATCCTTTTGTTAAGCTTTCCTCGAACATTCTGAACCATCATCCACAATCATATATTCGACCTCTTACCGGGTAGCAAGTAAAATTCTTCGTAGTAGCTTTATCATCATCACAAAACTATTATCCTGCTCACAGGAGATAACCCACTTGTGAACTTCCATGCCGACATCTTCCAACGACGTTGCACTAGGTGCAACTACCACGTATTCATTAAACCTCCTAAGCCTATGCTCGTCCACCAGCATTACAAGTCCATTCATTCCCTATTGGCATCAATTGAGAGTCCAACACTATCATCCAACTCAAGTCATATTGCATCTAAAACGATAATCAAATCTTCACATCCCTCCTCATTTCAAGCAACCTTCTTCCTGCCATATTAAATCTCTCTCCATACAATGACAATTATTCCAAATAGAATGCGTAGACCAAATCACCTTTCATCACGATCCCTGAGTCGTTCAGCACTTTCTCAAGGCACGTGGTTATTCTACCACCGAATCCATATGCTACTATGTCTCTCCCACTTTGGTCAAATCATCTCCTTTAAATAACTTCTCGACTTCCGCTTCTCATACTTGACTCGCTAGTAATTCAACAATCGTAGGATACCTCTCACCCGTCCTTCCTCATTCCTCGTTACCCAATTGTTGTATCAAATCGAAATCCATCTCTGTATCACCTGAACTAACAAATTACTATCAATTCTAAGTCTCCTAGTATATCATCTTCCTCTAGCCATCAACATTGGAATTACCCATTCGATCACGAACCGCTGCACACTGCTATTTCTGACAACCTCCCCTCAAGCATCATTTCATAACACCCTGTCCTGACGGTAAAAATTAATAAGATCATAGCACCGACAAATCTTAATACATTCAAACAAGGAAAACGACACCACATCACAGATAAAACTTCCACCACACTCAAAAATACCAAATCTCGTCACTCCATCAACCCAAAACCTGAACATTCATAGTCCGATCACTTTTCCTTTGTTGGTATTAAATACTGAACCTCTAAATCATGCACTGATAAATCCTCTTTCCGAGCCATTCACTGGCTTAACACGTAGACAGACACCCTACCATAACATCAACACCGTGCATAGCCTCAAAACCATAGGAATTACCGATTTTGAGCTGAAATGACAAAACCTCCTTTTGCAAGAAGACGATAATACTTGTTTGAGTGTGCAGGGAAAAACATCCTGCTGTACGTCTATAGTACCGCTGAAAATCCTTGATGCCCAATTGACACGAGTGCTCAACATCGTATAAGAATGAGTAGGAAGGAAATAAAAACACAATCCTTAATGGAATCAAACCACACGATAAAGGAATCAAGAAGGGAAATGCTCCTAACAACCATGTAGCCTCTCGAAGATAAGTACAAACGTCTTTATACCAATCCGCAAGACTCTACTAGACTTGCTCATAACTCTTGAGACCTAAGTGAACCTAGAGCTCTGATACCATGTTGTCACGACCCAAAGTCCATTAAAGGTTGTGATGGCTCCTAACACCACTGTCAGGCAAGCCAACAACAATTGATTAACTTAATTACTCATTTTAGTATTTTTGAAATCATAATTTCCCTCAATTAAATAATAGGAGATAAAATTTACAGAGTAAATGAAAATGTCTCAACAACTACCATACTGAACAACCAATAAGTATCCCCAAAACCCGGTATCACAAGTGCATGAGCATCACCTAGGAAGTAAAATAAAATACAGCATCTGTCCAGAATACAAATTGGACACGAAAAGTATATAAATAACTCTGAAGGAGATTCTGCTGGCAGCGGATCGTAACATGGAAAAAAGCTCACCTAAGTCCCCGCAATAACTATGCCTATGCGCTCACAAGGCCACTAGACATATATGTACCTGCACAAATATGTACAACAAGTGTAGTATGAGTACGTAAACAACGTGTACCCAGTAAGTATCAATCCTAATCTCGAAGAAGTAGTGACGAGAGGTTGATTTTGACACTCATTATGGGTCAATAATGTCAAAGTAGAAATATTTAAATAAACATGATTTATGTGAACAACAATAATTGTTTCAACGAGCAGAAATAATTAATTCTTTCAAATTCAATAATTTCTAATTTATTAATTAGCTTCACAAGCTGCAATAGAATGACAGGGTATCGTGTAATTATTATTATTAAGCACGATTTCTGCTGAGGTCGTACGACCCGATCCAGAGTATCGTGTACATTGCCGAGGGACATGCGACACAATCCATAGATGTATCTATACTGCTGAGGCGTTCGTCCTGCTCCACAAGAAAGGAGGACATTTTCTTATGAACCTCTGGAATAAGAAGTTATTATATGGCTGACACATAAGGACGTACAATTTATATTAACAATCAAGTAATTTGCAAACAAATTCAAGTATGTGAAATTTCGGTATTTTACTATTTCCTCTAACAATTTCAAATATAATTCCATTACTTTAATTAAATAAAGGATGCAATTATTACAGGTAAGCCATGCTTCGAGTCCTAAACTACCCGGACATAGCATAATTAATAGCTACACACGGACTCTCATCACCTCGTGCATACGTAGCCCCCACAATTAGCAACAATTATTAATTTAAATCACCTATGGAATAAATTCCCTCTTACAAGGTAAGACAAGAGACTTACCTCGCTCCGAAGTTCCATAACCGGCTCTAACGCCACTCTAACACCTTAAACCGATGCTTGACAATCCAAAACTATGCAAACAATGTACAAACCAATCAAAATGTATACTCCAATGTTTGAAATTTAACAATTTATAAAAATTCTCAACTCCGCTCGAAACGTTGGTAGTGGGGCCCACATCTCGGAACCCGGCGAAACTCACAAAAGCTGACAACCCATGTAATTATGAGTTTAACCATACTAATTTTACTCAAATCCGACTCCGAATCGAAATTCAAAACTCGAAAATTCATTTTTATGAAATTATAGAAATTTCCTTCGATTTCCATTGAAGATTCGATAATCATAAATCAAAAATGAAGATTAATTCATGAAATATAATTAAAAGGGAGTAAAGAACACATACCCCAGGTTGTGTGGTGAAATACATCTCAAAGGTCGCCCAACCCGAGCTCCAAAATCTGAAAAATGGGTAAACATATCGAACCCTCGAACTTAAAGGGCTCTGCCCAGTTGCGATTTCCGCTTTTGCAGCCCAGAAGGTCGCACCTGCGATAGTCGCTTCTGCGGTCCATATGTGCACCTGCGAAAGCCACTTCTGTGCTTGCCTGGCCGCTTTTGCGGTGTCGCACCTGCGGCCCTTTTTCTGCAGGTGCGATTGCACCAGCAATCAGAAAAATCCCAGCATTCCCTTTGTCAGGACCCAAAATTTCCAACTTCGGGACCGTGATGACGACTAACATTTCACTTGCTAGGCAAGCCAACGTTAGAATATAACTAGCCATTTTAACGAAATTTTAAATTAATTAATAACAAGGAAACAAATGCGGAAATAAAGTCTGAAATAAAGTGAATAATCCATAATAATCGCGATATCTAAATACCATCCCAGAACTGGAGTCACAAGTGCACGAGCTTCTAGAATAATACAAATAAAGGTCTGAATAAAATTCAAGTTGTTTGAAATATAATACACATCTGAGATAAGATAGAAGGGGACTTTAGAACTGCGAACGTTGTGAAGTTATACCTCAAGTCTCCACTGGTAGCTGTATTCGGGAAAATCTACAGTACGCCGCTGGGACCAACTCCGAAATAGGCACAAGAAGTGCAGAGTGTAGTATCAGTACAACCGACCCCATGTACTGGTAAGTGTCGAGCCTACCCTCAACGAAGTTGTGACGAGGCTGAGGCAGGTCGCTTACATTAACATGTACACAATAATAATAATAATAATAATAATAATAACAGGAATAGTAGTAAAATCAGTAAATAATATCAATAATTGAAGTCAATTCGGCAGTCACAATCCCTCGACTTGTTTCCATTGCTGCGTGCAACCCGATCCCCCAATATAAACTTTTAAATAAATCTGTTTGCGGAGTGCAACCCGATCCTCCAATCTATTTATTTTTATTTCTGTTGCGGCGTGCAATCCGATCCCCCCATATATTTTAACAACTCTTAAATGTAATAAACATACTCCAATAAATACCACGTTCAATGATGAACTATTAAACATCAAGGCATACAATAATTATAATTTATTTACGAAACAAACAATGACAAGTAGCAATTGATTCTGCAGATCAGGGAGAAAATATGCAGTTTAATTTTTAATATGCTAAATGTCAAGTAGCAATTAGGACACATAAATCAAATAAGCATGTAAATATTATTGCAGGAATTCAAGAATTAATATTTGACAAGGAATAGGAGAGAAACAATTATTATAACAATTAATTTGTGTCTTAAAAGAATTTAAGATGTTTAAATAATTAAGAAAATAATTAATTTGATAAAGTATAGACACTCGTCACCTTGCCTATACATCGTTACACATGAAATTCACGTAGCAAATAATTCAAGGGTTCTATTCCCTCAAGTCAAGGTTAACCACGATGCTTACCTCGCTTCGCAACCAAATTCAAGTTTCCAATACACCCTTGCCTCGCGAATTAAGGTCCGAAATCCTCAAATCTAGTCATAATAATTTAATATATTCAATACAAATAGTATAAATTAATTCCATATGAATTTACTAATTTTTTCAAATTAAAATCCGAAATTTATTTCAAAATTTAACAATGGGATCCACGTCTCGAATCCCGAAAATGCTCACGAATTACGAACACCCATTCCTATACGAGTTCAACCTTACAAAAATTATCGAATTCCGACATCAGATTGGCTTTCAGATCTTCATTTTACATTTTTGGAAGATTTTATAAAAATATGATTTTTCTTCCATAAATTTACGGATTCATGATGTAAATGAGTATGAAATCACAGAATATAATAAATATAGGATAAAGAATACTTACCCCAATGTTTTTCTGAAAATATCGCCCAAAATTCATCTTACCCGAGCTCAATATCAAAAATGGTAGAAAATGGGACGAAATCCCATTTCCAGAACTTAAGTTATGTTGTCTAGATTTTTACTCATCTCGATCGCGTAGAACTATTTCTGCCCAGGTCCATTTTACTCTTCGCAGTCGCGGGAATGGCTTCACGATCGCGAAGCAAAATTTGCACAGGCTGCCAATTTGCACTACGCGAACGCGAAGCATAATCCTGTAGACCTTCGCGATCGCGGACCGCTTCATGCGAACAAACAAATTTGAGTGTCCCAACTTGTGCCTTATTTCTTCTTCGCGGACACGATCAACTCTACCCGTTCACGATGCAATGGGAGCTAACCTTCCGCGATCGTGTGCCTATCTTCACGAACGCAAAGGGTAAAAATCACGGCTCACAATTTCCTCTTCGCGATAGTGGGAATGGCTTCGCGATCGCGAAGCACCATGGACCAGATGACAGTTGAAGCTCAAAAACCATATTTGTTTTCCAAAGTTCAAAAGGTCTGTAGACTATCCGAAACTCACTCGAGCCCTCGGGGCTCTAAACCGTACATGCACACAAGTCCAAAAATATCATACGAACTTGCTCGCACTATCAAAACACCAAAATAATTCCTATAACTATGAATCAGACACCAAATCAAATGAAATTTTTAAGAAACTTTAGAATTTCTATTTTAACAACCGGACGCCCGAATCACGTCAAAGCAGCTTGGTTTCTCACCAAATTTGGCAGACAAGTCATAAATATAGTAATGGAGCTAAATCGGGTTCCGGAACCAAAATACGAACCCGGTATAAAAAAAGTCAAACATTTAAATCTCTTAAGTCATTAAACCTTTTAACTTAATTTTTTTGACAATATGCGATAACTCGAGCTAGGGACCTCCGAATTAAATTCCGAGCATACGCCCAAGTCTCAAATCACGATATGGACCTATTGGAACTGTCAAAATACTGATCCCAGTCCGTTTGCTCAAAATATTGACCAAAGTCAACTCAGTTGAGTTTTAAGGCTCTATTTATCATTTTAATCCATTTTTCATATAAAAACTTTCCAGAAAATTATACGGACTACGCACGCAAGTCGAGGAATGATGAATAGTGCTTTTTGAAGTCTTAGAACATTGAAATAATTACTAAATTTAAAGATAACCTTTTGGGTCATCACATTCTCCACCTCTAAAATAAACGTTCGTCCTCGAACGGAATTAGAAAAGTACATGAGCTGGTAAAAAGGTGTGGATATTTACTCCGCATGTCCGATTCTGAAGGTTTTGTCCCAAATAGGTTTTTCGGCAAGGTTTTTAACGAGGAAACAATAAATTGTGCTAAAATAAAGTCAAAGTCCGATTTGAAATCGGAGTCAATGGTCGCATCAACAGTATTTGAGCCCACTCGAAGATCGACCTCGAATACTGGGGGCAATCACCCTCGGGTCAAGATTTTTAGAAAGGAAGGAAACTATGTGCTCTATCAGTCTAGGCTCGGTGGTTAGAATTTATTGTAAGGGCCAAATGGTCGAATGAATCGTTCCCACGTAGGTCACCTCGACCATAATACGAGCATTTACACGCTTACAATCATGTACGTTACACATAAAAATGAAAGAAAGTTTCTACCTTGCTAGCAAACATTTTTTGCTTCTTTAAAGTATCGAGCCTAATGGCTATTTCTACCTAGGAACTATCGAGCCCAAGATCCACCCTTATCCAATCCCAAATGGCTACCCCTACTTGGGGACTACCGTCCAAGATAAGCTCGGGCGGCTTAGGTTATTGAAACCCAGAGGCACAAAACCTATTAGGCAGTGCCCAAACCTAAAGGCTATGGCAACCCTAAAAACAGTTCGGAGACGTCAGAAGCCCGTAATAAAAACATAATGCCTTCAACAAAATTCTAAGCATGTTCAAAGGTTACCTCGGCAAAGATATAGTCTAACAACATTTAAAGAAGCATCTTGGGGAAATTTTCGTTTACTCCGAGCTTTCACAAATTTAAGCAAAAATTGCATCGAGGACATGTCTTGTTCGGACCTCCGAAAATGACTTATTACTATGTTTGATTTTGTTCTAAGGCATTAGAAATGCTTGCAATTGTAAAAAGATGTTAAAGACAATAAACTTGAAAATTGCTGAAAGAAAAAAGAAAAACATTATACATTCTGGAATATCTTTACAAAGGCCAATGGAAATGGCCTCAACAAAATAAATGTACAAGATACAAAAACAAAAGCAAAAAATCCAAAGCATCTTCGCCCGGTCTTCTCCAGAACCCGACTCGTCACCAGAACCGTTGGGGCCTTCGGGTTCTTCAAAGCCCTCAGAGCCTTCTTCATTTTCAGGTTCAACTAGCTTCTTAGCCTTGACCTCAAGCCTTTTTGCCTCCTCGATCTCGGTCGATAGGTCAATGCCTCGTGTATGGATTTCTTCGAGGGTATCCCTCCGGGATAGCCGCCTCATGTACTCAGCAGTAGTCTTCAAGCGAGCCTCGGCTGCCTCGACATCGACCCTATACTGGGCCACCATCTCTTTAGCATCGACGGAGGTTGTGCGAAGCTGGGACTATATAGCTTCACATTCATTACGGAGGGCTTCCCGCTCGGCCAGAGCCGAGCATAATTGTGATCAGAGTTCATCATTCAACTAGGACCGCTTGCCAGCTTTTTATTTCGCCATTCAGAGTTGAACTTCTACCGATGCGAGTTGTGCTCGGACGGTTTCCTTCTCCGAAGTCAGTCGGTCCATTTTGCTCTTCCAACCATCGGCCATGGCTTGATCCTCATTCATTTCAGCTCAGAGGTGGTCGATCCGGTCAATCTTCTGCTGAACCTGTGAGTGCTGGTCGTTAGTATCCACGGCTAAGTTTTCATTGCTAACTTCAAAAACCTTTACCTTTTCGACCAGAGCGGTATGTTCCCGCCTCAGATTCGAAGCCTCCCTCTGAGCCTAATCCAGCTCGGCCTATAGGCCCTTGATGCCCTATTCGTGTTGCTTACTGAGAAGCTTGTACATATCTCTTTTCTCGGCAAGCTCCTTGACCTCAAGCTCGAGCTGGTTAACCTCAATCCGGTATCGAAGAAAGCTTTTGTGTTGAAATACTGAGGCCTTCAGAGGGTTAAAATAAAGAATACATGAGAAATATCAAGAACTAAGTCAAAGTTCGGAAGAGCGTAATGATGCCTTACCCGATTCAGTGCTTGCTGCGCCTCGTTGAACATGCATGGCATGTCCACCTCATTCATTTTCGCCTGGTCATATTCAGTCACCAGGCATCGGAGGTAGCTCGCTACACCCACGTGAGCATAAAGAACACGGGCATCCTCCGAGATAGTGATGATTATCGAGCTCTTATGGCTGGGATCCACACTCGAGGTAGGGAACTGGTTTATTAACTTTGGGCTTGAGTTTAGCCCGCTGACTTCCAAATTCGGACACACGCCGAAGTTCAAAATCACGATACGAAGCTATTGGAATCATCAAAATACCATTTTGGAATCATATACACAAAAGTCAAATTCCGGTCACCTCTTACCGCTTAAGCTTCTAAAACAAGAATATTTCTTCCAAATTGATCCTGAATCATCCAAAAACTGAACTCGGTCATACATGCAAGTCATAATGACCGACCGGGTCGTTACAAATATAAAGTAAGAACAAATCTAGTATTCAGTAACTTCTTGCTTTGTGTCGGAAATGAAGAAGAGTATATAATAAAAGATGATTTGGTTCTTCGAGAACACTTGGTTATCAATCCCAATTGTAATAGTAGTGCATATAATAAGAAAAATATTTCTATCAATAGATTAAAATACAATTTGTGCAAATTGCATGATAGAAATTAAAAAGCTATCTTAACTAGCAGTAATGAATATGTTGATCAACTAAATAAAAGATTGATTGAGAAATTTTATGGTAAAAATAAGATATTTTTCAGTTTTTGACTCAACAGAATATGATACCAACAATTACTACCAAGAAGAATACTTAAATACTTTAATATCAAATGACCTTCTAGCACACAAGTTTGTTGTCAAGTTTATTTTTTCTTATATATGTTAATGTCACCGTATATGTAATAGACTAAGTTAAAATTGATTTTCCATTGTATATAGATTGATTTTGAAGAAAACTATGCCCGTCATGCTACTGAAAAACTTAGATCCGCTGAATAGATTATGTAATAGCACATAGATGGTATATAAAAGTTTTGACAATAACGTCATACATGCAAAAATTATGATACTGGTCAATGTGCTTCTAAGTATATTTTTATCCCCGAATTCAACTTCCGTCTGGCGAAACTAAAGAATATCCTTTTAAATTTGTGTGAAATAATTTTGGTATGTTTATATTTTGCAATTATAATAAATAAAGTATAAGGACAAAAATATTGTACTATATTTATCAAAATATATTTTCTTGCACGAACAGCTATATGTTGCATTTTTAGGAGGAATATCAATATCGACAACAAGAGTTCTGGTTATGGTAGAGCAACCAAAGCATTAGAAGGAAACATACACAAAAAAAATCATCTACAAAGAAGTGTTCGGTAAGATACCATGAAATTAAATACTTTTAAATTATGATACGTAATTATCTAACTAACATGACTAAATTGATCATTTGTGTAAGTTTTGATGATATCCTTTTATTTTGAATTCACGTATTATGCTAATGTAATAATATTTTTCAGCTTTCAAATGATTTAAATGGTTAAACTATCACGTGCCATTATTAACGTGCAACACACGTTCATAAATACTAGTACTAAAATAATCATCAACTGATCCACTATACCAATCGATCAGGCCGTTTGAAATTGATTGTGCAGATATCACAGGCTCAGAGCTTAAAAATTTATTACAGGGTTGGTAATACTTCTTTTTGACTAGCATAACTTCAACAAGCCAAAAAGACAAATTCCAAATAACAAAAAAGGTCTATAATTTAAAAATTGAAGAAAACATTAGGAACTCAACTTGAGAATGTGTCATGGACAATGAAAAAATAAGAATTACTAATTACTTATCTATGTGAATGACTAATAGTGAAAGAGAAATTAAAGCGGGTGAGAGAAGTAACGGGAACAATATACTTTTAATATGATGTGATATTCAACATTTTGAGTTAAATTTGTGTGATGACCCGATAGGCCATCTTATATTTTAGAACCCAATTCAGCATTTTGAAGCCTTAAATACCTCGTTTTAGCCTTCCTCAATTTGCATGCACAGTCCAGGTGTTTTTCCGGAAAGCTTTTATGTTAAAAACTGAGAAAATATGAAATTTCTACCTTAAAATCTATTTGAGTTGACTTCGGTCAATATTTTGAGCAAACGGACCCGAATTCATGTTTTGACGGTCCCAGTGGGTCCGTATCGTGATTTGAGACTTGGGCGTATGCCCGAAGTCGAATTCAGAAGTCCCTAGCTCGAGTTATCGCACTTTGTTGAAATTTGAAAGTTAAAGGCTTAATGACTTTGAAATGTATCACCAATGTTTGACTTTATTGATATCGGGTCCGTATTTTGGTTCTGAAATCCGGTGTAGGTCCAATACTATATATATGACTTGTCTGTCAAATTTTGCGAGAAACGGAGTTGGTTTGACGTGATTCGGACGCCCGGTTGTGAAAATAAAAGTTTTAAAGTTTTCTTGAAAATTTCCTATGATTTGATGCTAAATTCGTAGTTCTAGGTATTATTTTGGTGATTTGGTCGCGCGAGCAAGTTCGTATGATATTTTGAGACCTGTGCGCATAATTGGTTTAGAGCCCCGAGGGGTCGGGTGAGTTTCGGATAGGCTACAGAGTGGATTGGACTTAGAAAATATTGCTGGTGTATCTCAATTCTGGTGCATGCCTCTGATCTCGAATTTGCGAGGTCAGGCCTCGCATTTGCGATATGGCAACAAACCTGTTAGTTTCGAATTTGCGAACATAACCTTCGCATTTGCAAAGAGACCCAATTGCACAATTGCGACTAGGTCTTCGCTTTTGCGATGGGGACTGAGGGGAGCTACTTCGCATTTGCGATCAATGGGTCGCATTTGCGATCAGGCCAGTTCGCATTTGCGAACAATCTATCGCATTTGCGATGGAAGCGGAGATGTGAAGATCTTCGCATTTGCGAATCCCAGGTCACAAATGCGACATCTGCAACTAATCAAAATGGGACTTAGACCGGATTTTGGTTCATTCTCTCAAAATTTTCAAAACAAGAAACCCTAGAGGCGATTTTTCAAAGAAACTTTCTTCCCCAAATCATTGGTAAGTGATTCTAAACTAGTTTCTTTCAATCTTTCACTACATTTCCTAAGATTTCAACCAAAACTCTTGTATTTTCATGGTGAAAATTGAGGGGTTTTGGGTAGAATTAGGAATTTTCGTAAAATGAGGATTTAGACCTCAAATTGAGATCGGATTCCAAAACAAATTACATAATTGGGCTCGTGAGTGAATGGGGTGTTCATATTTTTTGACTTTTATCTGATTCCGAGACGTGGGCCCGGGGAGGCTTTTGGGGCGATTTTCTAATTTCATGCTTTAGCTTTGATTTCATTAATTAGATTAGTTTATTATAGATGTATTTATGGTATGTTATTGATTTTGGCTAGATTTGGGCCATACAGAGTCAGATATTTGTGAAAAAAGGCATCGTTACCGATTGATTGAGCATGGTTCGAGATAAGTGACTTGCCTAACCTTGTGTGGAGGAAATCCTCTTAGGATTTGGTACTGTTGTGATATGTGAGCATTGTGTACGTGAGGCGACGAGTATGTACACGGGCTATTTATTGTAAACCCGATTTATTTTACTCAGTAGCAACCTGTTTTTCCTTTTAGTTGAGTTATACCGTTTAAATGAGTATTAGTGTGTTTTAATTCT